>NC_088653.1:4218690-4413690 GCF_964019385.1 Sycon ciliatum | reverse complement strand
CCAAGTCTGAAGACGTGGCAACTTCACGCCTGCACCTGACTCTTGCGCTATGATACGCGTCGCCTATGACACCCCCGGAATTTCCCGCCTTGCTCCCCCTTATGTTCTGGCTGCCCGTTTTGGATCCATCAGTTGCCTGATGATCGTAGAGATACGTGAAACTCGGAGTTGTGACAAAGCTGCCAAACTCTCTCTTGTGTACAAGGCTCTGCCCTACGTGGGCATTGAGCTCTCTTCGGACAGTGAAGCACACCACTTGAATACGTAAAATAATAATGATATGAAGTCCATTCAAAGAGCCCTGTCATGGCAAGGTGACTCTGTTTCTTCCTGTCCAGGCTTCCCTACTGCCAAGCGAAATGTTGACAATCACAATTCAACTGTGGAGCCATATTCACATTTATGTTATTGGGCCTACGCTCCATTTCAAAAACATTGACAATCAGGTTTTGAATAATTAGAAGGGGGTTTGTCAGCTGACAACCGCTCTATTTAGTTGCTTTTCACTCTTTAGATGAAAATTCTGTTGTTAATGATGTCAAAAAAGTTATTGGTATTTCGGGCCAGTCACCTATCGTAAGAACAATGTACAAGGAGCGAACCTGGCCTTTTATAATGAACAGCTTCATTACCTACATCGTCATCGTCGTCGTCATCTTCAAGGACAAGTTTCTCGTCGTGATCATCGTTGTCGTCATCACTATTGTCACTATTGTCACTATTGTCACTATTGTCACTATTGTCACTATCACCCATTTCAATGATGATTTTATCTATTATCTTATCTTGCAATACGGCATTAATCCTTGCTTCATCAACAAGATCGTCACAATGTCGGCAACAATTCGGCCAAAATTCAGGCTTCAGACACATTGTGAACGTGCTCTTGTATGTTTTCTTTCTTGATATTGGCTACATTCCTCTTAAGCCAAGCCCATGCTCACTCAAGAGGGTTGAAAATGAAATGATAAAGAGGAAGGCGAAGGACTTCAATCCCTTGCTTCTCAGGCTCCTCATCACATGCATACTTTTAAAAGACTAGGCTTATTAAATCAAGAACCTCCTTCTTCTCCATGTCTGGAGTCCAATGGTATGGCACGCTGGCTCCAACCCTCTTAGATCTCTGCTTTCCGCGACGATGTGGTGGGGCACTTGAAAGCCTGCGTCTTCGCCGCATGGTACGGGGCATTGTCCATGACAAATTAATATCATGTGTTTATAATGAGATCAACTCTGCTTTGCTGGCTCTATTTTTCACTGCTCCGTAAAAAGGAATGGTGTGCAGGGCTCCAGAAATTTCCAACGGTGTGGTTGATACCACAGAAATGTATTACCCTCAAACTGTCAACTACTCATGCAATTCAGGATACCAGTTAGTTGGAAATGCAACATTTGATTGTACAACTCTGTTGGCACATTCTTTGCCAATTTGCGTACGTAAGTGAGACATTCAGGTAGAGCATTTTTTTCAGTGCTAGAATTATGCTTCAAAATCTATCCTTGTTTGGATGCTTTGATGCATGTGGCCGCACAATGTCAATCTAGTCAAACCCCATTACCTCCTTACTTCTCTTCACCTTGTTCGGATCCATAGTCGGAGTGAAGTATACACTTCAAATTTAAGTCTGATGTTATTCTCTGCCATGGTATGTGGGAACAAAGGGGGAGAGCCTAGTGTTCAGTTTACCTTGTGTGTCCCCCGGTTGCGTAGCGAGAAGTTTAGGGTAGGACAGGCTCCTATCTAAGCATACTAACACATATCTGAGAGAATTGGCCCGTACACTCGACTATGTGATTCTAATGAGATCAACTCTGCTTTGCCGACTTTACTTCATCAATTCTCCGTAAAAAGGAATGATCTGCAGTGATCCACCCTTCCAGGAAACTCCCCTGATAAGTATCCATCCGTGTCGCCGGTATCGTGCGGTACTTACCCGTTCAATATTGTTTAGAGATGTACAGGGTGCGTGTACCCAGCGATTGGCAAGTAGGTGATACTGCAGTGATCTCGTGGTGATCGTCAAGGGATTAGTCCAGTTCAATTTCAGGACAGCTGTCGTAAACACCATTCTATTTCACCCAACGCGTTGCTCCAGCGGGTTGGCGTTTATTTTGCTGTTGTACTCACTATCAACAGGACAGACACCAATGTCATCTTCCTCTCCATTCACCACATGGTACCATATTTTTCCGGCTTTAAGTCGACCTTTTACGACTAAAAATAGAAGGACAAAGGGTGGGGGTCGACTTACAACCGGGATTCGACTTATAACCGGGAACTATCGGTATCTTACAAAAAACGACCCGCACTGTATGCATGAGTGCACCGTGTGTACACATGTTTGCAAGAGTACATAACCCCCCAGAGTGTGCAACTCCACTATGGGTGCTGTCTCGACAGAATTTCAAGTTGACGTCATTTTGATGATGCAATGCGCACTGTACACGGATTATCAGACGAATCCGGAACCTGTGGTTGACCGAAGCCGAACGATCCTGTACAAATTATTGCAAAGAAAAACGTGTGATGCGTTGACACCCGTACACATGTTGTAAATCACTGCTGCAAGGAGCATTGCGTCATAAATAATGACGTCAACTTGAAATTCTGTCGGGACAACAGGGTATGTGGGAGTTGCACACTCTGGGGGGTTATGTACTCTTGATGTTTGCCAGTTTATTGGCCTTTTTCAAGGATTGGGGCGTTATACCCTCCACTTAGGAATGTTTACATGATTTGTTGTTGTGTTAGTAGAAGGGAGTGGTTAGTAGTGGTTTTTTGGGTGAAAACTTTAAAACGAAGAATTGAGACCTCCGGATACGGGGTCGACTTACAACCGGTAAAATAACATGAAACTCATCCGTTGAATAACCTGATTAATTTAAAGGGGAAGTTAAGGCAAAAATTAAAATTTCACCAGTTGTAGTCTTCGGGGTGCTGAGTCGAATGGTCTTGGTCCGAGAAAGCTGAGACGCTCCCTTCCTACTTGAATCCCAATCGAACTCGCACACTTCCACCGAAACTGGGTGACTGCGCCCTACTAGATGGGGATTTGTATGCAAAATGTCACTAAAAGCGCCATTTCGTTCTTATAAAAGCACGGATGACCGGGATTGGCCCATATGTTGTAATCTTTTGGACGCTGAGTCGACTGGTTTTGGTCCGAAAAGGCTGCGATGCAGCGTTCCTCCTTTATTCCCAATCGAACATGGTTGAACAACTGGTCACGTGCTCCTGGGTGCCCAAATCACCTGCTCACCACGTCAGCAGGCGACAACTTTCACACCAAGGTTCAACTCGAGTTCAACTCGAGTGACAGGACAGCACCCAAAAAAGGTCAAACAGGCTAGTAAGTTGTACCCTGCAGGCACGGTGACCAGGTGACTGGTGTACGCAGGAGCACGTGACCGCTTGTTCAACCATGTTCGATTGGGAATAAAGGAGGAACGCTGCATCGCAGCCTTTTCGGACCAAAACCAGTCGCTCAGCGTCCAAAAGACTACAACATATGGGCCAATCGCGGTCATCCGTGCTTTTATACGAGCGAAATGGCGCTTTTAGTGACATTTTGCATACAAATCCCCATCTAGTAGGGCGCAGTCACCCAGTTTCGGTGGAAGTGCACGAGTTTGATTGAGATTCAAGTAGGAAGGGAGCGTCTCAGCTTCCTCGGACCACGACCATTCGACTCAGCACCCCGAAGACTACAACTGATGAAATTTTAATTTTTGCATAACTTCCCCTTTAATTTTCATTATTCAGATCAACGAGAAGTGCTGAGCACACATGCTCTTTCCCTGGGCAATACAAATTCACTGCATCAAAATCACTGAATCGTTAGTATCATGCAGTGAACTGAGTTGTAAATTTGCAGCGCTCAGGTAAGGAGCATGTGTGCTCACCACTACTTTTCGAGTTCTGAAGCTGCAGGATGCCTTACCTATATATATATATGCTTACGTTCAGATTACCAGTGATCGGTGGCACTATGACCAGGGCCTGAAGGGTGTTTGAGCTCTCAACAAAGTCCTTCGTTTCCATTGGAATGGCTTTTGATTCCCTGTCCACAAAGTGCTCTGCTACTGTAGACATATCCCTGAATATTGTTGTGTTGCATGTTTCTCTTGAATTGTTCCCCAACATGCAGTATGGTGCACTGCTCCGGAAATTGCAAACGGCACAACCAGCACAGAAATAACACAGCACTTTCAAACTTTCACCTATTCATGCAATACTGGATACAAGTTAGTTGGAAACGCTACATTTGATTGTGCAACTCTATTGGCACATTCTTTGCCAATTTGTGTACGTAAGTGAGACATTCAAGTGGAGAATGTATACAGTGCTAGAATTAAGCTTCAGAATCTATCCTCATTTGGTATTTTCAAGTCCGTGGGAGACGTTTTGATACGTGTGGCTGCACAATTTCAACTGTGCTTAGTCCTCATTGATAAGTGATGCTTAACCCTTTGTCCTTTCGCCCATACTTGAACCGTACACCTGTGTACGGTTCAACCCACGCATGTTCAAAGCGACCTGGAAGCTACGCGGATCACCCGATCCACATGAAAATTCACGTGCACACAGCCTATGCTATGTAGAGAATGATACACGGGTCGCTGAGGCTAGTTGCCATTTGAAAAATTTCAGGAAATCAAAGTCGAAGTTGGCTTGCGCCGTAACTTCCGACATGGCAGCACGCAGGTGGCTTGATGCAGATGAAGCGCTTGTGTGAGGATAGCTGGAGGGACCCAAGCGACAATCCTATGTCCTGTGATGAAGAGAACGAACTGGACGAAGCCTTAGTTGAAGGTGTTGCTTCTGATTTTGATGACGACGCGGATTATGATGTCGTAACCGTCGACCCAACTGTCGGACATGTCGACTGCACCGATTTGAGTGCAGGATCTGCAGAACAGCACACGAGTGGTGAAGAGAGTGTACCACCGCCGTGTCTTACCCGTCGTGGAGCGGCAGGGACAGCTAGAGTGCCGCAGCACGTGGAGCGGGAGCGTAGTCCGATCCCAGAGAGGTCCAGATCTCCGTCACCTGCGCGCCGTCAAACTCATGGTCGACAGCCGCGCAGAGCGAGGAGAGTAGCCGCACGGGGCCGAAATGTAGAGCATGTCGCCACTGGCGCTCCTCTGGCTAATGCTCCGTGTTTGCCCAACATGCCAGGGCTGCTACTGCAGGGCATACTTGTACAAATTGCACATTATTATACAAAGGAAAGAACTTGAACTTTGAAATTTTACCGATTTTGCAAAAAAATCATTTTTGATACTCTTGTTTAGCCACGTCTATCTGAGGAATTCAACCCAAACTGCATTTTTAGTTCACAAATATCATAAGCTTTCAGGAAAACATAAAGTGTACATATAAAATATCAGCTGCTTGGGTGTGGTGAGTGGATTTGTTGAAGCAGGTACCCCTCACATACATTTTGGGCAAAAGGACAAAGGGCTAAAAAGAAAGGTCAATTCGCAAAATTATGTTGATTTTCAGTGTACGTGATGAAATGCGACTGCTGCCTATGCTGATTTTCTTAGCAAACCCATCGCAGCTCACGTGTTTATGTGTTGCAAAATGAACAGCAGAGATGATATATATTTGAGAATACTTAATTTGTTTCACCTAGAACATCAACGGCCAAGCTTGGCCGCACCAAACACGACACGTTACTTGAACAATTTCAACCCGATTTTACTACCTTTGGTGAGAGTGTTAATGTTGGGCGTAGGTTTCGTGGTAGCAAGTCTTCAGTGTACAATCATCTGCTAGCTAGTCCTGATTGTTGCAATTCGTATTCCGACTCTTTGTTCACTGTATTGTGTCATGGTCGTCATGGTTATGGACTACAGTTAAAAGTGTGGAAGCTATCTATCAGCGCCTGTATAAGCCTAATTTGTGTGTACAGAAAGATAGCGTAATCGGGTGGACATTGTTCAAGTAGCGTGTCTTGTTTGGTGCGGCCAAGCTTGGCTGTTAATGTTCTAGGTGAAATGTACTGCTGTTACGTGTTATCACTTTGTCCTTCCTTCTTTCTTTCTCTTGTTTGTTCACTTAAATCTTTATTATTTGCTTCTATCCAAATCCAGAGCAACTAACCGGGTACAGCTATTGTCGTCAGGTTAATGCAGTCCTGAAACGGACCCACGACTTCAAGTTTTTCAACTTTACAGAAGGCCATGATATATGTGAGCTACACAATGGCAGATTGCTAAGTGCGAAAGCGTACAAGTCGGGATGCGCGTCACCATTTCTCAATGCAACCAGTCCTGCCTGGATCAACCAGTTCAAGGATGGATCAAGCGATAGCATTGCATACGTCGCCGGAACACGACCTGATTCCACTCGATACGTGAATGAATCCGTATACGTTGTATGTGAAATACGTAAGGGAAAACACCCTATGACATCTGTAAATTATGTATCTCACATGAGACGCGCCACCACTAGCTGCGTTGTTGCAGGCAGTGCTCATCGGGTTGACCTGTCGGGCCATTTATATTATACGTATACTTTACTACATGCTCTCCCTTCTGATAACTGCTTTTAATCATGACATCTTATTATATCTCGTGCTATGCACCCTGGAGTACCTGGTAACATTGGGGAAACAATTTGGAAACACTGCTAGACAAATTCTACGACAAATACATGTAGGATGACAAACTTCATTCATAATAGGACTAGCGATATTCTTTCCTTTTTGTTTCTTGTTTCTCAGCTTGTCACCGCACGCATGGAGACATGATTCATTCCATATCAACAGAAGGTGCCGTGGCGTGTATACACGGGCAGAATTTTCAAGGCGTATATAAGGGTCAAGAGCCCGTGTGCAGCCGTGGATTCCTGGTTGGGAAATGTGGTATGTACACAAGCCGTTTTACTATGCGGTGTTAGTCGAAACTCGAATGTCCATCCTTAGTTTGATCCCATGCACAGTCTCTATTACCATGTTGGAGCAGGATAACAAAATAACAAGGGTGCGAAACACTGATATACCACATTTCTTTACCAGTGTCCCTGCTTCTCTTCTTCGACATTTAATTGGTACAATTGCCTTTAGTAGTACAGGGTTGAAAACTCGCTCTCTTTCATACTGCAGAGCAAAGCACTGACTATGAAAAAGTCTAACTTCATAGTAAAGAAGAAAGGACCATGAAACTACAAGTTACGCTTTAATGCACACTAACACCATCAGTTATTAAACAATCAACTGGCAACTTGTAGTTTCTTGGTCCTTTTTTCTTTACTATAAATTTGTACTTGCCACTCCATCCATGTTTAACTTGATTTGCCAAAAAATCGGCGTGGAGACAAGAAACCTGGTATCGATGAAAGGGAAGTGAGCGCACCCATACCACGAGAACAGTGGCACAAATTTTAGGAATTGAATGTCGCTTTCAAGTGATAACAATCGGGTATCAAAATCACGCTGAGAGTTGGACTACAGCCGAAAGTTAATCTCACGAAGCACTAACTTCTGCGCGCACTCGCCAAAGCAAACTCACTCCACAACTGACGAAGTAGCCAATTCTACAGATTACTAAAGGACCACAAGGTAGGTCCGCAGGGCCCGGTGGTGTCGTCTTGTGGGTCGTCCACAGAAAATGTTTCCCTGTTGTTGGAGCGTATCCTGAATCGACTGCTGAAGTTTGTTCCTGCACAATGGCCGAGTACGGGTGAGTGTATTACTATTAATTTAAAAAAATATTATTATTGCTTCATCTACTAGCTGAAAAACAACAGCCAATCAGAGGGGAGAGGGTGATAGCCAACCACGGTGAAGAACAAGAACAAAACAAGTACTAGTAACTACAAGTATGCAGTTGACAGAAAAAAGAAGAAAATGAAGACCAGACACATGAGTAGAAGAAAATGAAGACCAGACATATGGGCGACCTGAAACGCCATCAGTCATTCTGTCGTGGACTGGAGAAATAACAATACACTATCATTGCTAGGTAATGGGCAAGGTCAAGGTCAAGGTCAAGGTGTGTGTGTGTGTGTGTGTGTGTGTGTGTGTGTGTGTGTGTGTGTGCACATGTGTGTGCACATGTGTGTGCACATGTGTGTGTGTGTGTGTGTGTGTGTGTGTGTGCACATGTGTGTGTGTGCACGTGTGCGTGTGTGTGCTGGTTCATCATGTCCTTCATTAACCCTTAGGTGCTGGTAGGTCGATTTCGACCTATGCTGACAGTGCATACTAAAATCGAGCACAGAGCCAGTCTCGTACATCGCAGGTGCCTGATTTTTTGTACAGAGACCCTTCAGTAGCTGGCCTAGATAGCAATAGAGAAAGTAGGGGGGGTTGACTTTGAAAAAGTCGAGTCGTGATCAACGACGATCGCGCAGATCAGCGGAAGTCAATCGAGCGTGGCAGCCTACGCAGGCGTCCCGCAACATGAACAAAACGTTGCTGTTTCGCTTCGTTTTCGACTAGTACAGTTCATGGCTACTACAGCTGACCTCCGTCATGGATGCTGCAGGAGCGCTTGAGTTGTTTGAAGAGCTGGAGGCCGATGACGCCCCTGTAGAAGAAGAATCAGAAGACGACGATGGTGACAAATCTGACGCTCTTTTCTCTGACGGAAACCTGCCGTCATCAGATGAGGAAGACCGACTCAACGATGATTTGGTTTTCGGTGAATTTCTTGAGAACGGCAGCTCTTCAGATGAGGACAACATTTCCCACGATGAGCTTCAAGAAGCTGTAGGGCGAGGGCAAGCGCAGCCAGTTCGTGGACGTGCTCCGCTCGCGCTGCGCGGAGGAATTGCTCGCGGCGCTGGTCGAGCTCAGCCAGCTGATGGAACAGCTGATCGTGGCGTGCGTGGCGGAGGCCGTGGCGGAGGCCGTGGACGAGGTAGTGGATTCGGCGTGCAGAGTGGTGTTGGCGACCAAGATGTTCTTGGACCAGTGCAGTACCCTATTGTAAATTTTTCTGACTTGAAAATTCAAAAATCGTATTTTGCTGTGTCTTGCCATTCAGAATACATACCTTTGTCGCTACATCATCTAAACGGTTGCGGAGATATAGATATAGGCTTTCCCAAAAATTGAGCCAAATCTACGAAAAATCTAAAATTCAGTCAGGCAACAAAGGGTTAAAGGGCGTACTTGTGGTACACACAAAAAACGCCGCATCATCCTTTAGATCATTTCCGGTGATTGTGATGAACTGCCTACAGTGTTTCTGGGTTTTGCTAAAGCTCGAAGTGTTGAATGCTGTGTGTTTGCAGACTCTGGAATCGTGCCAATGGACAGAAGCTCGTCGTGTTCCGACCGAAATGTGTATGTAACATTTGGGACTTCGGCAACGCTCCGTTGCGATGCCATCGCCCAGTGGAACGAAAATATCATAACTTCAGTTCAATGGTTTGATAGTGCCAATAACCCTCTGGAGGGGAACAGCTTCATTCGTTTTAGTAGCAGCAAGCAGTATGCGACTGTCAGCAGGCTGCAGGAGCGCCATTCTGGACGTTATGCCTGTCGCGTTTCTTACTGCAACCACACCGGCATAGACGAGCAGGGCAAGCCACGCTGCATAAGACCCCTGGTCTCTCAGCCAGTATACACTTGCCTCCAGGTTGCCGGTGAGTAGTCTATTTGTGTGCTGTGTTTTTTTTTGTTTTTTTTTGGAATTCTTTATTCTCACGATGGCACCATCGCCAATAAAAGATAAATTGATGAGAAGGTGAGATTGTGGGTTAAACAGTTGGAAAGTGATTTACATCACTTTGAACTTTACAAGTATGGGAGAGGGTGAGCAGATTGAGTTAATCAGCAGTGAGCAGATTTCTTGTTTGAAAGCAGGTCGGGAGGAGACGTCACGAATGCTAGCAGGGAGGGCATTGTAGTATTCTAGGGACTTGTACAGTGGGGAGTCTTTACAGCGATCGGTTCTGGAGGGTGGGAGGTGCCAAGTGCGTGCGTGTCGAAGGCTGTACTGGGCCGTAACTTGAGCGGGGGTGTTGAGCAAGCGTATGTGTTGTGGGGCATATTGGTATTTTATGGAGTGAGCAAGAAGGGTGAGCTTCACTTTGCGGCGAGAGAACATTGTCGGCCATTTGAGCCGATGGAGCAGTGTTGAATGATTCAGAGGAGTGTAAAGGGGGAGACGGAGGCAGATTCTGCCCGCCTTGCGCTGGATTCGCTCAAGACGGTCAAGGGCTTGAGTGTCGAAGGCTGTACTGGGCCGTAACTTGAGCGGGGGTGTTGAGCAAGCGTATGTGTTGTGGGGCATATTGGTATTTTATGGAGTGAGCAAGAAGGGTGAGCTTCACTTTGCGGCGAGAGAACATTGTCGGCCATTTGAGCCGATGGAGCAGTGTTGAATGATTCAGAGGAGTGTAAAGGGGGAGACGGAGGCAGATTCTGCCCGCCTTGCGCTGGATTCGCTCAAGACGGTCAAGGGCTGCGATTGAGAGCGGGGTGACAGCAATGCATGCATATTCAAGTATAGGCAGGATATACGTTTTGTAAATGAGAGAGAGAGAGAGTGATTTAGTGTGTAGAGTTGATTTGAGCCTAAAGAGAATATTAAAAGATTTTACGGCTTTCTTCAGCACAAAGTCAAGGTGGGCTGACCATCTTAGGTCGTGCTGAAAGATGATGCCGAGGTGACGATGTTGTGTTACTGTTTCTAATAGGGTTTGGCCAAGTTTTATTTCGGGTAGTCGTGGTGGGGGTCGGTTAGCATGGTGGAACGGGAGGATGACGGTTTTCGTTTTATTGACTAGCAGGTGCCAGCGCTCTAGCCATTCTGCTGCGGCATCGACGCTTCTTTGTAGCGCAGCCTCACACTCAATGTAGCTGCCTGCAATGGCAATTAGTGCGGTGTCGTCCGCGAACTGGCTACACGAGGTTGTAGCATTTTCACAGGCAGTGTGCAGGTCAATGGTGTACGCCAGGAACAGAAGTGGTCCCAGGACCGAGCCCTGGGGCACTCCTGCTGGTATTGGTATGAAGGCGGATGTTGTGCCTTCAACCTGCACCCGCTGTCTGCGTCCTGTCAAGTAGGCTTCGAGCCAATTGTGAGCCTTGCCGTCGACACCATAGTGGCTCAGCTTTTTCAGCAAGCCTTGATGCCATACACGATCAAAGGCTTTACTGAGATCGAAGAAACACGTTACAACATGCTTCCCCGCATCCCTAGCTGTGGATATCTGTTACGATCCGTGCGAGTTGCAGTTCGGTCCCGTCTTGTTTCCTGAAGCCGGATTGGTTGGAGGGTAAGTGCGGTGCTATGTGATTGTACAGACGAGAGTGGACTATTTTTTCTTTTGTTTTTGATATTATACTGAGCAGGGAGATGGGTCGGTAGTTGGTAGGATGGGAGGGGTTGCCCGACTTGGGGATGGGTGTAATAGTTGCGTCTTTCCAATCCTGTGGTATTTCTCCGGTTCTGAAGGACAGATTGTAGAGACTAGTGAGAGATGGGGAGATTTCCTTTGCCGTTTCTTTCAGGAGCCGAGTTGGGATGTTGTCAAAGCCTGGGCTCTTGCCAGTGTCTAGACTTCATAGAAGCTTCTCGACCTCTTCCACTGTTGATGCGATTGTATTTAGAGTATGACTGATGTGAGGGGTAGTGTTGATGTCTGGTGTAGTACAGGTGGTCTTGTCGATGGACTGTTGGCTTTGGGAGATAAAGAACTTGTTGAGAGCTGTTGCTTTCTCCATAGCCGTGGCTGCAGTGGAGTTGGCTGTCGATAGTGTGGGAATTGTTTGCTTAGGCGGTTTTTTCAGGTGCTTCAGTAGACGGTGGAGGTTTGTACCCGTTGACGTTGTTTGCTGGACAAGGGCAGACTTAGCCTGTCGCAAAAGAGCGGTTACTCGGTTACGCTGGGCTGTGTACAGTTTTCAATCTGAGTCTAGTTGGGTCGCCTTGTAGGTGCGGAACTGTTTGTGCTTTGTTTTGATCTGGCTGAGGAGATCCTTCGTCATCCAGGGACGAGTGGGCGTAGAATTTTTGCGGGACTTGCTTCTGGTCACTTGGCAGTGGTGCACGGCTAGTTTCAGTATCTGGTCTCTCCAGAAGTTCCAGAATGAGGTTACTGGCTGAGGGTCAGTGGGATGTGGATCGTACTGCAGATTGCAGGTAGCAAGAGCTTCACGCAGGGACGCAATGCGTTCCTCGCTCCACAACCAGTATGTGCTGGAGGTGCTTTGCTGTGTGGTACTGCTCTCATTTTTATTATTATTTGTATTATTGTTTCTGTGGGTGGTGTGCTGCTGGGGTCGTATGTTGCCTTGTATGACAACATGATCAGAGGCACCCATAGGGGGCAGGCTTGTGATGGTGATGTTATGGAGGCTGAGGCTAGAGATGGCCAGGTCCAGGCACGATGTAGGTGTGTGTTGGCGTAGGTGGGTGGCAAAGGAGACGTGTTGTGTGAGGCCACGAGTCTCGCACAGCCAATGCAGGTCCTCACCTAAGGCATCGGTGGTGTCGCTGGGGTGCCACAAGCAGTTCTTGGAGTTGAAGTCGCCAAGGAGAAGTATCTCATCCTGGGGTCTTTCAACTAGCTTTATGGCTCTCTCCAGTTCCATCACGAACTCTGCGGGGTCGGACCGCGGGGGACGGTAGATGTTCCCTACCACAAGGGAGGCTTGGCCGATTGTTATTCTAATCCAAATACATTCCGCTTGAGTCATGGGAATGGTAATTGTCTCGTGTTGGCAGCTGTGTGGTATGTACGTGGCGACTCCTCCACCAAAGGTGTCCCGGTCCGCTCTTATGAGTTTGTAGCCATTGATGGCGTACATCCCGTCGCTGTCCGATGGATCCGCCCAGGTTTCCTGGATGGCGATTATTGACGGTTGTTGCAACTTTGCCATGTGGCTAAGCTCGTCCATCTTGTTGAACAGACACCTGACGTTCGAGCTGATGAAATTCGCGACTTCCATTATTTTTTATTTATTTTGTAATTTGTTTCGTTTTTTTTTGGTATTCCCGCAATTGAAAGTATTGTTCTCACTGATATTGTGTGGAGGACAGCGCTAGGATTGAGTATCGTGTGACACCAGTGGGCTGAAGCGTGAGCCCTGTGCCAGGGCAAGGGGTTGCCTTTGGCCAGGGTGGATGTTGTTGCTCTCTTTTTGTTTTTTTGGAATTTTTGAAATCAGGTGAGGATTCCGCATTGGGACTGGGTCTCCTGCGTCGTTCGGAGGTAATCCAGGGGTTTGCTGGCTGGTTAGACATGTCTGTGTTAGTCACCAGTGAGGAGAGGAGGTCTTCAGCACGTGCCGAATCTGGGTGACTACACTTTGTTGTCGGAGTAGTTGTGTCGGTGTGCGGTGAGTTGGATGTTGTCGTACTTGTATTTGTGCTGCCTGGCGGCGTTCCGGGTGCACGGTCGTGCTGGTTGCCGACATGGGCGATGCGATGTCATGTTCGTACGACTCGTACTGGTTGTTGACTGGGTCGTTTGGGTGCGAGCTCGAGAGCACGTCTGCTTTCGGCGTGGTGTTGGCACCATCGGAGGCCGTTTGGGATACGCCGCTGGCGTGGGTCAAACTCGGGGACGCTTTTGGTGCCGAATTGGTACGGTGAGACTCCGCTTCAGCTCCGCTGTTCATGTTCCGCTCTGTGCTGCCAGTGCTGCTGCCTTCTCTGCCGGCATGCGTGGAGGTGTGTGCACTGCGACGGTTTTGGCAGGTACGCGCGATGTGACCTAGCTGGCCACATAGCCTGCACGTGCCTACCTGGCCGTCGTAGATGATGCGGAGCTCGTGAGAACCTTCTGTCGTACGCAGGTACGACGGGATCGAACTGCCTGGTTTGAGTTCAAACGTGGCGAATCGCACACCAGTTGCTGTTTGGGTGCCGTTTGAAAGTTTGATTTTGCCGTGTCGTATCTCACCGATAAGCTTTCCGTACGGTGAGAGCGCAGCTTTTAGGATACCGTCTGAGATCCAGATCGGAGCATCGTGGATGTGTATCTGTGTTGTTGGTGCGGAAACGAAGCGTGGTGAAACCCGTTCGCCCTTGCAATCGAAGCCATTTAGCACCAACAATTTGGCTTTTTCATATGACTCAACGGTAAGTCTACATTGACCCCTGCTTGTTGTCTGCATCGAAATGATGCCGGTGATACCTTGCTCTTCTAGGAGCTTTATGTAGGCCCCCACGCTTACCTGGGCTTGCGAGGGGAATACAACAGTGTTCTTCTTCAGTGTCGAAGACGAGAGCTGTCGCCAGGGCTCCGTATTAGCTCCGTTTCCGGCCATGACGCCTGGCGGTAGTAGTGAATCAGCACTCTAGGTGATCTAGTTTGCTACCTGTGCATTCACAGCCATACGGGCTGGGAGCGGACTATTATGCTAAAAAAAACTACGGAGCTCCAAAAACTGCTTCCGCTCTCCAGCTAGTTGATTTGTACTTGTGTTGCTGCCGATACTGATTTTGCTGTGACCCCGCTTATTTGCTTTCTATCTCCGCATACTGCAGTGCTTCAGTACTTTTGATTACATAATTAAAGAAGATGTATACCCTATGTTTAGAAGAGTATCTCTTTGTCGTTGTTACTATAATCGAGTGGCACATTCGCACTACAATTCTACGAGTGCTAGTTTGAAATTACGTTACGAATTGTTACGTTGTACAGCAGGTACGAAACAATTAATATTTACATACTCACCGGTTTTCGTTTCGGAGTTCCGCGCTGTGACTCAGCTAATTATTATTTCTATTTCGTTTGCCTTGTATCGTCTGACTAGGGGCGCTGTCACCCCGTCGGGTGCAAGCACCCTTGGACAGAAGCACTTCACTTCACGACAAGTGTTCATTTTCGTTTTCCTCTTCTGCTTCTGTTGCACAGTTTGAACTTTGAATGTGTGCTTTTTTCGTACTCTGCTCTCGATCGAACCATGCGCGGGTCGATCTCCATAATTTTATCTTCCGTTGCCATGACTGGCATTAGTACGCGTTCTGTACTCACTCGCTGCTTGGCACGCTTGCAGCGCGTCTTTTTTCTGTTGCAACCCAGTGCCTGCGTGCACGGTACGGGATTTGCGATGCCACATCAGCGTTGGTGTGTCGTTGTGTTTCGTTGTTGTTTTGTTCTTTGCTGAGTGTGGTCGTTAAAACTGAGCAAGAACGGGTCGTTGACAAGGCGTGATTTCGATGTGCATGCCCTCCTGTCAACTCCAAACTATTGGTAGCAGAGGATGGTTTTCACGGAGCCATCATGGAGGTAAAACTAGAAGACCTCGCACGGAAAAAGCGAGAGCTGAAAACGGATTTCACAAATACGAGGAGAAATTTGACAGTGGAGTCAACGAATGAGGTGCCGAACCAAGATGACGTAAAGGCATGGAGAAGCCACTTGACGACAGTGTATGACGAGACCAAGAAGGTCATCATGGAGTACATGGAAGCGGTGGTGGATACTGACTCTAGGAGACATGCTGGTCTCCAAAAGCAGTACAAGCAGCTGGAAGGCCAGTATTCAGATGCCATGGAATTGGCCAGGAGTGTGCTCATCAGGAGCAGCAGAGCGAGCCTGGCGGCGTCGACCAGGCAGACTCCCAGTCCCAAGCAATCGCCACTGAGAGGGGCAACGCCTTTACTGGCGTCAGTGCGAGAGGAAAGCAGAGAAATTCTAGATCTGCGTGCGGCGCTCCAAGATGCACCGTTTCTTGGTCGCCAGGACGATGCGCAGGTTATGTTGCCCAGGGCTGCAGACTATGGAGAACGGGTGAAAGTAGAGCCGGACAGTCGTGTTGTAATGTTCAGTGGTCAGCGTGTGGGGGAACCTGCCGAACCCTTCCCGACCGTTGCCATGGCAACCGCGTCAGCACACGCGCCACCGCAAACGGATATGATCAACAGCAATGCATGTACCGCTTTATCTGCAGCAGCCACAGAGTACCAGCCACGTAGTTCAGTGCTGCCAGCGTCATTTGCAACTATGACCACAGGCAGCAACGCTCCTGCTATAAATCAGGAACAAGGCTTCCTGATCCACGATCCTGCTGATCAAACACCTAGTATGATGTATGCAACGTATGGCAACAATAGTGCTAGGCCGCAGCAGGCATACATGTACCAACAACAACAACAGCAACCGCAGTGGAGTGCGAGCAATAGTGCAGTCGTGTACAACTCACCTGTGTCTACTGGACCGTCGCACACCATCTCTACTGGAGCGTCACAGTACGGTGCGAGACCCAGCGCTGGCATGCAAGCACCCCAGACCGCAGTATTCGCCCCAGTTCCGACATATGTCGGAGGCACCGCAGCTCGACCTGCGCCACGGACTGCTTCAGCGGCAGCTGCACAGATCAACATCGCCAGCAAGTTGAAGCGGATCGAAATTGCCGTGTTCACCGGAGAGAAGCGAAAATACGAGCGCTGGAAATCCGCTTTCAGCGTTTGTGTGGACCAGCAGCCGCTCTCCGCTGAATTCAAACTGCTGCAGCTCCGACAGTACGTGGCGGGTGAGGCGCTGGATGCCATCGAGAGTCTTGGCTACTCGGCAGCAGCATACGATGCTGCTCTGCGGCGGCTGGAGCGACGCTTCGGTGGGAGTCGCCGGCGCCTTGCGGTTAGGATGGAAGAGCTGGAACGATCTCCACCTATTCGATCCGGTAGAGCCCAGGACCTGGAGCGCTTTACCGATGTGCTCGACATGGCAGTGGTGACGTTAAAGGATGCCGGTATGCACACCGAGCTAGGTACCGGCATTCTCTACCAGCGGATCCAGCAGAAGCTGCCGGTGAACTTGTTGGCCCAGTATCGCCGCTGGATAGTACACCACCAAAAGGACGAATCAGTCGAGGTGCTGCTGGAGTGGCTGAATGCCGAGGCAGAAGTTCTTGCTGCCGCCACGGAAACTATCGAAGGCATCAGCCAGCAGCATCACGTCAGAAACCAATTGTCAACCAGCGGGACAAGTCGAAATCAGCCGACTCGGACGGCAACTGCTCACGACGCTGTGCAACCGCGCACGACCACGTTCGTGACAGCTACAAACACCGCTGGCAACGTGCCGACCGCAAGGTCCACATGCCAATGCTGCAATGGTGGCGAGCACCCGATCTGGCGCTGCCCAGAGTTTGAGAAACAAACTGTAAGCCAGCGCTGGGCAGCAGCGAAGCGAAGCAAGTCATGCTATAGATGCCTTGCGACTGGGCACAGCGGCAAGGACTGCCCACGGGACCGGGAGTGCGGTATCAACGGGTGCACGCAGCATCACCATCGCCTGCTGCACAGTGAGCCCCGTCAACCGCCTCCAGCGTCGTCAACCCACGCCTCCGGAGAGACTGGAGCCATGCAGCCGGAGAACTTCAGTGCTGTCTCTCTCGGAAACAGCACGAAGGGAGAGGAGAATAGAGTACGGACGGTGACGTCGATTCGGACAGTTCCCGTTCAGCTATCCAACGGCAAGCGGTCGCTAACTGTTAACGCGCTGCTGGACGACGCCAGCACGCGCTCGTACATAGCGAGCAATGTTACGGCAGAACTCGGCCTGATTGGATCCAGTATGTCGCTGACCATCAGCAAGCTGAATGGACAGCAAGAGACCATTCACACGGTACCAGTATCGTGCACTCTGCGAAGTGTTGACGGAGCCACGTCGACGACTCTCCATGCGTGCACAATCGAGCAGCCAACTGGCAACATGGAAGTTGTAGACTGGCACCACCTGGGAAAGCAGTACGCACATCTAGCCAACGTTGAGTTTCCGCCACTACCGTCGAAACGCCACATTGACGTGCTTATCGGTGCCGACTATCCGGAGCTTCACATGGCGTATGAAGAGCGCTCGGGTAACAGCCATGAGCCCGTGGCGCGTCGGACGGCATTAGGTTGGACCTGCATCGGCCAAGTACAACCAGCACACCCAGCGGCGAGCTGCTGCTTCACAATGTTCAGCGACGGTGACCTACAGAGCAGCTTGAAGCGCCTGTGGGAAATCGAAGAAGTGAACAGCAGCACTACGAAATTCATGTCACGCGACGACAAGGTGGCAGAGCAGAAAGTTGCAGCGTCGTTGAAGGTGACGGACGGCCGCTACTGCGTTGGCATACCCTGGAAATCCGAACGTCCAGTCATGCCTGAAAGCCGAGCGAAGGCACTCGGCCGTCTGCACAGCTTGGAGAAGCGGCTGCGACGTGACTCAGCAGCAGCAACAGCGTACAGCGATGTCATCCGCAAGTACCTAGCCAACGGGTACATTCGACGAGTGCCTGACAACGAGTGTGGAGGTTCTGTAAACGAATGGTACCTTCCACACTTCGCCATCATCCGTGAAGATAAGGCCACCACGAAGACACGTGTGGTTTTCGACGCAGCTGGCATCAGCAATGGTGTAGCGCTGAACGATGTTATCAGTGCTGGTCCCAAGCTGCAGCAATCGCTACCGAAGGTACTCCTGCGCTTCCGGCAGAACAAGGTCGCCATCATCTGCGACATCCAGGAGATGTATCTCCAGATATCCCTGGCTCCGGAGGACAGGCCCTTCCCCCGCTTTCTTTGGCGGGATAACGAGCAGGAACCGGCCACATACGAGTTCAATCGAGTGGTCTTCGGTGTGAACGCGTCGCCTTTCCTAGCGCAGTACGCGGCTAGACACAATGCTCATCAGCACGCCGACACCTATCCTCGTGCAGCGGAAACGGTCCTTGAGTCAACGTACATGGATGACTCCATGGACTCTGTTCGAAGCGATGAGGAAGGCGTTGAGCTCGTAAGGCAGCTGTCGGCGTTGTGGCACAAAGCCAGTATGCACCCGCGAAAAGGGCTGAGCAACTCCACGGCGGTGTTGCAGACCATCCCGGAGGAGGATCGCGCTGAGGAGATCAACCTCACGAAGGGAGAGCTGCCGAATGTCAAGACACTGGGAGTCCTCTGGCTTGCCAAGGAGGACCAGTTCACGTTCCAGCTGCAGCTGTCGGAGATCGGCTCAAATCCTACGAAGCGCGCGTTTCTCAGTGCAACAGCAAGTTTGTTTGATCCACTTGGACTCCTCGCACCGTACCTCGTGCAAGCAAAGGTCCTGCTGCAAGAGATGTGGCTTTGTGGAGCAGCATGGGATGAGCAACTGCCCCCAGCAATCGTCAAGAAGGTTCTCGGCTGGCTTGAGCAGGTGACGGAGCTATCAACAGTACGTGTACCACGCTGCCTGACGGCCACGGGACGCACAGCAATCAGCAGCCAGCTTCACGTGTTCTCAGATGCGTCCGAGGTCGCATACGGAGCAGTCGCGTATCTGGTCAGTCACTATGACACTGGAGAACCGACAGCACGGTTCGTCGCAAGCAAGGTCCGTGTGGCACCAGTGACTGCTGTCAGCGTTCCGCGGCTTGAGCTAATGGCGGCGACAACCGGAGCAACGCTCGCCACATCATCCGCCGAGTCACTGAACCTCGACCCCCGAGCAACGACGCTATGGTCGGACAGCAGCAACGTTCTGCACTGGATCACCAACTACAGCCGCACCTTCAAGCAGTTTGTGGCTAGTCGAGTGGGCGAGATTCAACGGCAAACCAATCCTACCCAGTGGCGGTACGTGCCCACCGCGCTCAATCCAGCCGACCTGGTCTCTCGAGGAATGTCAGTGCAAGAGTTGGCGGGAAGCAGTTTATGGTGGAACGGTCCCGGCTTCTTGGGTGCCGCTGAAAGTGAATGGCCTGTTCAGCCAGAATTGAAGCCCCGTCCGTCAACTCTGGAGTTGAAGAAAGACAATCAACCGACGGACGAGTCTATCGAGCTGACTGCGGTGACCGTCGACCAATGCCACAGCGAGCTGAATCGTCTAGAGCCAAGCCGCTACTCCGACTGGGTACGAATGTGCCGTGTTCATGCTTGGTGTGTGCGATTCGCTACGAATTGCTCAGTACCACCCGCACAACGAGAGTTTGACGAATTATCGCCACCAGCGATCCGAGACTCTGAGGAGTTCTTCATCAAGCGAGCGCAGCAACAGTCGCTACCAGAGTATGCTGCAGTTAAGGCAGGCAAGCCGATCCCTGCAACCAGCAAGCTGGTCTCGCTCAAGCCAATGATTGACGACGCTGGCCTTCTACGCGTCGGAGGTCGACTACAGCATGCAGACTTCTTGACTGCAGAACAACGCAATCCGATCGTCCTACCACGAGGGGATCATGTGACACAGCTGATTGTCAAGGCATGTCACGAACGAGGATATCACGCGTTCGGTGTCAGCCATACGCTAGCCGAACTCTCGTCGCGCTACTGGATCGTCGCTGGCCGCGAAGAGGTGCGAGCTTGGGAAGCCAAGTGTGCGAGGTGCGCCCGGAACCGTACGAAGCCGGCAATGCAGGTGATGGCGCCACTACCTAAGGTCCGAGTCAGCCTGCCGCTACGCGCATTCGGCCGAGTCTCCGTAGACTACGCTGGACCGTTTATGACGAAGCAGGGTCGCGGCAAGACACAACACAAGCGGTACCTGTGCTTGTTCACCTGCTTGCAGACGAGAGCAGTGCATCTCGAGCTGTCATACGCGTTGACAACGGACTCGTTCCTGCAGGCGTACGTACGCTTCACCAATCGACGGGGAGTACCGATCGACGTCATCTCCGACAATGGCACGAATTTCGTCGGCGCCACCAATGAGCTTGCTCAGCTAGTCAAGCAGCTTGATGCAGAGGCGATTCAGCGGCAGACAGCGGATCAGCAGACTAGCTGGCGTTTCAACCCTCCAGCAGCACCACATTTCGGCGGAGTGCATGAGGCGTTAGTGAAATCGGCAAAGCGTGCTATCTCGGCGATTCTGAAGAACGCGGAGGTCACAGACGAGGAGCTATTGTCTGCTATCGTCGGCGCGGAGGCGCTCATGAACTCACGGCCACTATCCTACGTGTCGGCAGATGGTCGTGACCCAACTCCGCTAACGCCCAATCATTTCATGTATGGCCAAATCGGTACTCGGTTCGCACCTGCAGGAGTGGACGAGAGCGAGTTCAACCCTCGGCAACGCTGGCGTGTAGTGCAAGAACTCGTGCTGCACTTTTGGCGGAGATGGATGCAGGAAGTCGTGCCAGAGCTGAACCGGCGACTCAAGTGGAGGACAGCCGAGACAGACCTCAAGGTCGACGACATCGTTCTAGTGACATCCCAAGACAACCCACGGGGCACTTGGCCAATGGGTCGTGTCACCGAAGTGCACCCTGGTCCAGACGGACACGTGCGAGTTGTGAAGGTCAAGGTGGGCGACAAGACCTACACCCGCCCAATCGTGCGTCTTTGTAAGCTGTTCTGTGAGTAGCTCCTTGTTTGCCTATTTCAGAACAATAATCAATTTCGAATTTTTTGGTCACTGTGAATTTCGGCACAGTGAGAAGGGAGAGAAATGTTTAGAAGAGTATCTCTTTGTCGTTGTTACTATAATCGAGTGGCACATTCGCACTACAATTCTACGAGTGCTAGTTTGAAATTACGTTACGAATTGTTACGTTGTACAGCAGGTACGAAACAATTAATATTTACATACTCACCGGTTTTCGTTTCGGAGTTCCGCGCTGTGACTCAGCTAATTATTATTTCTATTTCGTTTGCCTTGTATCGTCTGACTAGGGGCGCTGTCACCCCGTCGGGTGCAAGCACCCTTGGACAGAAGCACTTCACTTCACGACAAGTGTTCATTTTCGTTTTCCTCTTCTGCTTCTGTTGCACAGTTTGAACTTTGAATGTGTGCTTTTTTCGTACTCTGCTCTCGATCGAACCATGCGCGGGTCGATCTCCATAATTTTATCTTCCGTTGCCATGACTGGCATTAGTACGCGTTCTGTACTCACTCGCTGCTTGGCACGCTTGCAGCGCGTCTTTTTTCTGTTGCAACCCAGTGCCTGCGTGCACGGTACGGGATTTGCGATGCCACATCAGCGTTGGTGTGTCGTTGTGTTTCGTTGTTGTTTTGTTCTTTGCTGAGTGTGGTCGTTAAAACTGAGCAAGAACGGGTCGTTGACAAGGCGTGATTTCGATGTGCATGCCCTCCTGTCAACTCCAAACTACCCTATAATCAAATGTTTGACCAGTGGTAGTCTTCGGGGTGCTGAGTCGAATGCTAGTGGCCCGAGGACGCTGAGACGTTCCCTTTCTCCTTTATTCCCAATCAAACTCGCACACTTCCACAATTTATTTGAGCTGCAATGCAATTTACTCTCACGACGTGACGAAAACGACATCAACACAGACTCATTCCCATGGCAAAGTTATCCGTGTGACTTCCACGACATTTTGAGAAAAGCAGATGCCTGTGAAAACTTATAGAAGACGGCATTGACTCCTAAATTCCCAAAACAATTGGCGATCTTGATATACCAAAATAATTCTCAAAAAGAAATCGATCTATGTGCCGATGTATTCGACAACACGTAGCTACAGCGCAATGACTTCCGTGTTCACTCACACCGTTTCAGTATTGTGAGTGTGTTCACATGGCGTGAACCAGTCAAGTGTCAGTAAGTTCGGCAGGAGTGTCTCAGCGTCTTGACTTCAGGGTATACTTCCCCTTTAAGATCATTAAAAGGCTCCAGCACTAATCATATTTCATTTCTCTCCCGTGTGCTCCAGTACCGCCGGTTGCTGAAATTGCCACACAACGCTATCATGTGATGGCGGGCAACGAGCTTAGGGTACGCTGCTCTTTTCGTGGAGACGAACCGCTCAAGATATCATTCCGCGTCAATCGAACAGACGTGGTATACCCAGTCAGACAGGATGGTATCTTCTTAGTGCCGAAAGTCACCTCTCAGTTTGAGGGCTTGTTGGAGTGCATCGTTCACAGCAACAGGCTGGACATAACGGCCGTGGCATCGACTTCTGTCGTGGTGTATGGTAAGCACAACTACTACTAGTACTTGTCGTGCCCCATGAGAATATGCAATGTGAAGTGCTGTGCTCTACTATTAATCAGTGTGCTGTGATATTACTGCCCTTGACTACTCATTCACTCGCTGACTCTCTCTCTCTCTCACTCTCTCTCTCTCTCTCTCTCTCTCTCTCTTTCTTTCTTTGTCACAGAACCTCCGAGAGTCAAGGTAACTCCCAGCCAGATCAATGTCTACTCGGGCACGTTCGTCTCAGTAAGCTGTAAAGTTGTCAACCTGGATCCAGATATAAAGCCTGTCCTGTTGTCATTCTCCCAAGCCAGTCCAACACTGGTGTGCTCGGGTGGCCTTAGCCAGGGTCTCGACTTTACCTCACAGTTCGATGAGCGGTATCCATCTGTTATTTATAAAAGGTTTGGCGCCATTCGTGAACACAATAAAGGCATCTACTACTGCCAGGCGGAGACTGGTCACCTGACAGGATGCATACAGGACTACAGCACAAAGGCATTCAAAGTCGATGTTCTCGGTGAGTCCTCACCGCCTATGTGTCAACTTTTCAAACACCATGCACTTGCTATCATCGTCACTGTTGTGTGTCTGCTGCTGTTCAATTCTGTATTCCCACGCTAGCACCATCACCTGCTGTTATTGTTGTTGTTGATGTTTTTTTTGAATTCTTTATTCTCACGATGGCACCATCGCCAATAAGAGATAAATTTATGAGAAGGTGAGATTGTGGGTTAAACAGTTGGAAGGTGATTTACATCATAATACTCATAAAAAGGACACACTTCAGGCTCATTACAAACATCTTGAAAGTTTTTGTCTTCACAAGTATACTTTCAAGCCTTCTCATCAGGTGAAATACAGGCAAGAGAAAAGGAACAGGAACAGTGGATTAAATACAGTAAGAAGGTGGTAAAACAGCGCAAAAAGAAAGAAAGAAAGAAAGAAGATAGCTAAAGTAAACAGCGAAAATTGCAAAGCACTAAGACTAAAGACTAAAGCACAGACAGAGGCAACGGCTAGGGTCCACTCGACTAGCCATGTGAAATCGGATGTGTCCACCGCACATGCTGATTGTTCTGATGTTAGTTCTGATAAGTATGAGTCGTCCATTGCTAGTCATTTGTTTGAGCATCCTGATTGTCGTGCTGTGTATTCGGATGATTGTTTTTCGATTGTGTCACGTGTACGCAGTGCTAGATTGCTGAATGTTTTGGAAGCTGTATACATCCACACAAGGAAACCCAACCTTTGCAAACAGAAACAAATCAAATTCACACTTAGGCTGTTAGGTAGGTCGTCAAAACCTCGTTAGTTACATGTATGTCCAGTGGTTGTCTCTTGTTGTCGCACTACATGTCGCGCTTATTGAGTTTTCTCGCATTTGCACCTTTGTGTCATTATTGCAATTTTCGCTGTTTACTTTAGCTATCTTCTTTCTTTCTTTCTTTCTTTTTGCGCTGTTTTACCACCTTCTTACTGTATTTAATCCACTGTTCCTGTTCCTTTTCTCTTGCCTGTATTTCACCTGATGAGAAGGCTTGAAAGTATACTTGTGAAGACAAAAACTTTCAAGATGTTTGTAATGAGCCTGAAGTGTGTCCTTTTTATGAGTATTATCGCATTTTTGTCTCAGAGGAAACTGATTTACATCACTTTGAACTTTACAAGTATGGGAGAGGGTGAGCGAAGCAGTGAGCAGATTTCTTGTTTGAAAGCAGGTCGGGAGGAGACGTCACGAATGCTAGCAGGGAGGGCATTGTAGTATTCTAGGGACTTGTACAGTGGGGAGTCTTTACAGCGATCGGTTCTGGAGGGTGGGATGTACCAAGTGCGTGCGTGTCGAAGGCTGTACTGAGCCGTAACTTGAGCGGGGTGTTGAGCATGCGTATGTGTTGTGGGGCATATTGGTATTTTATGCAGTGAGCAAGAAGGGTGAGCTTCACTTTGCGGCGAGAGAACATTGTCGGCCATTTGAGCCGATGGAGCAGTGTTGAATGATTCAGAGGAGTGTAGAGGGGGAGACGGAGGCAGATTCTGGCCGCCTTGCACTGGATTCGCTCAAGACGGTCAAGGGCTGCGATTGAGAGCGGGGTGACAGCAATGCATGCATATTCAATTATAGGCAGGATATATGTTTTGTAAATGAGAGAGAGTGATTTAGTGTGTAGAGTTGATTTGAGCCTAAAGAGAATATTAAAAGATTTTACGGCTTTCTTCAGCACAAAGTCAAGAGGGGCTGACCATCTAAGGTCGTGCAGAAAGATGATGCCGAGGTGACGATGTTGTGTTACTGTTTCCAGTATGGCTTGGCCAAGTTTTATTTCGGGTAGTCGTGGTGGGGGTCGGTTAGCATGGTAGAACGGGAGGATGACGGATTTCGTTTTATTGACTAGCAGGTGCCAGCGCTCTAGCCATTCTGCTGCGGCATCGACGCTTCTTTGTAGCGCAGCCTCACACTCAATGTAGCTGCCTGCAATGGCAATTAGTGCGGTGTCGTCCGCGAACTGGCTACACGAGGTTGTAGCATTTTCACAGGCAGTGGGCAGGTCAATGGTGTACGCCAGGAACAGAAATGGTCCCAGGACCGAGCCCTGGGGCACTCCCGCTGGTATTGGTATGAAGGCGGATGTTGTGCCTTCAACCTGCACCCGCTGTCTGCGTCCTGTCAAGTAGGCTTCGAGCCACTTGTGAGCCTTGCCGTCGACACCGTAGTGGCCCAGCTTTTTCAGTAAGCCTTGATGCCATACACGATCAAAGGCTTTACTGAGATCGAAGAAACCCGTAACAACATGCTTCCCCGCATCCCTAGCTGTGGATATCTGGTGGACGATCAGTGCGAGTTTATGTGATTGTACAGACAAGAGTGGACTATTTTTTCTTGTGTTTTTGATATTATACTGAGCAGGGAGATGGGTCGGTAGTTGGTAGGATGGGAGAGGTTGCCCGACTTGGGGATGGGTGTAATAGTTGCGTCTTTCCAATCCTGTGGTATTTCTCTTGTTCTGAAGGACAGATTGTAGAGACAAGTGAGAGATGGGGAGATTTCCTTTGCAGTTTCTTTCAGGAGCCGAGTTAGGATGTTGTCAAAGCCTGGGCTCTTGCCAGTGTCTTTGTTTGTTTGTTTATTTAGAGTCGAAGAACAAACAGGCAAATTTGCCTAATTACATGATATCGACTAAAAAGGAGAATAAATTATAAAAGGCCAATGAAGGTAATGACACTGAGTAGAGTGGGTAGTAAAGTATTACTTTGTTAAAGCCAGTTAGGCCAGTAAAGGAAATAACAGTACAGCGGGGGAGGGATCGCAAGAATCGGTGGTACTGTGGGATTTTCCTGATGTCGGGCTGGAGCCTGTTCCACAGTGATACACATTGGAATGAGGCAGAATGTCTGCCAGCGGATGTCTTAGTGACTGGAAATTTAAGTGCTCGATTTCCCTGACTACGTGTAGCACGGCCGACATTAAGAGGACTGAACATATCGGTAAGCAATGTGCTGCATTTAACCTGAAGGCAGCGCCAAGTGTAGCCAAGAAGCTTGTGGCAGTACATAACTTCTAGTGAGTGCAATCGCAATTGGCAATACAGCGGCGCAGATGGTGATGCAAATGGAGCGTTGTAAACACAGCGGACTGCGCGCTTGAGTAGCCGCTCTAGGCGCTCGAGCTGATGTGAGGTGAGGCCAGCAGAGAAACAGTTGCTAGCATACAGGAAGTCAGGAAGGATCAGGGACTTCAGGTATGTGATGCGGCATGGAAGGGGCATGCAGCGCCTGTTTCTAAACAGGAGTCTAGACTGCTTAGAAGCTTCTCGACCTCTTCCACTGTTGCTGCGATTGTATTTAGAGTATGACTGATGTCAGGGGTAGTGTTGATGTCTGGTGTAGTACAGGCAGTCTTGTCAAAGGACTGTTGGCTTTGGGAGATAAAGAACTTGTTGAGAGCTGTTGCCTTCTCCATAGCCGTGGCTGCAGTGGAGTTGGCTGTCGATAGTGTGGGAATTGTTTGCTTATGCGGTTTCTTCAGGTGCTTCAGTAGACGGTGGAGGTTTGTACCCGTTGACGTTGTTTGTTGGACAAAATCGGACTTAGCCTGTCACAAAAGAGTGGTTACTCGGTTACGCTGGGCTGTGTACAGTTTCCAATCTGAGTCTAGTTGTTTTTTTAATTCTTTATTCTCACGATAGCACCATCGCCAATAAGAGATTGTTGTTGTTGTCGTCGTCGTCCTCGTCGTCGTCGCCCCCGCTCACCGTCGTCATCGTTGTTGTTGTAGTGGTTGCTATTGTTCATGTGTGGATAAATGGTAGAAGGAGTAAGTGTACAATTTCTATTTCTTTCTATTTAGCTTCTGTGTGCTACATGTGCTGCACCCTTTCTCCTGTAGACCGACCACCCATAGCGCGGCTGAAGATTGCGAGCCGTGATGTCGCCGTGGGCGAGCGCCTTGTCCGCGTTGCCGGCGACAGGATCCAAGCTGTTCTCACGTGCACTGTCAACGGAATAGAGTCTGGCCGCACGGTTGAAACCAAGTGGTTTCTCAACAACACCCTGTTGGTGCACGGTGGCGAACAGAGTGAATTTCTGGGCTCGACCAGAAGCGGCGAAACGCTCGTTGTCAGCGAATTCCCGCCGAGCCTGAACGGATTCATCAGCTGTAGCGTGAATTACGTTGGCTTCCCCGAGATCAACGTAACTCGTACCAATCCAATTGAGGTGTTCGTTCAAGGTGAGTGATACGCGCTTTACAGGGTGGTAGCATAGTGCATGGCGAGTGACTTGTGGGTAGGTAGTGTAACACTGAGCTGCGGAGGTGTGCTACTTGTGCCAGTGGTAGTATTTGCAGTTTGTGACACCTTTATCCATCTTGACTGTACACCTTTGCTGTATTCTTGATAGTGCTGACTAGCACTTTCTTGCTTTTATATGAATACGTATACCAGTGACATGAGTAAACATGACCGAATCTCCCTTTAGTGTGTATAGACAGCACAGTGATGGGATACCTCCACTTACATTGCTCTTCACAAGAGAGTGCGTAGTGCATGTCACCATCATGTAAACTGCCATACGTCTCCATTGCTTCTTACATGTGCTGTGTGTGTGTGTGCACGCATGTGTGTGCACGTCTGTGTACGTGTGTGTGTGTGCACATGCGTGCGTGCACGCATGTGCGTGCACGTGTGTATGTACGTGTGTGCGTAAGCGCGTGTGTGCATGTGCACATTTACACCTTTACATGCTAACAGTGCCGCCGGTCGCCGCGGTGACCGTGACCGGGCACATGTACACCGTCGGCGAGCATTTCAACGCGTCGTGCAGACTGGTCGCCGGTAACGGTGACAGGGTGTTCACGCAATGGTGCCGCAGGATAGCGAACATCACGTATCCATTGCCGCTGGTGCAGACCATCAGAGGGATCAGCATCCTAAGCCTGGAGAACCTGAATGAACGTGATGCCGGAGAGTACATTTGCGTGGGCACTGACCCGGACCTGCGGGACGACAGCCGAAAGTCGCACGAACTCGTTGTCAGGCTCAGCGTTCACAAGAAAGGTAACCCGGGCCGGTTGAAACTGTTAGGTGTACACTTGCTCTTGTGGTTGTTGAAACCTGGCGTGATCACGGGGGTATGCTGCTGCTTGGTTGCTTGCTGGCACAGGTGTCAATGGCAGATTGAAGCTACAAAAAATGCGACAAAATACATGAAAATGTCACTAGTATGCTGCACTGTGTACGGTACACACACCCTGTACAACATGTATGTTCGATGGCGAAGCAACATATTGACATGCTTAATCTAGCACCCCATCTCTCGAACGCTCTTGGGGGTAATGATATATATTATAAAACAATGGAAGTATTTCTTGCGTCGAGAAAAAAAGTACGAAGTAGTGGTTGCGACTTCGGCGATGATTTGTAAGAAAAGGGTTTGCTCCCCACACCGGAGCTCGCGCTATTCCGCCGACTTTACTTGACACTTGACTGACTCACGACTGCCATCCAGAGCACACGAGAAGTTCATCGAACCTTCGACTCGGCAAACCTGCAAAGAAAGCACCACTCCCTGCTCAATATACAGTGTTTCGGGGAATTCACCCCTCATCAGTTGAGCTTGAGTAGGATGAGGAAGATTGTGCCTGAAGAGCACCACTTTTATAGTGCTCTCCAGGCACAAACATCACCAGGGATACAAACTTACAGAGACGCTCCGTTTCCAGCACGACAACCACCTCGTGAACACCAGATAGCAGCGTGAGTCAGTGTCGCTCCTGGACGGTGAGACAGACGTTGAGGACCCTCGGTCATTCGCAACGCTGTCACCTCCAAACCAATTAGTCGCAAGCCCGCGCCTACTCAAGCTCAACTGATGAGGGATGAATTCCCCGAAACACTGTGTATTGAGCAGGGAGTGGTGCTTTCTTGCAGGTTTGCCGAGTCGAAGGTTCGATGGACTTCTCGTGTGCTCTGGATGGCAGTCGTGAGTCAGTCAAGTGTCAAGCAAAGTCGGCGGAATAGTGCGAGCTCCGGTGTGGGGAGCAAACCCTTTTCTTACAAATCATCGCCGAAGTCGCAACCACTACTTCGTACTGTTGTGCCCAGCGCGGGCTTGTGACTAGTTGGTTTGGAGGTGACAGCGTTGCGAATGACCGAGGGTCCTCGACGTCTGTCTCGCCGTCCAGGAGCGACACTGACTCACGCTGCTATCTGGTGTTCACGAGGTGTTTGTCGCGCTGGAAACGGAGCGTCTCTGTAAGTTTGTATCCCTGGTGATGTTTGTGCCTGGAGAGCACTATATAAGTGGTGCTCTTCAGGCACAATCTTTCCTCAGCCTACTCAAGCTCAACTGATGAGGGGTAAATTCCCCGAAACACTGTGTATTGAGCAGGGTGTGGTGCTTTCTTGCAGGTTTGCTGAGTCGAAGGTTCGATGGACTTCTCGTGTGCTCTGGATGGCAGTCATGAGTCAGTCAAGTGTCAAGTAAAGTCGGCGGAATAGCGCGAGCTCCGGTGTGGGGAGCAAACCATTTTCTTACAAATCATCGCCGAAGTCGCAACAACTACTTCGTACTGTTGTGCCCAGCGCGGGCTTGCGACTAGTTGGTTAGGAGGTGACAGCGTTGCGAATGACCGAGGGTCCTCGACGTCTGTTTCACCGTCCAGGAGCGACACTGACTCACGCTGCTATCTGTTGTTCACGAGGTGTTTGTCACGCTGGAAACGGAGCTTCTCTGTAAGTTTGTACCCCTGGTGATGTTTATGCCTGGAGAGCACTATATAAGTGGTGCTCTTCAGGCACAATCTTCCTCAGCCTACTCAAGCTCAACTGATGAGGGGTTAATTCCCCGAAACACTGTGTATTGAGCAGGGAGTGGTGCTTTCTTGCAGGTTTGCCGAGTCGAAGGTTCGATGGACGTCTCGTGTGCTCTGGATGGCAGTCGTGAGTCAGTCAAGTGTCAAGTAAAGTTGGCGGAATAGCGCGAGCTCCGGTGTGGGGAGCAAACCCTTTTCTGAGAAAAAAAGTGCTCAATGTTATACGACAGAGCGGGGTTATACACTTACACACAAAGGATTTCCAAGTTTTTGAAGTGTTGCTACTTTGAGTTTCGTGCAAGTGCACTCTTCAGGTCTGAACATGGGATGTGGGGCACGTCCAGCGTGCTGTGAGTAGGTTGAAGCTGGAAGGGTTGTGGGTACGAGTCGTTCAGCAGAATCTGAACCCCTGGCTTGTGGCCCAGTTTGGGCGGACTGAAAATAGGTTTGCTTCTTTGTGCACAAACCCCGTAGATCTATGTGTGTATCTCGTACAGAAGGTGTTTGTTGTCATGAAACCAATGCAGGAAGCTCAGGGCATTTGCGATGTCTTCATCAACAACACTTGGCTTGCAAGAAGGGCGATTCGTTGTTTCTGCAGGTTTATTGAGAATGAAATCCGTTGAAAGCTAGACTTGCCTTTTCAGGTCCGAAACAGCCGTCAGGAGGCCAGATAGCGTGCCGTCTGCTGGCTCCACCCCCTCAAGGCTGGGGAAAAACTTGTAATATCCCGCCTCCCTCAGCTTTGCAATTATTTCCGGGCAGTGTTCCCCAGTATTCCAATTCCAATCTTGAGGTTTTGGCAGACTTTGCGCAATTTTAGCTTCATAATTAATGGCAAACAATCGCTTTCCCAATTTCTTCACTTTGGTCAGAACTCATAACAAGCTAGATCTTTGTCAGAAAGAAGTTTTCGTAAGAAATGCCTTCACCTTCAGGGCCCATATCTCAGTGGAAATAGCAGTAACAGTTTTGCACATTCTACCCCCAACCGGGTCTACGGGATTCTAGAAGACATATTTTCACAAGTTTCTGCCTATCCATGTACCAAAGAAAGTGAAAAGATCTAAGCAGACCAGCACATATTTGAGCTTAACTCAGTCAGTGTGTGTTCAGGCGGGGCACAGCATGGTTTTCAAAACTAGGTTTGGAGTGAGTTCACAAGCAAAATGCGTAACAAACTGAAGAAGAGCCCAATACACAATTGATTCAGATACTTGATGATGTGTTTATGATGAGATCAACTCTGGTCTGCTGTCGTTATTTCTCCACTACTCCTTATCAAGAATACAACTGCAGTGTCCTGGAGATCGCCAACGGTATGGTAGACACGCCAAGTATAATATTACCTCAAACTGTCAACTACTCATGTAATATTGGATACAAGTTAGTGGGAAATTCGGTATTTGATTGTAAGACCACTGTACATTCGTTTACTTTGCCAATTTGCCGTGGTAAGTGAAACACACCCACAACCAAGCAAAGCATTAATTTTATTCCTGTAGCTACGCAAAAGGCGTTGCTGCAGTAACGTCTGGCGCTAGCCAGGGTCCACACAGATTTAATTCCGTGTGTGTTTGTGCCGTCGGCATGCCTGGCGCTATTCCTTTTCTGTAGACAGGGGCGACCATACTTTCCTCCAAACAGAGCTGCTTACCCGAGTTTAATCTAGACAGGACTGGTCTACGAGATTAATTTATTGGACGCAATGAACTACACTTACAAAGCTCCGAAAGACCAGATGACCCGCGCTCTGCGAAAAACGACCTTAGGTGCTTCGTAATTTTTTCGAGAAAAAGAACAAAACGTCATGGTCTGTCGATTTTTGAAGATCACAAGGTGAGAGTCATGGCGGAACGAAGCAGAAGACAGTCGCTAGCTCAAATAATTGGTGTGGGCTTCTCCCAGAGGTTTCATCCGAACTCCTTTACGATGAATAGTCATTTTTTGGCCTGGTCCAATCGCAGTTCTGATGACAGCAGTGCCAAGGAGAGTTGGATGTGGAATAGCAGGACGCAACGCTGATCGAGCTGTCGGACGGCCATGCGGAGGAGAATTTCGATCAGGCGCCAGTTTTGCCACCAGCCCAGCCCCTCAATGCCGGCAATAAACAGAGTGCAGACCAAGAAAAATCGGTCCAAGTACTGCCTACAATCCAGGAGGCGCGCGACAAGTTTGACAAGGGCTGTACTGTAGTTGTTCCGCACTGGTGCTGTTTCAAGAGCGTGACACTTGAGACCTTGCTTTACATTTACAGCGCACACAGCGCACGTCCTGACCAAGTCAGAGCGCGGCTTGTGTGTAGGCGGAAAGCTAGACGTGCTCAGGAGACGTGGTGAGGCTACCCAGCGCGTCCAGCATGCTGGGAGATGTGATAGATGGGGCTCAACAATGCTACTCTGAACTACTGAAGACTACAGTCAGTGGCTGGTGTGGAAGTCATGTACATGCATGTCAGGAAGTCTTTGTGTATGCCTCCAGCCCAGGATCAAGCCCTGGGTGCTGAAATCTGTGCAGGCTGCTGTCAGTGCAAGTAAAATCAGCCCAACACAGGAATTGAATGAACTCTGGAATGCACTGCCTGCGGAAGATGTTGTGGAGCTGAAGCATTTTATAGAGCATTATGCTATAGCTCATGGCCTCCCTTAACCTGCAGATCCACATGGGCACAACAAGCCAGTACCAACCTACATGTATTTGCCCATTATCATTACGAAGAAGCTTGTTCACCAGGCGTTCACAAAGCCTGGTGGCAAAGCTGCATACAGTACGTTTGGCAAGATTTGGAAAAGAGACTGCCATGATATCACCGATTATCAAACAATGTGATGTAGACATAACTAGATGTTCTACTACCAGTACCAGATAAAACTATCAATATCCTTTAACCCGGCATTGATCCGAGCTTCTTCCCTACTTTGCACCTGCCTCTACCCATCACTCTGGCTGGCATATCCTCATACAGAGCCAAATACCTCTTCCAGCAGATTCGTGAGCAACACCATCCACAGAGGACAGAAAGAATGTGTCTATCTCCACAACAGAAAGATCCAATGCCATCATAAACCTTTCATTTTGAAGATTATGACATACAGATTTATTCTGCAAAGTTTGGCTGCAATCATGCTGCTTGAATTCTCACAGCATTGGCTCCAAAATGTAGCATAAAATCCAGGATTTTTGCTACTTTTCCTCAAAATATTGTAGGAAAAGTGCAAAGAAATTGTCATTGTATCTAACTGAATATGTATGCAATCCACCTCAAACTTCACCAGAAGTTGAAGAAAGGGTCATGGGTCAACAATCCAGCACAAACTCAATTTCGCCAAAATAGCACCTAAGGTCGGTTTTCGCAGAGCGCTGGTCAGATATTACCACCGAAATTGACGGAACACGAATTTTAGGAGGACACCCACGAAGTTTTGTTCATCATAATGCGCCGGTGTCTAGGAGTTAACAGCAGGTACTACAGTCCCCAATGCAGCTCTGGTCAGATATTACCACCGAAATTGACGGAACACGAATTTTAGGAGGACACCCACGAAGTTTTGTTCATCATAATGCGCCGGTGTCTAGGAGTTAACAGCAGGTACTACAGTCCCCAATGCAGCTCCAGCTCCGCGCTCGCTTCAGAAGAATTATGCCCGCAGCTTGGCGGCCGTAAGGTCTTGATATTCGCCGTTAGTTCCAGTGCGTCTCCTCGCCGTTTCTTTAACTTGATTTCCCTCATTTTTCAGATAGGTTTACTTGGTGTCAATTGCAGGTACCAAGCCCTTAGGTTCATGGTCATGCTAAAATACGTGCAAACTCAAACCTGAGCATGAAACACAAAGCGTTGTCTAGACAGCAACTACATCACTAACACTACTCCTAACGCTGCACACTAAATGAATTGTTGACTTTCCAGAATCCCCGATAAAATCTATAAGCACTTGCAACTCCAAGCGACGAAGTTTCTCCATGCTATACCAACACGTTTTGGTGCTCCTGTTGACTGCAGTAAGCACGACAAAATCATCCTGAGGCCAATAAGTCACAAAATGAGAGTTTGTTGGCGTGGGTAGACGTGGGACATACATTATCGTATAATCCCTCCCCCCCCCCCCCCCCCTCTCCTGCAGTCATAGGCCATGTGTTCCTCCACCATTGCTGTAGTCCTCTTGACAAACCGTGTGTGTGTGGACGGGGGGGGGGGGGGGGGGGTATGACGTGTACTGAGTCAACTGTGCGAATTGTCGTGTTTATACTAGGGGTACAATGACTAAAATCAATCCTGGCCCCATTCCTCAAATCTGTTGTTTGGACCAAATGCGGAATGCCATAGATCTTTGAAACTGTTTTTTTTCCTTCCATTTCGCATGCTTTATACAGCGGTGGAATGTAATGTACCAGCAATTGCTAATGGTGTGACCGACAGGACGGTAATTCAATTCCAGGAAACTGTGACCTATTCTTGCCTTCACAATCTAGGCTTAGTGGGTGTAGCCACGCAAAGCTGTATGGCTGACAGAAATCTTTCTAGCGTGCCGCCACGCTGTGCCAGTAAGTTCTGTTCGATATACATGTATTGTGTTGAACTGTGACAGAAGTTGCAAAGCGACGTGAAAACCAAAAAAATAACCAGCACACCAAAATTTGGACTCACATCAGAAGCCAATTCTGGTCCGCTCATACGGGCCACCTTTGGAATCTACCCATCAGGTCTTTACTGAAGTAGCAGATTGGTGATGATCACTTACAATCCGTGCACGACGCTTGTGGTATGTTGGAGTCATCCAGTCACCGTTACCGAATTTCCACTTTGGTGTTCGATTTTTTCAACCTTTCTTTTCTCTTTTCTCGCACATTTGTAGTTCATCACATTCAAACACTGTGTGCATTAGCAACTCTCTGGGACAGTTATTTGTCATTACGTGGGCCACTGTAACCGCATTGCCAATGCAGGTCGGTCCTCGTATGCCGCTGCATTTACATGCTGAATTCACGGGTCACAGTTGACATTTTAACAGCGCATGGATAGTGAAAGAATTCTCAAAACCTGTCCTCACCAGACCGGGTGCAATGATGGTCTGTGCCATTTTAAGTCTCCTTGCAAAACAAAACCACAGCAGCTCAAGTAGAAAGTGATGTGTTGCAAAAATGACCAGCAGAGGTGATAAGTATTTGAAACCACAACATGGAAATTGTTGACACAAGTCATGCGATCACGTCGTCCCACTAAACCAGATTTTGAAGAGTCAGACGTGCACAACTTAGCACAAACGTGACTAGGAGTACTGAGACATTCCACGGCATGAGGAGCATGACTCGTGCCCACGATTTCCTTGTTACAACTTTCTTTCCTTGGTTCACAATCTCAGTTCTTGTATCTTAATATCTGTTTCTATGTGTGCTTCCACCCAGATACGTCACTGACTGGGTACAGCTACTGTCCTCAGGTTGGCGCAGTCCTGAAACGGACGCACGATTTCAAGCTTTTCAACTTTGCAGACGGCAGTTTTGTATGCAGGCTGCAGAATAGCATATTACTAAGTGCGACAGCGTACACGTCGGGATGCACATCAACATTGCTCGCTGATAGCCGTGTAGCCTGGGTCAACCAGTTTGAAGATGGAGCAAAGAAAAGGATTGCATTTGCAACTGGAACACCAGCCAACCCTGTTGCCACCCGTTTCGTGAATGTCTCAATATACGTCGCTTGCGAAATACGTAAGAGAAACCCCAGTGCCAAATTTTTTATCATTATATATAATTATAGATGAGGATAGAAAGGACTGCCATTATAATGGTAGGCTGTAAGGAGAAGATGGGAAATAAAGGATGGGCTGATGGGTCCAATACACACTGGTTTTGCTCAGTTTTTAGCACTGAGCTGTTCTGGCTACCAGTTGGATCCTAGCATAATATCGAATACAAAGTGCTCAAATGTCGCATATGTCATATAATGATGTCATCTCTAGTCAAGCTTTGTCACCTGATTCCACGACAATATCACTTGACAATACACAGATAACTAATGAATACTCACGCATTCTACATCGTGCTTGTTATGCTGGGCCTGTCACACTCATGGTACATGTGTAATAACAGTACTCCCAGGGCAGGGTCACTACCAATTTTCGTCTGATAGTCGATTCAGTTCGTGAAACTCAGAGTTACGAATCCGCAACTGATTGTTCTTCTGTCTGTGTATTCCACTATTTGCCTTCGGCAAATTGACCCCCCCCTACGGATGGTAGATGAACTGCACATGCTCCATATGTCACCTATATTGAATCAGGAGCCATCCTAGGTAGAATCATGGGACGTTTTCATGCCAAACAATATCCTCTTAATCTTAAACGTTTTCTGCCCAATCTGATCATTCGATTTTCCACTTTTCTATTTGTGCTCGAAGCTTGCCAACGTACGGCTGGAGACAGAATAACTAGTATTGCAGAGAACGGTACTGTCACATGTGAACGTGGTTATGAATACCTTCATGCACAACCAGTGTGCAGTAATGCAACTTCGCAAATCCATAACTGCACCAGTAAGTTTCTCTCTCTCTCTCTCTATCTCTCTATCTCTCTCTCTCTCTCTCTCTCTCTCTCTCTCTATCTCTCTCTCTCTCTCTCTCTCTCTCTCTCTCTCTCTCTCTCTCTCTCTCTCTCTCTCTCTCTCTCTCTCTCTCTCTCTCTCTGTATCTCTCTCTCTCTCTCTCTCTCTCTCTCTCTCTCTCTCTCTCTCTCTCTCTCTCTCTCCCTCTCTTTCTCTCTCTGCTATTGGTGCGTCTGGTTGGGATGAAGCCGAGACCCAAGGTCAGCAGAGCATCCCAGACCACGCCACTACTCCCCTTATTCATGGCTCACACATGACGGGTTTACGTGGCTCTAGTAAAAAAAAAAAAGTTTAACTTTGATTATTGTAGATCTGTCCACGTGCATTCCCTCCCCCTCCTCACTCTGCCCACTCACCACTCCCCACTCCCCACTTCCCACCCCATACTCTCTATTCTGACTGGAGTCCATTAACACTTCACCATTTGCACTGAACGCCGGCATGATCTATACTCAGCGACTGTGAAATTATCGACCACAACTAAAAACTATGCGGTCTTCAGACCCCTGTTGTAGCGCGATTTCCTGGCCTTTTCGTGGAGACAACTAGAAGACTGTATTTACTTATTGGTTTCAACCATACTCTCAAATCAACCAGAAAACAACAAAAACAACGATCGCCAAATCGCTGTCATCAGCAAAACGTGCTCGCGTGCGTGCATTGGCTTACGCGTACGTGTACATCAGTCATCAGTGTGCGTGCATGCATATCGAAGTGTACGAGTAGAAAAGAAGAATGATCATGCGCATGATGCATCGATTAGTCATACCACCACGTAACCATGGATATAAATAATGGCGACGCGATGGCGACAGCAAAGTTCCGCGTACAAAAGCGCAGGTGCAACAAGGAAAAATCAGAGTGCAGAACAAACAGAAATTGTGGAGATGAAGCAAATCAGTTTGGTCTGTCAGAGGGTGCTTGCGCCCAGAGACAGGGTCACAGCAAACCCTGTCAGAGAGAGTCAGTGTACAGAATAGGAATACACAGAACGCAGCACGCAGTGGAGTTGCTGTGGAGAGCGAGAATGCAAGCAACAACGTAAGTATTATCTATGCAACTGACTATATCGGCGTATCCGACAAACACGCACAACAAACACTGTATTGTAACAACACACTCGTAAATGATGTTATCACAACAACACTCATTCTATTTCAGCGCAATGTCCTGTCCAATCACACTCAAAATTACACTCGTAAATCTCGCACACTCCCTCCTTGACAACATGAAAACTGACACTCATAAATCTCGCACAGCGACGTCAAAGTGTGAGACTCGGCTGGGAGCCGCAGGAACGCATCCGCAGAAACGCCACCGCCCTCTAGGATCAAAACTCACAAATGGTGGAGAGAGGTGGGGGGGGGGGGGGGGGGATCAGATCTATCCCAAAGTGGTCAAAAACAGAAATCCTTAATCAATTGTGGGTCGCAGCAAGGCTAGAAAAAATCCTTCCGCTTCAGCAGGACTTGAACCTGATACCGTCTGTTTCTCAATCATTTTCTTAGAGACCATCCCAATATTCCTGCCTGCAAAGAGTGATTGACGTGTGATAATATTTTTCGAGCAAGGTTCCGTGGACCTCATCTGCTTTACAAGGAGCGAAGGTTGTACGAACAACTGAGACACCTCAGCTACAGAAGAGACATAACATCAAACCTGTATAGTTGTTTTCTTCCTCCATGGTGGTTCTTATAGGGAAGACATTCCGCGGAAAAGGCGGTGTACTTGGTTGAAGTGTTGTCAGAACACGAGTCTTAATCATTTGGCCCAGTATCAGCGAGAATCGACCTTCGGGTGAAAATCATTTTTTTCAGAATAAGTCATTTTCTGCAACGGCAAAAACTCTTGCTTCGCGCTCTGCACATTCAAACAAAAAATGTGTTCATCGCAACAACGAATGCTTTTGATCGTCCCAGTAGCAGGAGAGTTCGCTCACGATGGCCAGCTAGCTGCCTTCCGGCTCCGCCAGTAGTCATTGGATTTCCTAGGCAGGAATCGTCGAGCCTGATAGAGAACGACGACAGTTTTCAGAAGATGTTTTTGTCGACGCGCAATTCCTATTTAGCGACGAGAATTTCAACTTGATATAGGCGCTCCGCCAAAGGAACTCTCTGCTGGCAAAAGTACTTTCTGACATCTGAAAATCCTTGTAGGGCCCTTCTGAATTTAGTACAGCTCTGCTCAGGAGAAATACTCAGCGAGGAGAAACTAGTGAGGCGACGTCAACAGAGGTAGACGAACTGAAACGCCCTGGATCAACTCGAGTCAGGACGAAAGAGCGCTGCCGCTAGTGACATGATCTGAATTTTCCCAGGCTCCCACACTGGACTCCGTGGTGAACACCAAACCCCTTGGACGGGGCAAGAGCTGAACATTTATTGATGAGCTACGGACTCTCTGCGCTCAGTGCTTGAATCATGGCGCAATGACGCGCATGCAGCCAGTTCCCACAGAGCTCAAATTTCACAGAGGCGCAGCAGTGATGGACTACCTCTAAATCGTGTATGACTATGAGATGAAGTGTGGGGTGTTAGAATGTTGTGCCTGTGTCGTATTCCCTGTGGGATGCACAGACTGGGACTCCAGGTGTAGTTGTAGCCACCCTCCCTCCTGCTCTGCACTTCTGTGGATTTTCAGCAGACTTGGGATGGCGTTCAAACAGTTTTCATTGGTATGCAGTGATGAGGATCAAGGCCATCCATGCTCTATGCGAGAGGTTGCCCAAGAGTTGTTTTACAACAAAAACTGGATGGATGATTTATTACACGGTCTATTTATTTATTTATTTCACTGTAACACATAGTATTCCGATGTAGAAAACACTGTGATAAATTGTTGTATTTCCTGATAATTATGTACCTACGCTTGTTTGAGAAGCTTCTGGGTCATCAATATTGCTTTGTTTGGTCTAATACTTTGCAATGTGATCACTAGATACCTATAGATGACAACAGCAGAAAAAAGTCATTTTATGAAAAATCACCCTAAGGTTCATTTCCGCAGATACTGGGCCATTTGTCATTGTGGGCCTACAATCTGTAGTCTGAAGTGGATATGTGATATGACAAACCAGATTTACTTATAGCCTGTTACGTTTCTCCCATTTCTTCTTCTGTCTGCAGCTGTTAAATGTAATGTACCTTCAGTTGCCGGTGGCACTGCTAACAGGACGGTGATTCAATTCCAGGAAGGCGTCACCTATTCTTGCCTTAACAATCTGGTTCTTATAGGCGATGCCGTTCAAAGTTGCTTGGAAAATGGGAGTCTGTCGTCAGTGGCTCCACGTTGTGAGGGTGAGTTCTGCTTGGTCTATTGTGTAGAAATCTCATCGTATCGTAGTCTCTGTCAATGCCGTAGAACACAGATCACAAAGCGGAGCGAAGCCACAAAGAGGAAAGCACTTTCAAAGCGACATCACAAGAAGTGTTTCCGCTTTGATCGCGGTGACTAAAAAACGACATCGGTTCGGTTTTTCACACATATTGGGATTTTGAAAAATCGCCAGAACCCCGGTTTTTGCTGCCGATGCCTCATGTTATGAGATACGATTATGTTATGAGTTATGATTATCTCTATATCTGCTTCTATATGTGCTTCTACTCAGATGCATCATTGACTGGGTACAGCTATTGTCCTCAGGTTGGCGCAGTCCTGAAACGGACGCACGATTTCAAGCTTTTCAACTTTGCAGACGGCAGTTTTGTATGCAAGCTGCAGAATACCATATTACTAAGTGCGAACGCGTACACGTCGGGATGCACATCAACATTACTTGGTGCTACCCGTGCAGCCTGGGTCAACCAGATTGAGGTTGGAACAAACGATAGGATTGCATTTGCAACCGGAACACCAGCCAACCCTGTTGCCACCCGTTTCGTGAACGTCTCAATATACGTCGCTTGCGAAATACGTAAGAGAAAACCCAGTGCCAAATTTTTTATCATTATATATAATTATAGATGAGGATAGAAGGGACTGCCATTATATTGATAGGCTGTAAGGAGAAGATGGGAAATAAAGGATGGGCTGATGGGTCCAATACACACTGGTTTTGCTCAGTTTTTAGCAATGAGCTGTTCTGGCTACGAGTTGGATCCTAGCATAATATCGAATACAAAGTGCTCAAATGACACATGTGTCATATAATTATGTCATCTCTTGTCAAGCTTTGCCACCTGATTCCACGAGAATAGCACGTAACAATACACAGATAACTAATGCTTACTCACGCATTCTACATCGTGCCTGTTATGCTGGGCCTGTCACACTCATGGTACATGTGTAATAACAGTACTCCCAGGGCAGGGTCACTACCAATTTTCGTCTGATAGTCGATTCAGTTCGTGAAACTCAGAGTTACGAAACCGCAACTGGTTGTTCTTCTGTCTGTGCATTCCACTCTTTGCCTTCGGCAAATTGACCCCCCCTACGGATGGTAGATGAACTGCACATGCTCCATATGTCAACTATATTGAATCAGGAGCCATCCTAGGTAGAATCATGGGACGTGTTCATGTCAAACAATTTCCTCTCACTCTTAAACGTTTTCTGCCCAATCTGATCACTTGATTATCCACTTTTCTATTTGTGCTCGAAGCTTGCCAACGTACGGCTGGAGACAGAATATCTAATATTTCAGAGAACGGTACTGTCACATGTGAACGTGGCTATGAATACCTCCATGCACAACCAGTGTGCAGTAATGCAACTTCGCAAATCCATAACTGCACCAGTAAGTTTAATCTTGATTATTGTAGAACTGACCACGTGCATCCCTCCTCCCCCCCCCCCCCAACCCTCCTCACTCCCCCACTCACTACTCCCCACTCCCCACTTCCCACTCTGTACTCTCTATTCAGACTGGAGTCCATTAACACTTCACCATTTGCACTGAACGCCGGCATGATCTGTACTCAGCGACGTCAAAGTGTGGGAAGTTGCAGGAACGCATCCGCAGAAACGCCACCACCCTCTAGGATCAAAACGCACAGATGGTGGGGAGAGGGGGGGGGGGGGGAGGGGTTAATCAGATCCATCCCAAAGAGGTCAAAACCGAAATCCCAAATCAATTGTGGGTCGCAGCACGGCTAGAAAAATCTTTCCGCTTCAGCAGGACTTGAACCTGGTACCGTCTGTTTCTCAATCATGGTCTTAGAGACCATCCCAATATTCCTGCCTGCAAAGAGTGATTGACGTGTGATCATATTTTTCGGGCAAGGTTCCGTGGGCCTCATCTGCTTTACAAGGAGCGAAGGTTGTACGAACAACTGAGACACCTCAGCTACAGAAGAGACATAACATCAAACCTGTATAGGTATTTTCTTCCTCCATTGTGGTTCTTATAGTGAAGACATTGAGCGGAAAAGGCGGTGTACTTGGTTGAAGTGTTGTCAGAACACGAGTCTTAATCATTTGTCATTGTGAGCCTACAATCTGTAGTCTGAAGTGGATATGTGATATGACAAACCAGATTTACTTATAGCCTGTTACGTTTCTTTTATTTCTTCTTCGGTGTGCAGCTGTTAAATGTAACGTACCTGCAATTGCCGGTGGCATTGCTAACAGGAAGGTGATTCAGTTCCAGGAAGCCGTCACCTATTCTTGCCGTAACAATCTGGCTCTTATAGGCGATGCCGTTCAGAGTTGCTTGGAGAATGGGAGTCTGTCGTCAGTGGCTCCGCGTTGTGACTGTGAGTTCTACTTGGTCTGTTGTGTAGAACTCTGATCGAATCATAGTCTCTTTCCATACCGTAGAACACAGATCACAAAGCCAAGTGAGTCCCCCATAATTTATTTATTTATTCAACATCTCCTGGCCCGTCCGAAGACTGCCAATAAACATGAGAGGTCAGGTGATAGCCAACCACGGCAAGCTAAAAGGGAAAAAAAAAAAAAAAAGAAAGATGCTGTGTAATTACCACCATCGTTGTCGGTTTGGATTAATCACTAGCATTTTCGTTATTGTTGATACAATACAGTAGTTACGTTGCAGCGGTCATTATCATCAGCATCATCATGTGCGTTGCCGAAAAATAATAATAATAAATTAAAATATGTCTTTTTCCTTTCTATATTTATTATTAGTTCAACATCCGAGTAAAATAAAAATTATAAAAGTAAAAAAACGGCATTATGCAGCTGTGTAAGCAGGTGGCATTTGACAGAGATGCCTGGCAATCACACTGTGCATCTACTGCTTACACAGCTGCATAATGCAGTTTATTATATCTATATTAGAGACTATCTCAGAGTACATGATGCCGTTTATGTGGCAATGTTGTACCATTTCAATCGCCATCATGATATTGAGAAAGCCTGCCCATTTGATTTGAAATGTTCAAAACAAACACATTGCTGCAAGGATTTTGGATTATTCTGAGCCATTTCATGGCTCCTAGTAAATCCACAGCGGCTCAATTACTGATGTTTTGCAACATGAACTGCTCAGATGAGAAGTATTTGAAAATAATTCCATCTTTCTTTGAAAAAAGGAGAAGGACAGAATGTTACGAGTTATGACTAACTGTCCACCAACGTAACTAGATATTATACAGTCAGCGAGTATGACAAAATGGCACAAAACTGACAAGGAGTATTGAGACATTCGGCGACCTCACACCTAGCTCTAACACTTCTCCAAGGCACAAACCAACAACCTTCTAACTCGGAAGGCTCCAGTTCGGAAATGTCCAAGAGGGGAAGGAAGTGCAACGAAGATTCAAGAGCACGAGCTACGCATCACGGCAAGAAAGAATCTTTATTTGAGAACAAACATTCCTTGTAATTTCTTCTATTTGATTTCTATTTTAGTTGCATCGCTGGCTACAAGTCAGGGTCCCTGGTTTGAGTCCTGGTGGTGACAGTCAAACTGTTCCTGCAGACTTTTCCCGTTTCCTAGTGAATACTAGTTATAATTACTTTATATAGTTTGTCCTTGTCTCAGTACCATTGTCTTTCTGTATCATTTATGAGTTGGGTATGTGAACATAGTACATAGCCAGCAATCGCATGTCATCTCGTACATTGAAAATCAACATAATTTTGCGAATCGACCTTTTTTTCAGGATCACTTTTCAACGAGGACGAAGAAAAGTCGGTGGAACGAAGCCTAGAGGAAGAAAATCACCCTCTCCACTTCACCATCACGATACTGACATACATACGAGATGAAACAACTAAAAAATTCACAAGAAAACTGTACGACCATCATCACGCTGACTTTGGTCTGACTTTGGTCTGAGAATTTCTATCACGATCAAAAATGTACGAGGAGCACTCAAAAATCAGCCACAGACGTACCTTTATCGCTCTCTACTCCTTTTTCAAGGCACAAAAGTCGACTCTCCACTTTCAAACCAGGAACCAGACATACCAGTGGTCCTTTTCAGCTGCTCCACGAGCGCAGGAAATGTTCACCAAGGGGCGCAGAGCAGCATCCATTCCAGAAAAATAGCTAAAATACGAGTGAGACTGCATGCCTGAGTACATGAGTACATGTACGAGTACATGCAGAAAATAGTCAATTTCAGCGTTTCTGCTCCAAACAGCAACTAGCTTCGACTAGAAACAAAGATTACACCAAAGGATCAAACAACAACCATTTTCTGCAGTTTTTTTCCAGATGGCTTCCTTGTGCTTGGCCCAGCACGCCAAAAATCACACCTCGGAGGAGTACAACAATTACAACTCTCAGATGTCCTTGATTGCTGGCCATGAAAAATAATAATAATAATAATAATAATTTAAAACTCGGATGTTGAGCCATAAATAAATGTAGAAGAGAAAAGGACATGTGGATACGAGTTGAGAGTAGCTCTCCATCACTGTAACATGATACTATATCATGATACTATATCATATACAGTCAGAAAGTGCAATAACTAGGCACAAAACTGACAGAGTACTGAGACATTCGACGTCCTGACACCTAGCTTCAAAACATCTCCGTAGCGCTAACCGACAGCCTTCCAACTTGGAAGGTTCAAGGTTCTGGAAAGACCAAAGAGGGGAAGGCAAGCGCAACGAAAACGAGCAAAAGCTACAGTCCCAACGGAACAAATAATGTCGATTGTTACTGGATGATGACGAAACCAGTACGATATTTGACGGAGATGTGTTGAAGCTAGGTGTCAGGACGTCGAATGTCTCAGTACTCTGTCAGTTTTGTGCCTAGTTATTGCACTTTCTGACTGTATCATGTTACAGTGATGGAGAGTTACTCTTAACTCGTATCCATATGTCTTTTCTCTTCTACATAAATAATAATAATATTCTTCATTGTGAAAAACAGATAAGGACAAAATGTTACGACTTATTACTTACTGTCCACCAACGTAACCAGATCTTATACAGTCAGCGAGTGTGACAAAATGGCTCGAAACTGACGAGGAGTACTGAGACATTCGGCGACCTGACACCCAGCTCCAACACTTCTCCAAAGCGCAAACCAACAACCTTCCAACTTGGAAGGCTCAGGTTCGGAAAGTGATTGGTGGACAGTTAGTCACAACTCGTAACATTTTGCCCTTCTCCTTTTTCGCAATAATTTTAAAAATGGGTCATCATCCGAGTTGAACTTTATAATCTTCATCTTTTGCTTCTGCCCAGATTCTTCCCTGACTGGGTACAGCTACTGTCCTGAAGTGGGTGCATTCCTGCAACGGACACACGAATCCAAGCTTTTCAACTTTACAGATGGCGATTTTATATGCAAGCTGCACAATGGTCGATTACTAAGTCCAAAAGCGTACCTGAGCAATTGCACATTGACATTGCTCGGTGTGACACAAGTTGCCTGGGTCAGCCAGTTTGAGGATGGAACAAACGATAGCATTGCGTTTGTCACCGGAACACCAGCCAACCCTGTTTCCACTCGTTTCGTGTACGCGTCAATACACGTTGTGTGCGAAATACGTAAGTGAAGCACTCCAATGATTGAAAGGTTTAACATCTCCAACCTCATTACGGCACTACTAAATTTACGTCTCTCACATGTTTCATGACTATTATTCATTCCCCTTCCTCCTCCTCTCCTCATGGTTTTACTGCATTATGGCGAGCTTTTGTCTCCATAGGCGCCAAGACATCTAAGGTAAGCAGAGCAGCCTGGCCCCGCCACCACTTCTCGTACATATTCGGGAATATAGTGGACTTTGGAATACAGAAGAGAAAACAACAAGGACAATCAAGTCTTGTTTGCTGCTACTTCAAGTTTCATGCTCTCGCAATCATCAGGCAACATGAGGATGGGGTGCTGATGCATTACCGCGTTGAATTGTAGCAGCAGTATGCTCCGTCCACAGCTTCGCTTGCGCAGAATGGCTTGGTTGAGAGGAGAGGGGAGAGAATGCAGCAAGGCAACCAATGTCTAGTATGCAATGGACCGCAATAATATGCAGAGAACCAACCTATGATTGCGCAAGAGCGGAGAAGACAAATAGCTATGATCATTGTGCCACAAAAGAGGTACACAGGAGATCTGTCGACAATGCAAGGAACATTAGAACAAAGTTATGCTCTTGCACAGCCTGGAACCTCTCTGTTATACTCCACACTGGCAAACCCTCCCAGTTTTCCTAGGAAAATCCCGGGAAATCAACACTACTCCCGGGGTCCTGGGGATTTCAACTCCCGGAAAAGTCACGTTTTTTCTGATTCAGGATTTTCCTGAGAACTCCATAGATTCGCCTCGAGTGTCCCGTTTTTTTTTTCAAAAATATGTACGGTGCCCACTCGTACTTCAAACTGTGCACAGCACTTTCAAGACCTGACCTGCAACATCTGCACTGACAGGCGGGCGCCCACTGATCAAACTGCACTGCAACCTGCAGGGTCTGCAGAATCCAACGTCTTTCTGTGGCGAAAAAGCTCTTTTCACTTGTTCTTGTACCATCAAGGGATTTTGAGAGAAATCCAGGGATTCTTCAAGTCTTGCCAAGAGATTGAGATTTTGGTGGTTGGTCAGTATGATACTCGGTTACTCAATACAGGCTCTAATAACATACCAGAGGACAGGGCTACAATTTGCGCTACAACATTCGAAATACCGCAAAACTGTCACAAGCGCAGAGAACGAGTCCAATACAAAAGTAGGAACAGACAGTCCCGAAGTTATTTTGGGAACCGAAATGTTCTACTTGCTGACATTGACGGAACACGAATTTTAGGAGTACATGCACGAAGTTTTGTACATCATTATGCGCCCGTGTTGAGGAGTAAACAGGAGGTACGACAGTCACCAATCCAGCTTCAGCTCAGCTAGATAGACGATCAGCGGAGAGTCTCGCAGCTTCGTGGCCATAAGGTCTTGATATTCGCCGTTAGTGCCAGTGCGTCTCCTCGCCGTTTCTTTAATTTGGTTTCCGTCATTTTTTCGGAGAGGTTTACTTGGTGTCAATTGCCGGTACCAAGCCCTTAGATTCATGCTCACTGTATAATACGTGCAAACTCATACCTGAGCACAAAACACGTTGCATCTTCTAGACAGTAACTCCATCTCTAACACTACTCCTAAAGCTGAACACTAAAGTGCATTGTCGACCAAAAAAAAAGAAGCTATATGCACTTACAACTCCAAATGACAACATTTCTTCTTGAACAGCTTGTTCCTACGCCTTGCATTATGCTGTCAACCAACAGCGTGTTCTTATATAGTTGTTCACTGCAGCTGAGCTAGCATTGGTCTCATATACTCCCTGACAAAGCCCCGAGTGCCCCTGACAAAGCCCCAAGTGCTGGAAGTAATCAAGACTTGCTAAGGAAAGATTAAACGGCAGGACTTTTTTCAAGTTTAGCAGTTTTTTTGCTGCTTGTCCTTTTTGTAATAGCTTGTCAACCTGCCGCTGGTGAACGCGTTGGTAACATATCAGAGAGTGGTCGTGTATCATGTGATCCTGGATTTGAGTATGCTCCAGCACAACGGCCGTGTGACGAGGACTCCGCTGTAGTCTGCACCCGTACGTATCTACTATTTATGTCGATGTTGGATATGCATGTATGTATGTATGTATTTATTTATTTATTTATTTATTATTTATTTATTTATTTCTGCACCTCGTGGCATGTCAAGACAGCCAATTGAATTGAGGAGAGGGTGAGACCAACCACGGAAGAAGAGAAAAAAAGAAAATTAAGAGCACGTACACAAAGTGGGAAGGGATTAGCAACTTACAAAGCAATGGGATGCTCAGCGAGCTATGCAGCGGAAGTGGTGACTGTGACTTTGTTTACTGGGAGATACTGAAGTGCTGTCTGACGAGGGTACGGAATTTGGGCATATCTGGAGCTTGTCTAACACTGGGAGGCAGTTGGAGCCACGTGGAGTAGGAGGAAAAGAAAGGGGAATTTACGAATAGGGTAGACCTAGCTAGGGGGAGACGAACGCAGCTTCGGGTGGTGCCACCTGAATTGAACCAATTAAGGGACTGTAAATGAGCAGGGTGCTGGTCAAGGAAAATTGAATGCGCCAGGGTGCACTTGGAAGCATCAATGTAATGTTGCAGAGTGGTAGTGGATGCAGCAGCATACAAGTCTAGATTTGAGGTATAACGATCAGTACGGAATATGATTCGCAGTATACGGCGATGGAGAACTTCTAATTTACCTATGTGGGTTTTGTTAATGGTGGACCAGGCAGGGAAGCCGTACGTGAAGAGGGGAAGAATGTATGATTTATAAAAATTAATCCGGCAATTTTGGGGCAAATGGGACAAGTGACTTGACATTATGCCGACAGATCGGCATACTTTGGACGACACATGATCAGCATGGTGAGACCAGGAGAGGGCGGAATCTATGACAATGCCAAGGTGTTTATGGTGGGGCGCTACAGAGATAGGGTGACCGGGATCATCGGGAAAGTGGAAGATGGGCACTGGATCTGTGGGAGGGGGAAACAGGAGGAGCTCGGTTTTGGTCACATTTGGCTTAAGGTACCAAGTGCTCATCCAGTGAACAATGTCGTTGATACAGGTCTGAACTTTGGGGTACAGGGTGGCGTGAGATGGGGAGGAAGCAAGGACAGTGGTATCATCTGCAAACAAAGAAATATTGGGAATTGAATAGGGGAGGTCATTAACGTATGTGAGGAAGAGCAGGGGACCTAAAATGGAGCCCTGGGGCACTCCGGATGTCACAGACTCGGGGTCAGATAAGGTTCCATTTACTGTGACGCACTGATTTCGGTCCAAGAGGTAGCTAGTTATCCAGGCGAGTAGGGAGCCGGAGACACCATGGGCACGAAGTTTGGCGATCAGGCCCTTGTGCCACACGGTGTCGAAGGCCTTGGAGAGGTCGAAGAAACAGATGCAGGAGACCTGCCGCTGGTCTTTTAGGGAGCAGAGGTCTTGGATTATGCGGGATAATTGCAGGGATGTGTTGTCCTTACGACGGAAGCCAGATTGTGCGGGGTGAAGAAGAGGGGAGATATGGTCGTACAAGCGGTCGTACACTATTCTCTCTAGCAGTTTGGAGACGCAGGACAGGAGGGAGATTGGTCGGTAATTAGACGGATTGTTCTTGTCGCCTTTATTTTTGTACACTGGAATGACAGTGGCTGACTTCCATCGTGACGGGAATGTGCCGGAGGAGAGGGAAAGGTTAAAAAGAATGGAGAGTGGGCGGGCAATTGAGTAGCTCAGTTTCCTGAGGATCTCATTGGTGATCCTATCAGCTCCGGGGGATTTGTTCAGAGGCAGTCTTGCAATATACTTGTGAACAGTCGATGAGGTGATGATCAGGGAGTGCAATGTAGTTGCTGGTGGAGGTAGAGAGGAAATAGTGGGAATAGGAGCATCGGGGTCAACCTGTAAGCCAGCACTAACGAAGTGGCGGTTCAATAAGTTACCAATGGATGCCGGAGAGGTGCTTGTTCGACCATTGGGGCCCACCATCTTCGAAGGTATAACCCGGGCGCTGGTAGGATTTCGCAGTTGACGAATGAGCACAGGGAGGGATGGGAGGCGAGGGTTTGTGGGAGATATCGTGGCACGGAGGTTGCGGATGTAGCAGCGATGGATTGTATTCATGGTTTTCCACAGGCTTTTAGTCTCTAACGACCAAAATATTATCATCGTGCATCGCTAAAATTTACGGTTATGCTCAAAGTTGGCTCAATTTATCCCTGTGTTAAAAACTTGATGGGTGTTATCGGATGTTAGCGTCCGTCGTGAGTTCCCTTCGGGAACGGACACGATAATTTACTTTTTTTTTACTTAAAAACTTTTAAAATTCACAGAGTATGACAGTTTGGTACAAAAGCTCTCCGTTCTTTAGATATTGACCAAATATTCTGACAAAATGGCTCAAGTTAACTGCAATACCATGCACCCTCTGATGATCGGAATTAATTTGCGAAGGTTTTCATTGTGTGCCTTTGTGTTCGTGCACCCTCTCAACACTTTTCAATGAATAATTCTCGCGAAACGAGCAGTCACAGGTGACTGGCGTGATGGCATAATCAATCCTCTGCACAATATAGCCTCTTAATTCAGAGTGTTGTGAGCAAAGTTCAGGGGAGGATTGTCCACCAGTGCCTCTACACCCACATTGAGCCCCATCTGTATTTCGATCTAGGGCCAGCACTGGACTTCAGCTGTCCCGCCAAGTTCAGGAGATCTCCGCTGGCCGAGATGCCGGTCGGGCAGTGTCAGGGTGTTTCTATGATTCAACAAAGACTTTAGACAGAGACTGGCTTGCTGGCCTTCTAGCCAAACTAGATCTGCTTGTGGTTCGTGGCATTGCCCTTACCTGTCCCACACATGGCTTACTGTCAACTGTGTGATTTATCGTTACCATGCTATGGGCTACGATGAGTAGACATCAGTTCTCGCTGTACGCCTCCAATCTGTTGTGAGAAGCAGACATGGAATGAGATGCACCTTTCAAACTGCTGCTTTTCAAACTTTTCTTCCTTTCCGCTTGCTTGGTACAGGCGTGAAATGTAATGTACCTGCAATAGCCGGTGGTGTGGCGGACAGGACGGGAACTCAATTTCAGGAAAATGTTACCTATTCATGCCTTAACGATCTGGCCCTAGTGGGTATTGCCACGAAAACTTGCACTGCAGACGGACATCTTTCTTCACCGCCGCCGAGCTGTGTCTGTAAGTAATATTAGGTATACATGTTGTATAGACACGGAACATCCCTGTTATACATCCTGTTTTCTGATGATCGCTTAGTGCGTGAAACTCAGAGGTAAAGCACTTTCTCTGTCCTCTTGTTGTTTTTTTGTTTTCTTGTTTGTTGTGCACACACGGAACCTCTCTGTTTGGTATACATGTAGTACACACACGAAACCCAGTGTCTGGAGATAATGTGGATTTTGTAGAGAAAAATACTTCTCTGTTTGGTATACATGCTGTGTGCACACGGAAGTATACAACAACAACAACAAACCTCTCTGTTTGGTATGCGTGTTGTAATAGTTATAATATGTGACATTATGAAAGTTAGTCTCATATCTCAGCGCTACTTATGATATGAGCCGAGCCAAGCTAAAAGGTGCCTTAGGCATATTTTTTGGAAATTTCTTTTTTCATGCCAAAGTGATGTCTATATATCCAACTTCTAACATGGAAATGTTGATGCCCATCTGAAATGTATATGTGCCATAAATAAGCATACATTGTGCACATGTCACAGAATGGCTGGTATCAATGACACTAATGATTCCAAGACCTTCCCAAACGCCAAGAAAACATGGGACAAAAAGTGGAGACAAAGCTTAGCAGGTGTGCAAGCAATACAAGAATGAGCACTTGTGTTCAAATCAGAAGATCCAAAAAAGAAGAAATAACAGATCTACATTTCATCATGACTCATGTTATTTTATCATACAGTACGAATTTTCATATCCTTCATCATGATGCTGCGACTATATTTTTCGCTGGGTTGGAACGTCGGATCTTACCAAGAGATTCCGTCATACTCTCTACAATGACCTATGCCAGGACGAATTTATCCTTTCATTAAGCTCGTAGTGCTGTGCCAGAGATCTAGCTCCATTGGTATACTGCCCTCGCACCTACATATAGGTCAAGTAGACTGCACATCGCTAACAAGCGGCACTGGTTCTTTGTCCGTCCTAGTCCATGTCATTCTCTTTCCTTGCCAAGGATACTGGCAGAAGGCGCCACGGGACAATATGCTAGCAGGTAGAGTCAATGCATCGCTTCGTCGTGTGACACTATTTTCTTGAATCGAGGAAATTTTGGAATCCAGTACGCCACGTCATGAACACTAAATTGAAGGTAGCCAAAACAAAGTGAAACATCACAAGAGCCAGCTCACAAGGCCACTCATCAGAATGATAGTCGTAAGGCTCGTAGATGTCTCCCCATAGCTATACTCGCCGCTCTAGTCGTGGCCACGAAAAGAAACACAGCCACTATGAATGAGCGAGTCTTGAACATCAAGTAGGTTTGGACGCATACGGAGACAGAATGTCATCCTGCTCACCTCCACATACTCTAGAGCGCTCCATTGCGACCTCTGGCAGCACTGAGGAATCCCCACAACGGTGAAGGAGGGAACACTGAAGAAGTGTTGCTCAAACAAAAAAGGCTTCTCTCTTCATCCGCTTGCAAGCTAAATTACTTGAAAGTGAATATTTTCGCGATCGCGCTCGAGTAGAATTTTGCCAACTGTGACGTTTTGTTGATTTTTTCGATTTGTTGGCAAAACACGAAGCCACTTTTTTGCCAGATATGGATATTGTATGTCCCCACCTTTAAAGCCATGGCGGTATAATCGATTATAAAGCCAGTCTCAGCTATAAAGCCATGCCCCATGGCCTTTATAAAAGAAATGACGTTTGAAGTATGGTTTGTAGAAGTGAAGGAATACGTACTGTACTAACAAATTTATAGCCCAGCAGGCAGGATGAACAGGTGGATTTAGATTGAAATTTCTGTGTGGACTTTCTCTTGTATGGCATGGCGTAATGGATGAGTCATTTTACATCAGAAATAGCTAGGAAAGCAGCGGTGTTTCGAATATCAGGCCATGGATTCAAAGTCGGTAAGAAGATCTCCGCATAAGGCAAACAGACTTGTTCAGTCCCTTCAAGTTTGTCCTAACGAGGTTTGTCTGCATATGCTTGTGTCCAGATTCGACTTTGCCTGTGTATGGATACTGTGCAAGCCCAGGTGTACCTGCAAGAGTACTCAGGCGGACACCCGATACCAAAACTTTCAACTTCACAGATGCTGCTATTGTATGTAGAGACGTGCACGGTGGCCATGTTCTAAGCCCTCCTTCCTATCAACGGGGATGCACACAGTTTGTGCTCATCGCCGGCCAATTTGCCTGGATCAACCAATTGGAGGATGGGACGGATGGCAGGATTGCATATGTAGTCGGTCCACCGGGCAGCATATCCACTCTTTTCCTGGAAAACTTAAGATATGTTGTGTGTGAATGGGGTGAGTAACCCCTAGCCACAATAAGCATATGCTGTGTTGTGTTTGGAGTGTGAAACATTCCTTAGTATGTAACGGATTTTGAAGGTGGCTCATGGCCCGATTGTTTTGTTTTAAATCACGCAGCTTCTTGATCCCCACTGGACTGTTGCCAAGTACGAAAAGAGGAATGTTATGTTATGTTTGGCTAGCTTTATTTTACTCCACCATAGGTACAGGCATTGCTGCCTTCCTGTTGTGGATTATGAATAACGCCACAGCTCCTAGGCTATGATGAAAAAAATAAAATGGAATGATTATTGAAGAAAGTGTCTGCTCGCGCTTCCAGCCAACTGACTTGACACTTGACTGACTCAAGACTGCGTCTGGGGCACACAAGAAGCCCGTTAAAACCATCCACTTCGCAAACCTGCAAGACAGCACCACTCCCTGCTCAATACACAGTGTTATCCAGACGCAGTCGTGAGTCAGTCACGTGTCTAGTCAATCAGCAGAAAGCGCGAGCTCCGATGTTCGGAGCAGACACTTTCCTTACTGATTACCGCAGAAGTCGCAACAATTTGGTATGATTACAATATATCGATACAAAGGGGAAACGCCGGCCAATGTGAAAACAGTGGCTGATAGCTAAGCACGGTGATAATGATAAGTAAAGGTCAGGAGGAAGCGGGGAAGAATAGGTAGATGTTCAAGAATGAAGTCGGATTGAAAGCCAAGTGTCAGTGTCGTGCAATGGTGATGGTTTAGTAATTGGTGGTGTTAGTGGACAGTAGAGTGTATTACTCAAGGGCGTCGGTCACTTTTTCAGGGTTTTTTTGTGGAGCACACTGCAACAAAGCGTGATGATCTCAGCGCAAACGTGGCAAATCCTTGTCCCCAATCGTGGTTTGTTGCAGAATCAAAAGTCCACGTACACCGAAATGGCACCAAATGCCTGGGAATGCTTGCAATAGGCCTTATGCACATTGTACAGACGCACGAAATCCCGTATAATCTTGTAGAATCCCGTAGACCCGGTTGGGTGTTGAATGTGCAGGACCCTATTGTGTTTACTGCTATTTCCACTATGAAATGGGCCATGAAGGCATTTCATACGAAATCTTTTTCCGGCAGAGATCTAGCTAGTCGTTAGTTCAATCCCAAAGTGAAAAAGGCTTGAAAAGTGATCGTTTGCCATGAATTGTGAGGCTAAATGGGTCAAACGCGCATGTATAGCACACAATGAACACCCAACCGGGTATGTACACACCTACGGCCATAGTACAGAACTTCGTACATCTGTACAATGTGCATAAGGACTATTGGCTTCAGTTTTTGAATTTTTCCCGGGGGAACGTAATGCTTGTCCCCGATCATAGCATCTTCTTGGTTTTTTTGCAGAATCAACATTTTTTCATTTTAGTTACCGTACACTGAAATGGCACCAAATGCCCGGAAATGCTTGCAATTGGCTTCAATTTTTGATTTTTTTTCTGGCGGGAGGACCCCCGGACACCCTTCCATGGCCACCCCACCTCAAAAGTCGGTGCGACGCGCCTGTTACTGTAACGTCCAGTTCCTTGGTCCTTTTTACTTTTTGTCGCCATGAGAATAGGTACTACCTTCGGAACTTTAAACCATCCACAGCCATCACCTAATTAAGTAAAAGACAACCGTCTCCAGTGGTTGTCACCTTTCACCAATGCTGTCATATACACACTTACTTTGAGATTTGCCTCATGATGCAGTCATTCACGCTTTGCACTGCCGCCGTTCACAACTTTTAGATTTGTGCCATGCTGCAGCTATTTACACTTTGCTTTGTGAGTTTATAAACCAATAACCATCCAGATTTCTCATTACTGTTTTCTGATGATCGCTTAGTGAGTGAAATTCGGAGTAAAAACACTTTATTTGTCCTCTAATTGTTTGTACTTTTTGTAAGTAGATAGTGTAGAAATTATGATCAATTATGTACACTATGGGAGATAGTGAGATGCCATGTCTTTCGGCACCTACAATCAAAAAATTCAATGCAGCAGTGTATTTTATGTGCATTGTGGTTGTAGATAATTTAGGCAGTAGATGATGGACTGGAAACCAGAGGGTAATAGTGAACAAATAGCTAATGGAAATGTAATGATCTGAAAAAGATTTCTGTATGAGCAAGGTTTGTTACCAATACACCACACCACCACATTGCGCTCTTAGCCGAACCAAACTCTGCACTCACATCACCATCACCACAGCAAGGACAATCTCTGGTATTAATATTGACAATGACCCTCTAGCAAAAGTAAAATGTTACCTTGAAAAAAAGATTTGTCAGAGAGCGGGTAGCATTGGGCCGAGAGTTCCATGTGGGACAGCCCAGAAATTGGATAGAGCATCACCCAGCAGAATTGTGCAGGAAAGCGAACGGGATACGAAGTAAATTATGCAGCTGCTGATGGCTGACTATACGATCACCAAGTGGAATAGGTAGCTGGGCAAATCATATCTGTGGATGGGCAAGTTATACAAAAACCTTGAAAAGCAAGCTTGCACATCCATGTGTGGACCGGAAAAAAAGATATAACTAGCTTCTATATCACGACTTGGTGATGTGATGGCAAGGATACCCTAGCAAGCAAGGGTATTATTTCCTTTTTTAATTGATAAAGGACCAATGAACGACAAGTTACACTACACTGTCCAATAACACCACCAGTTACTAAACAATCAGCTCATGTTATAACATTGCACGACACTGACCGACGGTACTGATGTTCTACAACTACCTGGCTAACAGCTCTAGCACTTCTTGGATGCGCACCGCAACAGCCTTCCAACTTGGAGGGTTCTAAATTACAGAAATAACGTGGTGCTCTTGGTCATTTTTTTCTTTACTATAAATTTATCCGTGTTTCTCCATCCGAGTCCATTTTTAAATTGTGTGTTATCTTTTCCGCACAGATTGCCATCGGTCCCCCAATGATCACATTGCTGACGTAACTCCAAGTGGCAATGTCACATGTGATCCGGGTTATGAGTATCTTCATGCTGGGAGGGCATGCGAGACCGGCACACAGCTGCACCCTTGCACACGTAAGCATCCATATTACTGTTAGAAGAAATTATAAACACTATCATATTTATTTGAGGGACGACCCAGAGACGGTTAGCCTATCGAAGGGTTCTCCATATGTGCGATATTGAATAGGTAGCACATTAAGGGGGGAGGGTGGGGGGGGGGGGGATAGAATATGGCACATGGAATGAGACAATAAAGCTTCAAAGGAAAGTGTGATGTGCAATTACTGCTGAGGTGTAGGAATGCCAGTGGCTCTATGGGCATACTTGTGTGTATATCGACGTAAACTCCTCTTAATGATAGGGGTGAAACGAATATACCGAACATTCGAATATTCGTTCGTTAGGCCACAGCGAACGAACATTCGTAGTTCTCACGAAAATTCGAACTTTGAGAATGTGCGTACGAAACGATAAACCCGTAAAAACATCGCAATCAGTCACGATCGTTTCACACACCTCCTGTGGAATATGTAGCTGCGTACTTGTGACCAGCCCTGCGCCAGGTGGTAGACCTACATGACCCACGCGCGCGCGCGGTTCACGATCTGACGACATGTAGACGAACATCGGAACAAAGCACGAGTACTCGTACTTACATATTTTTGCTGCTCACTCTTCCTTTGACCACTTCGTAGTTTTCTTTTGTTTCGAGTTCGCACTGTTCCCATGTCAGAAACTGTTTTCGGTCGTGCTCCCCGTTCTGTTGTTTGGGATCATTTTACCAAATCTGAGGATGAGAAGTCAGCTGCCTGCAGGATTTCCCGCAGCGTATGGTTAGCATGGCAAAACGGCGAGAAACCTCTATGCGCACCTGAAAACACAACTACGGTAAACTTTCAGCATTCTTCTGTCGTCTATGGGAGTGCAGTTATTTGTACGACATCAACACTGAACAGGAAGCAAGTTGATGACAAACATTGCTGTGACGCAACGTTCTGGTCCTCAGCAGTAGCAGTATGGCGTTGCTCAGTTGGAGGCCATTGTGTCTCAACTTTTGAAAGCATCATAAAAGACGTACGATAAAGTTAGAAACTTTTGCAAGTGATTAAATTGCGCTCCTTTCGCGGCCATTGCGCATTCTGGAGAAGAAAAATCGCCACAAACTGCTCAGTACATGCATTGTAGACAGCACAACTACAAGATTCAAAAGAGGTAAAAATTGCAAAATTTTCTCATCACAAAACAGCCGCATTCATGAAAACGCAAATATTTGTGCGCCACAAAAGTTAGTTTATTGCTGTACTGTATTCAAAAATTCCACTATTTTCTTGCCTATGCCGGTTCGTGCGCGAGGACGCGCGTGCGAGGAGAATGTTAGAGAATGTTCGTTCGTTCGTTCGTTAACATCAAGGACGTTCGAATACTCAAATTTTATGTTCGTTTCAGCCCTACTTAATGACATGGAAACCAGTTATGAAGCAACTATCCATGACTGTATCCAAAAAGCGGTCAGTAAGTATGATAGCAGCGCACAACGCTGACATGGTTCTGAGACATTCAACACACTTTCTGACCGCTTTTTATCTTGTTACAGTTGTGGAGAGTTGCTTCATAACTCATTTCCATCTGATTACTTCTATTTTAATTCTGTTTTATTGTCTCAGTACCCGAGTTACGGACACAGGCAGCCACAGTGGGTTGGACACAGGCAGGCACAGTGGGTTGGACACAGGCAGGCACAGTGGGTTGGTCAAAGACCATGATAGAGATACGAGAGGTACCTGGGTCAAGTCCTGCCTGGGAGCGGTTTTTCTAGCCGTGCTGCTACCCACAGTCAACTGGGAACTTGTGGCCAGGCACAAGGGGTACATGGATGCAGCTAATGGGGTCGTTCTTGGCACTTGTGCCAGTGGTTGTGAGACTTACCCACTCACCCCCACCGTTAGGCGCTGCATCTGCCGCTAGGGTTTACCGGGTGTTAGCGGCCGTCGTGAGTTCCCTTCGGGAACGGACACGATAATTTACTCTTTTTTTTTTACCCGAGTTACAGTACTGTAGTGTCTTGTATTAAAGCCTGTCTCATGTAGAAGCCTGTTTGAAGTATGATTCTCACGACAGTGGGTGCCCTTAATTACTGTTTTCTTTATATGCACAGCTGTACAATGTATCATACCTACTATTGCTAACGGAACTAGTGACACGACTACCATGTTCTCGTTCGGGGAAACAGTTACGTTTTCCTGCACTCGGCATGATCAAGGGATCGTTGGTAATGCCGCGCCACATTGTCAGGCTGACAGACAACTGTCTTCCGTACCTCACTGCGATTGTAAGTATATGTTAGCGTTACTTGATCATGCAACCTGCCCCCCTCCCTTTTTTTTCTTTTTTCGATGCCAGGTTGCAACGCTAACGCCGGGACCTCTGGCCAGTCGAGTTGCCCTCTGTACATCGGATCATCGTCCCTACATGTCCTGTGTCTAGTTTTGTGTTTGTTTCCACATGTCTCTTTGAAGGGATGTGTTCCCAATAAAAAAGAAAACAAAAGTGCTTGTGAATATACAGTAAAACCTGGTTTGAGCGACCACCCCACGGTGCAAGAAAAAACGGTCTTTAAAACCAGGTGGTCTTTTGAGCCAGATCCCACAGTGTGTGTGTGTGTGTGTGTGTGTGTGTGTGTGTGTGTGTGTGTGTGTGTGTGTGTGTGTGTGTGTGTGTGTGTGTGTGTGTGTGTGTGTGTGTGTGTGTGTGTGTGTGTGTGTGTGTGTGTGTGTGTGTGTGTGTGTGTGTGTGTGTGTGTGTGTGTGTGTGTGTGTGTGTGTGTGTGTGTGTGTGTGTGTGTGTGTGTGTGTGTGTGTGTGTGTGTGTGTGTGTGTGTGTGTGTGTGTGTGTGTGTGTGTGTGTGTGTGTGTGTGTGTGTGTGTGTGTGTGTGTGTGTGTGTGTGTGTGTGTGTGTGTGTGTGTGTGTGTGTGTGTGTGTGTGTGTGTGTGTGTGTGTGTGTGTGTGTGTGTGTGTGTGTGTGTGTGTGTGTGTGTGTGTGTGTGTGTGCGTAGGACTGCCTGTGCAGGGACAAACGGCCGTTAAGAGCAGGTGGTCGCTAAACCAAGAGGCCGCTTACACCAGGTTTTACTGTAGTTAGATCTAATACTGTGAATGTACTTGTAAAGTAAAACTCTCGTAATCCAGGTTAGTTGATTGGTTGGTTGGTTGGTTGGTTGGTTGGTTGGTTGGTTGTGTTTATTTGAATTCGCAAACCGAACGTACTGAACATGTCCAATGACGAAGAAACAAATGAGGTCCAAGCAACCCAGGAATTGGAAAACTGGGCAGGGAGACACAGGTGAAAAGAAAATACTGGTCGTGTATAAAAATATGACCGGTACATGTGGTTCGCACTCAGCTCGCACGCTACTCGTGCACAGTTCCACTGATACACACGGATGGGAGAGTTTAGAAACACATTGCATTGAAAGGGAACATGGAAGTAATGGTAAAACCAGAGAGGAAAGACATGCAGCAAAAGAAGCCAAGGAGAAGCACATTACACATAATGAGCACTCTCTAGATACAGAGAGTGCTGCATAGCAACAGTAACTACGTGGATGGGAATAGTAGCTAAGATAATCTGATAATGACGTAGCACATATAGCATGCATGTAATCTAGGACTGTGACGTTGCACAGAACATGCATGCAATCCAGAACAAAGCATGACTCGAATAGAAGCAGATTTATTTTGAAGCTCGCCGTAACACAGAAGCATGGTTTGAATAGAAGCCGCTCCCTGTAAAGTACATGTGCACGCACATGTGTGGCAGTATGTACTGCACAGTGCAGACTGATAATGTTGACGTAGAAACATGTTTCGATTAGAAGCATTACTTGAATAGAAGCATGGCCCGAACCCCGGCTTATACAGCCGTAAGCACCTGCTTTTATACGCGACATTATGGTATGTGAAAAGAAACTTCTTAGCAACAAAAAAAACAGAAAAAAGAAATAGGGCTAAGGTCTAGTACTCAGGCCGGGCGGAACCGGTCCACTTGGTTGAGGCCTGGCCGGCTCAGCATTTGGGCTCACAATGTGTGTTTGCTGCTGAGTAAGTCATGTGTATACACTAGATATCATACACAAACTGTATGAAAGCCAGGACCAGTCAAAACCTGTTTCCACAGGTCCTGGTACTGCTAGGACTTTCAAGACCCAGGTAATTATAAACAAAGCATGGCGAGAGCTCCTGTGCTCCGAGCCCTCTCATTGTCATTATTGACATATCCGCGGCAACCCACTTATGTGCATGGGTTTGGAAGAGAAGCCCCCCCCCCCCCCGCCCCACAGCTTGCCAAGAAGTTGTAATTATTATAATTTTACGCTATGGTACTGGCTCATTTATTTTTTTTAAATTTTTTCCACGCAAAGCTTGGGAATCCCCACTATCACCCTGCATGCATCCCTTCAGTCACTGTACGGGACATGCACGGGATAGCGTCAGGCATGGTGCGAAACATGATAACACATGGTAACGGACCTACCGAACGGAGATTAAACAGTTGGTTGAGTGTCTCAGGAACATGTCAGTTTTGTGCCCTGTTATCGCATTGTCGGACTGCGTATTATCTCGTTACAGTCGTGGATAGTTGCTTCATAACTAGTTTCCATGTTTGTTTGTATTCTTTATTTTGCTGTATAATTGTGCGCTTTGGACCTTATCGCAAACATTAACCGACGTCGTCAATGTATGGCACCGGAAGAAACTACGTACCATCATTGGTATCACGTACCCACAACGAATCTCGAACACAGCGCTGTATGCCAGAACCGAGCAGACCCCACTATCCCAAGTCTGCAGGCAACGGAGACTGCTGTGGTTCGGCCATGTAGTGAGGGAAGGCGAAGAATCGTCCTCTTTCCAAGCCCTCCTAATGTCGATCAACACAACAGACATACGACGACCCCGAGGACGGCCACGTCTGAGATGGATCGACGTTGTCAAGAAAGACTTACAATGCATTAATCTGTCGCTTCTGGATGCTGTGCAATCTGCTTCTGATAGAGCTGCTTGGCTCGAAATTGTTAACAGATGCGTTGACCTCATGCAATGAGTGAAATGCGAATTTTCATTATTATTATTATTATTTATTTAGAGTGGGAAGTCCAAAACAGGCCCTAGCCTAATAACAATGGTCCCACTAGTGAGGGAATACTGTATATCATGGGATTTCTTCAATTTAATAAAATAAAATACTCTTTCCACCTTTACCGTGTCATTATTTTATTTGTTTCCAGACCTGAACTGCAGTGTACCTGCGATAGCAGATGCCACCTCGAGTGCATCAGTAGTGCGAGCTGACGAATCTACTGAGTATGCATGCAACGTGGGATATTTCCTGATGGGTAATGGCACGGCTATATGCAATGGCAACAATGGCAGTTTGAGTTTCATGCAAAAGCCCACTTGTCATTGTAAGTATAATTATGCACTATGAGAGCAACCTTACATGTAGAGATCTACCGATTTCTGAGGGTTAGCGAGGTGAAATTCTAACGAAAAACATCCGAAATGTGCTAGAGCTGATCGGCGTTTAGGTGTAGAACCTCAGCACCGTCGGTCAAGTCCAATTTTGCAGATTGGATTTTTTGTGCATTAACCATTGGATCAGAATATTCTGCACCTGCACATCAAGTTACAGTGTATCAGTTTTTATGTCAACGTTAACATTTTAACTTTTATTGTATGTTTTCTACACTCAGAACATTTCTCATGTCGAATTAACATTTTATTTTCGTTATGGAAACCTCCTCCGTAGGCTCCATCCTGCGGGGTATCCATAATATATGCTAGGTTCACAATCTCACATATGCACGCACTCGCACACTCGTACGCACTCGCACACTCGTACGCACTCGCACACTCGTACGCACTCGCACACTCGAACTCACCTTTTCAGGCGCGCACTCAATGCACTCACCTTTTCAGGCGCGAACTTACCTTTACACTCGTACTGACCTTTTCAGGCGCGCACTCGACGTACTCACCTTCACAGACTCGTATTCACCTTTACCCTCGTACTCGCCCTTGTTCCCTTTCCAACCTTTTCTTCCTTTGGCCTGGGTAGCTGGACTCGCGCTTTAGCACATTTATTTCCATAGCTACCCAGGCCCTTGATAAGCTCTGGCTGTGACATTTTCTCTCAGTCTGTCTTTCAATCGAACTTCTGAGAATCTCTTTCTGAATGTTGTCGACTTGAACTAGTTGATCCTGGTCCTGTTGTGACCGTGGCTGCTTTCGTGACATATATAATACTATGCTGCTTTTGTTTAATTTCAAGATTTTAACTGCCTTGTTCCTGGGATACCGGATGGCAGGCCAAGTTCCTCAGAATTGAACGCTAATGAATCTGCCGTGTATTCATGCAACACCGGGTACTTCCTGCTGGGCAATCCTTCGATTACTTGTCATGGCTTTGGTCGCTTGAGTACCAGTGAAACGCCGTCATGCTATCGTAAGTACTCAGAAAACAGGCTTATGTCTAATGCGAACTTTACTTTACTAGTAAGCGGGGCGGAGACACTAAGGCAATAAGCAGAATCAACGAAGCGGACATTGGACGTAGTCATTAACAAAAATAAAAGATGGATAAAAATGTTTCCGAACACGTTTTCTAGAGACATTCATCAGGAAAAATACGTCTCAATACTGAAATCTAGCAATAAACAATGATATATACGTGGAAGAGTACAAAATGCAGTATGAGTATAGAAGGTGAATTGAGAAAGACAAGAGAAGTGTGAACAAATAACAGGGGTGGGCAGGTGAGAAATAATAACAATAATTATGAGACTCAGAGAGGGTGAAGTGTAAGGAGTACGCGCATGGTATGTGGGTGGGTGTATGTGTGTGTGGGGGGAGGGGGTGTGTGTCCCATATGGTGCAGTGGTATGTGCAGTCGATTTCCAATCGAGAGGTTGCGGGTTCAATTCCTGACGATTATGGTCGCACACGTCTTTCTTCTCTTTCTCGGACTCTTCCTGACTTTTCTTTCATTCTCCTGGGTGGTTACCAACAGCCAGTGTATGCCAGAGTATGTGGTGTGGTGTGTGTGTGTGTAGAAAAAGTGGAAAAATGAAAAATAGGGATTCACTGGCCAGAAAAATTCACTTCAATCAGCTGTGTGGTGGATACCAGGCTAAAAATAGTGGCGGTCAATTCATTAGCCTTGCAAGCTGTTGAATGGTGTAATCCAAGCACAAGTTGCTATGTCTAACATAGCTGTTCGCTATCATCGCTTCCGCGATGGGCAGGTCTGAGGTCTGAGGTGTGTGTGTGTGGGAATGCTAAGAGAATAGTCTAGTGACAGTCTCTTTCTGGATGCATAGGTTCGTGTTATGTTTGCGAATGAAAACAGCTTCCAATATTTGAGCCAAGCCAAGCAAAAAGTTGGCTTAAGCATAATTTTTGGAAATTTCTTTTTTCATGCCAAAGCGATGTCTACCTATCCAACTTACATCATGGAAATTTTGGTGCCCATCTGAAATGTATATGTACCAAAAATAAGTATACATTGCGCACATGTCACAGCATGCCTGGTATCAATGACACAAAGGATTTGAAGACCTGCCCGAACTCAAAAGAACATGGGACACCGAGTGGGGACAAAGCTTAGCAGGTGTGGTAGCAATACAAGAAGAACGTGCACTTGTGTTCTAATTAGAAGATCCAAGAAAGAAGATATAATTGATCTGTGTATCTCATGTCATTCACGCAACACAGATTTTCATAACCTTTTTGTTGTGAGCCTTTGACTATATTTTCGCTGTGCTAGGAAACGTGGCATCTTACCAAGACAGTCCGTCATACTCTCTCGGATCACCTACACCAGAATGAACTAATCCTTTCCTGTAGCCATTGGTCCCTTGCACGTAGGTCCAGCAGACTGCACATCGCTAAAAAGCGTCACTGATTCTTTGTCCGACCTAGTCCATGTCATTCTCCTTCCCTGTTGTTGGTAGTGGTAGAAGGAACCACGGGACGATATGCTAGCAGGTAGAGTCAATGCATTGCTTCGTTATGTGGCACTATTGGTCTTGAAATGAGTAGATTTTGGAATACCGTACGCCATGTCATGAACATTTGAAGGTAGGTGAAACAAAGTGAAACATCGCAGGAAGAGTCAACTCAATAGGCAGCTTGTCAGAATGATAGTTGGACAGCTTGTATATGTCTCCCCATAGCTATACTAGCCGCTCTCGTCGTGGCCACGATGAGAAACACGGCCACTATGAATGAGCGAGTCTTCCTTGTCCAGTAGGGTTGGGCGCACAGGGAGAGAGAGTGCCATCCTGCTCACCTCCGCATTCTCCAGAACGCTCCATTACGATGTCTGGCAGCGCCAATAAATCACCGCAACGATGAAAGAGGGAACACTGAAGAAGTGTTGTTCAAAATAAAGAGGCCTCTTTCTTCTTCTCCACTGGCAAACTATATACTTGAAACGGTGCTCGAAAGTGAATATTTCGCGACTGCGCTCGAGTAGATTTTTGCCGACTGTGACGTTTTGGTGATTTTCTCGATTTGTTGGCAATTAGCTAAGCCACTTTTACCTCGGCGCGGCTCACTTTAAGTTCACTAAACTTACGAACACGGCACAAAACTGTGAAACAAGAGTTATCAGTAGTAAACCCCTTTTGGGCTTCACAGGCAAATGGAGGCTGAGGGCCGGTCAGCAGTAACTCTCTGCTATCATACTTCAATGGAACTCTCTGCTATCATACTTTGATGTAACTCTCTGCTATCGTGCTTCAATATAACTCTCTGCTATCATACTTCAATGTAACTCTCTGCTATCATACTTCAATGTAACTCTCTGCTATCATACTTCAATGTAACTCTCTGCTATCATACTTCAATGTAACTCTCTGCTATCATACTTCAATGTAACTCTCTGCTATCATACTTCAATGTAACTCTCTGCTATCATACTTCAATATAACTATCTGCTATAATACTTCAATGTAACTCTCTGCTATCATACTTCAATATAACTCTCTGCTATCATACTTCAATATAACTCCCTGCTGTCATACTTCAATATAACTCTCTGCTATCATACTTCAATGTAACTCTCTGCTATCATACTTCAATATAACTCTCTGCTACCATACTTCAATATAACTCTCTGCTATCATACTTCAATGTGTAGTCACTGTCATAATAGATTTTTGGTAGGAGGAAAGCAAATCAGCACACGAAGCACAGAAGCCAAATAATTTTTTCGACTAGGCCTTTCATTCCATTACTCTTCAGGTCGAATACAATAGTGATTAACAAGGTAGTAAGCAAGTCCTTATAACCGGCACTTTTGGCCGTCAGAGCATTGACAAAAATAGCACTTGAAAAATAGCACTAGTGGCGCCAACAGCATATTTGGCGGTCAGAGCATAGACCAACTACTGTACCTTGTTAATCACAATTGTATTCGACCTGAAGAGTAACTGAATGGAAGGCCTAGTCGAAAACATTATATGACTTCTGTGCTTCGCGTGCTGACTGTCGTGTGCTGATCCCCCCCCCCCCCCCCCCCCGTTGTACCCGGTCGTTCTTTTGCTGTGTGCAGCCATCCACTACATTGATGGTGCACACTTGGCCTATTAAATTCGGATCTCCAGCATTGCCATGTTTGCAGGCAGGATTTACTACCGTATTTCCTCGATTAATAGACCCGGTCTTTCTTTTTTTTAAGAGGGTTGGACCCCCGGTCTCTTATTTGGGCATGGTCCATTATTTGAGCACGGTCCACTATATCTTCATCGGCACATCGCTGGAAATGGTGGATTTTTAACACGTCATAATATAGAACTTCTATATTATGATGTAAAAGAGAAAAGGACATATGGATACGAGTTTAGAGTAACTCTCCATCGCTGTAACATGATACTATATACAGTCAGAAAGTGCAATAACTAGGCACAAAACTGACAGAGTACTGAGACATTTGACGTCCTGACACCTAACTTTAACATATCTCCGTAGCGCTAACCGACAGCCTTCCAACGAAGGCAAGCGCCCCCTCTTTGGTCTTTCCATAACCTTGAACCTTCCAAGTTGGAAGGCTGTCGGTTAGCGCGACGGAGATGTGTTAAAGTTAGGTGTCAGGACGTCGGATGTCTCAGAACTCTGTCAGTTTTGTGCCTAGTTATTGCACTTTCTGACTGTATATAGTATCATGTTACAGTGATGGAGAGTTACTCTAAACTCGTATCCATATGTCCTTTTCTCTTTTACATTTATTTATGGCTCAACATCCGAGTTTCAAATTGCACACCTGATGAGCCGTCACGAACCATACGGCGAAACGTACGTCGTGTGAAACAACTTGTTTTGTAGTCAACTAGTCCATCACAATGTCATGCATGAGGAGTACTGTAGGAGTTTGGCTTTCGGCTTGTACAATTCGTTTTCGCAAAGCTTCCCTTTCTTTACTTATCTTTGATATTTATGACCCACCCAAGTTGGGTGGTGTGCTGCTTTGCTGCTTCGAATTGTAGTTAGACCGCTTTGTCAAATATCGTACTGGTCTCGTCATCGTCCAGTAACAATCGACATTCTTTGTTCCGTTGGGACTGTAGCTTTTGTCCGTTTTCGTTGCGCTTGCCTTCCCCTCTTTGGTCTTTCCATAACCTTGAACCTTCCAAGTTGGGAAGGCTGTCGGTTAGCGCTACGGAGATGTGTTAAAGTTAGGTGTCAGGACGTCGAATGTCTCAGTACTCTGTCAGTTTTGTGCCTAGTTATTGCACTTTCTGACTGTATATAGTATCATGTTACAGTGATGGAGAGTTACTCTAAACTCGTATCCATATGTCCTTTTCTCTTTTACATTTATTTATGGCTCAACATCCGAGTTTCATATTATGATGTGTTAAAAATCCACCATTTCCAGCGATGTGCCAATGAAAATAAGATAGTGGACCATGCTCAAGTGATGAAAGAAAGCACTAGCCACTACAAAAATTGTAGTTGCGGAACCTAAAATCGCGTCCATTTTTGATCCACCACGTGTTTTCTTAGTGCGCATGTGCAAAGCGATGAACTCAAATAAGAGACCGGATCTCTTAATCGGGCATGGTCTACTATTTTTCCGTGAGGCCTCTAGGAGGGTCTACTATTTGACCATGGTCTATTATTCGAGCATGGTCCATTAATCGAGGAAATACGTATCTAATATTGACTGAGTACGAGGTCAAGATAGGAAATAAAAGCCGAGTAAAAGACCGAGGCGAAGCCGAGTAAAAGACCGAGGCGAAGCCGAGATCTTTTACGGGTTTTTTATTTCCTATACTGACCAAATACAAAGTCAATATTAGATTTATCACGACGAACAGTCCGTATTTCAAATTCCAGAACGATAACCTCATGAATCCCGGTTTTATGATTGCACAACCGTTGCACCACGGCCTACTCATGCAGTGACTGTAACAGTATAGACTTGATTGATTGGAGAATTCGTCGAATGATGTTCAAACCAGAGGTTATAAAGCAAAAGAAAGGTGAGAACCGCAGGAGTGAGAATAGTAGGAACACAAGGTGTTACCATAAGACAAGCAAGAAGTGTCAAGGTAAAACTATTACACTCTCCCGGCCCCATAGGAAGCCCAAGGTTCTATTAGATAACACAATCCAGTTAGGAGATGCAATTGTGGAAAGGGGAATATTAAATAATCACTCATGCACATGCATAACCACATTGAAGTGTAATCCAACTCAACTTCATCACTCTCACAAGGAGATGACGCAAAACTATATCAGTCTATAACATAATAATAATAACTATCTCAGTAAGAGATGCATATGGCTCAGCCAAGTTAGATCAAGGCTGCTGTCGTTGTGAGGCTAGATAGTTCTGCAGCGGTTTAACATTCCGACCAGACTCATCACATAGGTTGCCAGCGGGCTCCCACGTAGCTTCGCTGCTGGGGTAACCCTTCCAATGCACCAGGAAGTGTTGCTCACCACTGCGGTGTCGGTGATTCAAAACGGCTTCGAAAACATAGCGTGTGTGTCCATCTAGATCTGTGAAGGGCGGAGGCGGGGGTTGGTGTCTTTCAGGAATCGTGTTCTCTTCGTAGCGTTTAAGAGCAGTGACATTAAACACGGGATGGCAGCGAAGTTCACGGGGTAGTTCCAAGCGAAAAGCATTCGCTCCAATCTTAGCCTGGATACGATACGGACCAAACCACTTGGGTTGCAACTTCCGAGAGGGCTGGCCACGAGCTTCCGGGGTCAGTAGAAAGTCTCTGTAGACAAGAACGCTATCACCAACCTTCAAATCACTGGGCGTTCTCGTCTGGTCTGCGTATAGAGCTTGCCTTGCCTGGGCGTCGAGCATAGCATCTCGAGCTATCCTTAGTGCGGCTTCCTGCTCATGAAGCCAATCGACCGAATCACTCCTTTCCCCTCCCGTAAGAATGAATTCGGGCGGGGACTTAGGGTCAAACCCATAGTTCAGATAGAACGGTGTATTAGCTACAGATGACTGTTGTGAACTATTTATTGCAAACTCGCAGAGTGGTAGAAGCGAATCCCAATTGTCCTGTCTCAAGTTCACAAATGCTCTTAGAACATCTCCCACTTGCCGGTTAACTCTCTCTGTCAAACCATCCTTTTGAGGGTGGTTAGCAGTGCTGAATGCCAATTTAGTTCCTAGCTGAGAGAATACTTCTTTGAAAAAAGCTGCAGTGAATCGTGGATCGCGATCGGAAACAATGGTTGAGCTCAGCCCGTGCAGACGAAACACGTTTTGAATGTACAGTTGAGCGCTGCCCTTAGCATCAATCTTCGAGTTTGTTGGAACAAGATGTACGCATTTCGTAAGTCGGTCCACAAAGGTGTAAATTGCGTCGAAGCCACGAGAAGTAAGGGGCAATCCAACAATAAAATCCATTGAGATATCCTGCCAAGGACTATTAGGTATTGGAAGTGATTGGAGAAGCCCTGTTCGTGGCTGACCTCCCTTCGTTCGCTGGCAGAGATCACAGGTTTTGACAAATCTCTTGATATCGAGACCCATTCGGGGCCAGTAGAAAAAACGTGCTAGGCGGAAGTACGTTCGATCACGACCCGGGTGGCCAGCCGTTGCACACTCATGGTGTTCTTGAATGAGCTTTAACCGGACACCGCACTGTGGTATGCACAACCGGTTATTGGGGGATGCCTTGAGGTACAAGCGATCAGTGGATTCGTCCCAATAATAGCGATCATGCAAATTATCTCGGAGAGAATGCTTCAATCTTTCTATGATGGGAGTTAGCTCTTTGTCTCTCTGGTAGGCATCTGATATTGTATTGGACACGTCATCATTCATTGCTAAAGCATACTCAATAGCATTCAAACGTGGTACTGCATTCTCCACGAGGTTACTCTCATGGAGATCTGGGCGACGCGAAAGGGGATCTGCAGGGTTCTCTCTGCCGGGTCTGTGACGGACTGTGTAGTTATAGTCAGCTAGGAATTCAACCCATCGCGCCTCTCTCTTTGTAATGCTTGGTTTTGTTTTCAGATAAACTACCGCCATGTTGTCTGTAATGACCTCAAAGTGTTGAAAGAGGTAGATGCGCCAGGTCTTTAGCGCAAACACTACGGCCAATAATCTACGTGGAGATAAAAGTTTAATAATAGCAATGAAAAGTATGAATGCCGCAGACATCACCACGCAACATGACAATTTGTTCAAGGTTTGGTTTTGTGTGTTTCCAAAATCGATTTTCACGTTCCGATCATCAGTGGAAATACGGAACTAAAGAGATCAAGGGAAAAACAAAGGTTAAAAATCCAAAGAAGTGTGACACATGACGGGTAACTTGTGGTAAGTTTTACAAAAAGTGAGAACTAAAATGGAGGAACTGCTAAACAAGCTACTAAAATCAGCATCAAAACCAAAGGTCGTCATCATTGGTCCAAGTCGTTGCCCAGTCTACCTTTCCTTACCTTGGAAAGGAGAGGCATCACAGACATTGTGCCGCACAATCAAAACGCTAGTTACACAAACATACTTTGCGGCGCACTTCATCCCTGTGTTCACTACGATACGTGCGTTCACGGTGAGGAAGGATGTCCTACCATCCCACCTATTGAGCCACTTGGTCTACCAATTTGAGTGCCGGAATTGTGATAGCCGGTACGTTGGTAGGACCCTTCAACACCTGAGCGCACGTATCAAGCAGCATGTACCACTTCACATGCTGCCGGACGCAGCAAAAGCGAAGCGCCCGAAGCGGGGAAGACCACGCAAGAACCCGCTCCCTCTACCACCGACACAACCAGAGCAAGTCGAACACACGGTGCAGAGGAAGAGTGGTGGATCACTAAGCCAACCGAATGTGCCTTCTCCACCGTTGCCCTTGCCGCCACCGGAGCCACCACCAGTGCCGTTGGTGGCTGGGGTTGGGGAGGAGTCGGCAACAACAACAGTACCGCCAATCACAGACATTGAGCCCATTTCTTTGACACAGTATCCGGCTGTGCGGACACCGCAGCACCCTCCGGCGCTTGATCCGTGGGTCCAGAGACCACGGAGGTCGACCGCCAATTATTCAACCGAAATATATGCTAGGAATGGCCAAGGCCCACGCGGAGCATCGAAGGAGACCGGAAGCCGGGGGCAAAACAGAACACAATCTCGGGACGTAGATGAGGTAAGGACAGTGACACGGGACAGACGTAGGAAGGAGAACATGGATGGTATCAGACGACTGACTGGTGGTGAATATGAGTTGGGTGATGATGCGGCGGATGACGAGAATACAGATGACGACGAGGCGGATGACGGCGAGGATACAGATGACGACGAGGCGGGTGATGACGAGGGGGCGGATGAAGACGAGGCTGATGACGGTGAGACGGCTGGTGGTGATGGTGATAAAACGGACGAGGAGGAGTCAGGTGGCAGGGAAGGTGATGGAGCTGATGAGGGTGAAATTCGTAAGAAGTCAGCTGTGTATTTGCATTTGTTATCTCGTCCCGATTGTTTGATTGTGTATGATGATTCCCACTTCTCTGTACTGTGTCGTGCCCGTTATGTCCAGCAGTTGAAGGTCCTTGAAGCTGTTTGTATTCGTACGCATAAGCCCGATTTGTGTAAGCAAAAAGAACATGTTTTAGCACTTAGGTTATTTTCGTGAGTTTGCACCCCGTGTTCATGAGTTGTTTCTGCACTGTTCATGCCCGTTTGTCACACTTACTCTTTATTTTAGTTCTCACTTTTTGTAAAACTTACCACAAGTTACCCGTCATGTGTCACACTTCTTTGGATTTTTAACCTTTGTTTTTCCCTTGATCTCTTTAGTTCCGTATTTCCACTGATGATCGGAACGTGAAAATCGATTTTGGAAACACACAAAACCAAACCTTGAACAAATTGTCATGTTGCGTGGTGATGTCTGCGGCATTCATACTTTTCATTGCTACTACGGCCAATGTTTCTCTTTCTGTAGCTGTATAATTCTGTTCCGCAGCAGACAATTTTCGGCTAGCATAAGCCACTGGATGCCAGGCATCTTCCTCTAGTTCTTGGAGAAGAACACATCCCAAGGCGAAATCGCTTGCATCTGTTACCACTCTGAATGGTCGGTTCACATCAGCCAGCCGCAATAGGGGCGCATTCAACAAGGCATGCTTTAGCGATTCAAAGGCATGTTGCCGAGAGCTGTTCCACTCGAATCGTGCATGTTTTCCCGTTATCTCCTCTAAGTTCTTAGAGAGCGATGAGTATTGATCTATGAATCGCCTAAAATAATTCGTAAATCCAAGAAATTGCCTCACCTCTGTGACGGAAGTCGGAGCGGGCCAGACCTTTACTGCGGCAATCTTGTCTGGGTCAGGGGCGATGTGCAGTCCATCGATGCAATGTCCCAGGAACCGCACACTCTCCACGCCAAATTCACATTTTGACCGTTTGCAAAATAACTGGTTGTCCCGGAGCACGCTCAATACCGACCGGACATGCTGCATATGCTCCGACCACGTTTTGCTGAAGATGAGTATGTCATCTAGGAACACGACTACGAACTCCCTCAGATATGGTTGAAGAATCGTATTCATCATGGATTGAAATGTTGCCGGTGCATTGGTGAGACCAAATCCCATGACCCTAAATTGGTAATGCCCAAAGGGAGTGTTAATCGCGGTTTTGGGCACGTCCTCAGCTTGAATGCGAATCTGATTATACCCTGATCGGAGGTCTAGTTTCGTGAAGTACCTAGCGCCCTGTACGGTATCGAATAAATCATCCACATTGGGCAAGCACGCCTTGTTCTTAACAGTTATCTTGTTTAGCTCCCTCCAATCGCAGACCATGCGTAACGAACCATCAGCTTTCTTGACAAAAAACACCGGTGCACCAAAGGGGGACTTACTTGGTTCTACGAACCCCTTTTTCAAGAGTTCTGTGAGCTGTTTCTTCAATTCCTCCATTTCTGGCCTGGGCAGGCGATAGGCAGGTCGCGATGGGGGTGATGAGCCTTCCTCCAGGCGGATTTCGTGGTCTACAGACCTCTCTGGTGGGAGTCTAGCTGGCAGATCATCCGGGAAAAGATCGTCATAGTCACGGAACATGGCCTTGAGATCTGGGTGCTCGTTCTGAGTGGATTTGTCGGGAGGTTCCTTGCCAATGCCGTCTTCTACGCTGACCCACGCCAGAACACCTTCGTCTCCACTCCTAAGGGCATGCCTAGCCTGACGACCAGATATGAACATCGCCTCCACAGGAGCGGTCGGTTCGCTTTGACTGGGCGACGCACAAGGCAAACCATTCGAGTTCAACCTGACTTCATTCGTCCGGAAGTTTATGTCTGGATTGTTACGCGTTAACCAAGGTTTCCCCAATATAGCGTCATAGCGATGAAGGGGGAACACCGTGAAGGTTTGGTTATCGCTGAAGTCGCCTACGATAACCTTCAATTCATGGGTCGTCTCCATGGGAAACGAGCTTGATGCTCCATCAGCCAGCGTGACATTCAGGTTTTCCGAGCCATTTTCGGTTGGCAGGTTAACTCTCCTGGCAAACTGTTCGGCAATGAAATCATGGGTCGAGCCCGAATCTATTAACATAAGCGCGCGACGACCGTTGATTTTGCCTTCTACACGCAGGAGCTCATGTTCCGTTTCCACATTGACGCTGGTAACCTGGGCCTCAATAGTTGGTGTAACATCTCGCTTGAAATTGGCTTCGGAGCATTCAGCATCATCGTCAACATCCTCCACAGCGAGGCTACTGAATCGGTTACGGGTAGAGACGGAGCACACACTACACGCAGGTGATGCCTTTTCTTGCTGCGTCAGTAATCGCATCGGCCTTACTGACGTCCACCGTTTGGGTGATCTCGATGCTGCGGGCAATTCTGGGCCATATGGCCTGGTCGACGACATGCGAAGCAGCCCCCCTGGGCTCGTAATGTCTCACGTTCCTCGGGGCTTAGTTTTGTTAGCTTTTTGCTACCTGATGGTGGTGCGAATCCCGGCGCGGTCGCCAGTGGTGGTCTGCGCTGAAATTGGCTGTCTGAGGCGACTGCTAGCGCTGACTGAACGGCGGCTGACAGTGTAGTGGGGTGTTCCTTCACTACCAAGGTCCGCATGTTACCGTGCAGGCCGTTGACAAATAGCAAGGCTCTGGAGAGTTCGTCAAGTTCCGGCACCTGTAAACTTAGCCGAGAAAACTCCGTTACGTACGATTCAATTGACCCACGCTGTTGGATAGAGAACATATCCAACCGCACTCTTTCCCCATCATAGTGCGGGCCATACACTCGCGCTAGGGCGCTTTTCAAAGAATGCCAATCCGAAAATTGCTCACCTGCTTCCAGGGAAGAAATTAGCCAAAGACGCGCATTCCCAGCGAGGTAGCTAGCCGCAAAGTTAACTTGGCTCTCCGGGTCACCTTGAGGTGAGCACTTCAAGGCTAACTCGACCGTAAATACCCATTCTTTGAACTCGGAAGGGTTGCCATGGAAAACATTCGGTTCTCTGGTAACGCGTTTGACGCTCGGGCTTGTCTGGGAGAGAGAACGCGATCGACACGGGGCTAGATCCGGAGGACTTGAGCTTGATGTAGCAGGTAATTGATGTCGTCCAACTGTAGCAGCCACGTTGTCCCGAGCGCGGCGGATCTCACGGAAAGCGGCGTATAGCAGAGCAGTAGCGGCCAGGAGCACAAGGCACGTCAAAGGGCAAACGATGATCTCAACCATCCTCAAGCTACCAGTGTAACAATATAGACTTGATTGATTGGAGAATTCGTCGAATGATGTTCAAACCAGAGGTTATAAAGCAAAAGAAAGGTGAGAACCGCAGGAGTGAGAATAGTAGGAACACAAGGTGTTACCATAAGACAAGCAAGAAGTGTCAAGGTAAAACTATTACAGTGACAATGCTGAACTAGGCACCGTTCAACTGCGCAACCCCTAAGCAGTCAAATATAAGCAGTCAATATAGCCCTAAGGAGTGAAATATGCAGGAATATTTGACTGCTTAGGTATGGCAAAAATCTATGTGAGTCAATACTAAGGGAGTGATAAGACATACTAATTCTTGAACTTCAGGTGCTCATCCTCAATCGTGTCAGGCTACCTGGTGTTGGCAGATTTCACTGTGTTAATGTATGTGAATGTTTGGCATGCATCTGCGACAGTCTCTCTGCTTGCTTGCTGTGTTTTGTCGATGACTGCAGCTTCACCACCGACCGAATACCGGTATTGCCAGCCAACTAATAGTATAATTGTGTCATCATACAATCCGCTGAACTACAGTTCTGCAAGCCAGCTCTGCAGACTGTATACGGGAATGATCATTTCCAAACAGTCGGTTTATGATAGGTGCGCCGAACGCCACTTAAGGGGTCCCCTCACTGCCTGGATGGGCTTGCCGGCCAACAATCAGGCCATGTCGATATACGCTATAAACTGTAATTTAGGGGCGAAGCTGTATGCTACATGCGAAATACGTAAGTGATCACAGAGCACCAAAATTTATACGTTAGTCACCCAATAACATTAATGATTCTCTGGCGCGAGAGTAACGAGTCACCTTAAGATCAACTCGATCAAATCCGTCGATTTGCTATGATACCCGGTGGCCGGGGCACGGCTGGTTTCAGGACGCAAAAATGCCGTGGTTCGATCTCACAAATCGAGATTTGTCCAATATATTACTTCACTTCTGCAGAGCTTTGCTGCTAGTGAAATTCGAGTAGCTCGGGGAAGAAAATACTTTGGAGTGACAAGGGTTGTCAGTGCAAATTTCTCGTCAGACTCGCTGGAGGTGACTGCGCTGCAGTATTTGGTGTACTGGCGTCTGAAGTGGTGCATTTTGTTGGAGCTTGAAGAGGCGCTTTCCATCGCCGGGTAAGAAATTGGCCATGTAGCAATATGATGAAGTGAAGATATTCAAATCTATATATTTCCAGAACGTGTCCTGGATGATAGTCCACTGTCCTGCATTGCATGGTTCAGAAAATTAGATGGCGTAAATGGTTCCCGCTATGGCCCTTGAAACTTGGCTATTTTGGCAATGCATTTAGTGATATTTGGAGATGATGGCCATTGCCTTCCTGGATGTAGCCAGGGCGAGGATGTGGTGGTGATGTGAAGAGTACTCATGTGAAGTAATGTTGGCATAATGGTGGGTTGTTCTTAGTTGATTTCTGTAAGCTGTATCAGCGCTCGCTTATGGTCCCGGTATTCAGTCGTATTTCGGGCCCATTTCAAAGCGTTCCCCAGTTCCAAGGTGTCTGTAAGTTGTTCAATGAATCCTTTTGGAAAAATTTGAACAAAATCTGAGAGAAGGCCATGCCCAGCTATTCCGGTTTTCTCAGATATTCCCTCTTAGACGTTGTGGCAGGACGTACTACCAGGTGCAGTGTGTAACAACAAGAGTTCTAGCAAAACTCATAACTTTGTTGGTGGGGGGATTCACACGGCGCTTGAGGAGCCTACTGCGGGTCGAGCATGTGTCAAGTAGTCGTCAAGACAGCCAGTTTAGCCATCTAGAATGGAAATCCGGGGCAAAATTATGAAGAACTACCCGAAAGAATACTGCTGAAGCAAAATCTGTTGTCCACCAGACACAGCAGGGTAAGCAAAGTTTTGCTCGCTTTCTTTTCAGAAAAGAATGCCTTGCGCCATTGTTTTAGGTCCCGCCGCCGTGACATCAGTCTTAAGCAGTAAAAATTGCACGAACTAACTGGGTGTGTTGCTGATACGGACATGCTGGGTGTGTTGCGGGTGGGTACAAGCACTGCTTGTTCGTTACTAACACGTAGAAAACGAAAAGAAACAAGCACCTGCCAAAGATTTACTATGTTCTCTTCCTGTTGTTGCTGTTGTTCTCTTCGATTTCATGTAGGCATATGCACTTTCATATAAAAGGAAATAAAAGGATGTAACTACAGATAATGCCGTACTGTAGAAGGTCACTTTGATTTCATGATTTCAATGTGTTTTCCTGTTCTCCAGCTTGCTTCCCAAAGCGATATGATCAAACGCAATCTACCGCGATGCCTAGGAATATCAGTTGCCGATATGATGGTGAGCAATTATTACGGGTATAGCTTTAAGACAAGGGTGGAGAGGCAACGATTAAAATGTTTAAAAAATGATTACGTCGTTCCGAATTTATGAAAGGATTACAATTATTTGAAAAAAGAAGAGAGGTTCTCAGTTATGAAAAGGTAGAAACATCGATTTTCGGCGGGAAGTTTTGCTTTCAGTACAAATTTTCAAAATAAAAAGGCATAATGCGGGAATGTGACGTGTTTGCGATCGTAACCTAGGCAATGACGACAAACACATAAGTTCCGTACTCCTGAACATTTCACTGCTCGCAAACGACGTATGAAAAATCCGTAGCGCCTCTACGGATTTTGGCACGAAAAATCGTACTCCGGAACCTCCCTATTACGTCCATTGAACCTTCCACTTGGCAAACCTGCAAGAAAGCGTCACTCCCTGCTCCAAACACAATGTTTCAGGAAATTCACCCGTCTTCAGTTGAGCTTGAGTAGGACGACTGTGCCCAAAGAGCACCACATGTAAAGTGCTCTGCGCGTACACGGGATACAACCTTGCAGAAGTCCACTCATTGGAAACTGGCCAACTAACTGTTCAATACCCTGGGAAGTTGTGTTGCACTACCGGTTTACACACCATGTCGTACATGAAGACTGTATATCCTGCAGTGGACCGTCTGTGCAAATAATATTCCCCTTTTTTGCTTTCTGTGTATTTTGGCTACAGAGCTGGGCAACAGCAGAGCTTGCGCGGCGGCCAAAGGCCGAACAAGCATCAGCATTGTAGGCCTCACAACCAACTACGCAGTAAGCCAAGAGATATGCCGGTTCTATAATGGATCCATTCTCTCTGAGTCCTCGTTCCAAGCTGGATGTGCTCAGGGCTTGACAAGTAGATATCTAGTTGCCTGGGTAGGCACACCAGATGCAACAGGCGTGGTGTCAGATACTGCTGGTAAAAATGTTCACCAAGCTGCTGCTCGCTATGTCATATGCGACATACGTAAGTTGGATTCAAGCTCAGATAGTTTATGCTGCATTTGTTATAAGATGTAATTAGAATGTTTTGATGTTTGTATAATTTCAAGGGGCAGGGTGGCAATGGATATGCGCCAAGATAAATGCAACAAACCATCACCATTGAACATCTTATTAGAGCGATGTGTGTGTGTGTGTGTGTTAGGGGGGGGGGGGGGTCAAATGTATGTGTGTGGGGTGTGTGTGTGTTTGTGCAAAAATTACCCAGAACCCGCTCGGCACATACTACTTGCATGTGTGTCTTCACTTACTCATATGCTTTATGTGCGTACCGACCTTGTTTGTGTACATGCACGCATACTCTGGGCATGCACGCATACTCTGGGCATGCACTCACATACACACAAGGGCATGCTTTTATTCTCAGAAACACCTCACATGTGAATATGCCCCTGATGTACACCAGCTGAAGGTCCTCGAAGCTGTTTGTGTTAGCTGCTCCCGGCTAATGATGCTAATGATGCCCCCTCACACCGGAACACAAGGGTTTTATATGATTGGATAATTAGAAGTATTTGATAAGAGTGTAGACAGAAGGAGAACAGGACAACGACAACTCAAGACTGGACTACAACAGAACTGGAGCATGCGCTCTTCTATGTGAGTGCTCATTGCCAAGGGGAAAACCTATTACATTTGTATGTGTATCCATAAGCCTGATGTGTGCAAGGAGAAGGAACATGTTGAGCACTGAAGATATTTTCGTGATTCCACACCATCTGCATTGTGTCCTTAAGGTGGGATACCACCATTCGCGGCCCATATGAGACAGCATACAATTGAAAAAGGCATATCATGAAAACGGATCGGCAGATTGCCTTGAAATTTTCCATGTTCAATCACTATAATTATACTGCTACACAAGGTAGGCACCAAAGAGAGAATTTACAGTTCATCCAAGTATTGATTGATGGGCTACACAAATTCTTCACGGGTGGCCACAAACATCAATTTTTTTGGACAACTTTGCAGCAAGATGTATTAACACAGACAGTTCCAAAATGCAGCAAACCCCAGTCCATATGCCTATGCAGGAAATGAACTACAATTAGCTCTATGTGACAGGTATTACTACACCAAGGTCTATAATAAACACACTAGCCGCAATCATGTCCAAGAAGCCAGAAAAGGCCAAAAAGCACCAACATTTAGGTGTCTTTTTCATAGATTCTAAGACTATTGTTCCAACTAAAACCTACCAGCCTCGTATGGGACACCCTCAGCTTCCACAATCTGCTCCTCAATTCCCTTCCTGCGCCTCCTCCTTTGTTTCCTTAGTGGTTTTTCTTCCTACTTCATCTTCTTCTGTGCAAGTAGACGGAACATGTTGTTGCACTGCAGATATTTTCGTGACCCCACACCCTCTGCATTGTTACTTATCTGGAACGACCTCTTGTACGGGAAAACTGAAGACAGGTCACTGAAAACCGGCATGTTCGGGCTGTCCGCCTTCTCTTTGTAAAGTAAAAAATAAAATACCATAACGCATTGATCAATAAGCAATGAGAGGGTAAAATACTGTATCCTTGATCACAAATAATCCGTTCAGTTCCCCCACAATACTGCTTCTCAGGGGCCGTTTACATGAGGAAAATAAGCACGGGCTTATTCGCCTCGGGCTTATTTTTCAACCGTTTACATGACGGTTGTACGGGGCTGAGCTCAGGTGAGTGACTGCGAGTTCTGCGCGCATTTTATTTTTCAAATCGCACATGAACGCAGTGGTAAATATTCGTGTCTGATGAAATGCCGGCTCAGGTTTCTACTGCCTTTCCAATTGTCACATATTTCTCGAGAAGGTGAAGGATGGGCTAGGACCTTCCACTGGACAAAAACTAGAAGAAAACATACCAAGAAATGAATAAAAGAGACGCACTGTCCACGGCCACATTCTCTCAGGTTCACGAGGTAAAATCGAAAAATACAGAAAAACTCGCTTATAAGCCCTTCTTGACCGTTTACATGACAAAATAAGCCCTGGGGGTGGGATAAGCTCGGGGGTCAAGGGTAGGGCTAGTTCAGCCCGGGGCGCGCTGAATAAGCCCGCCTGACCATGTAAACGTGCGCTCTAAAATGACTGGGGGACAGATCAAGGCGGGCTTATCATACGCCTAGGGTTGAATAAGCCCGGGCTTATTTTTCTCAGGTAAACGGCCCCTCAGGCGGGTCAGACCACAATCCGAGCTTCAGCAACAGTCAGTGCGAGCAGAATTGTACTAATATGATTCATTCACATTATCTAGTAAAAACTGTGCCAAATCGGTAGTCACCATGTGGCATGTATCAGCACGTAGGCATAATTCTGTAACTCTCTTGGATCTTGGTGCGATCACCTGTGACTTCAGTTCTGTTTTTTCACTGATGATTGGACCTTGAAAATCGATTTTGGAAATACATACACATTATTTTAACCGCCAGCAAGTGGTCATGTTGTGTGCTGATCTCCGCAAATGAATACTGAGCTGCGGGGAAATTTTACAAATTACTAAGCATACAGCTCTTGAGAGGGCACAGAACTGGGTTTGGCTAGGCTCACAATATATAGCGGGTGGCAGTTTATTTGATTCTTGACGGAGACTTTTAGCTTGCCGTATCTCCGTTGTCTTCACTCCGTTTGCAGCTGTTACCTGCTCCGTCCCTACCATTGCAAATGGCATTGTCAACGGGTCTGAGATTCAATACACAGAACATGTTACATATTCCTGCAAGCAAGGTTATGGTATAGTGGGAGATGCCACTCCAATGTGCACAGAGCATGGAACTCTATCCTCAGCCCCCTACTGTAGTGGTGAGTTACATACCTACCGCATGTCAGCGCCTTTAAAACCATGGCCTTATATTTGAAACACCACTGCTTTCCTAGTTATTTTAGATGCAATATGACTCGCCCACTGCGCCATGCCATAAAAGTCAAAGTTCACACAGAAATTTCAATCTAAATCCACTTGTTCACCCTTCCCGCTGGACTACAAGTTTGTTAGTATAGTACTTATTCCTTCATTTTTACAAACGATAATTCAAATATCATTTCCTGTATGAAGCCCATGGCCTTATAACTGAGACTGGCTTTATAATCAAAATATACCTCTATGGCTTTAAAGGTGACGACATACGGTATAAGTATTTAAAGAGCACGCAGCAGGTTTTTATCCTGTTCGTCACTGGATTTTCTTCCCAAATGATTCTAGCTATTCACTGGTTATCTCAATGGTGTACTGCAGGGAGAGAAGGGTTAGAATCAATAAGTGAGAGCTTCAATAGGACCATTTTGTACTCGTTTGAGAGATAATCATTGCTGCACAGACAAGGGTTAGAATCGATAGGTGCTGGTCTCCAAACTTGAACTTTATCTGGTTCCTTGATTGGCCTTCAATGAATTGTTGTCCTCATTCTGTGCACAGACACGAAATGTCAGGTACCTGTCATTGCAGACGGCTTCAATGACACGGCAGTGATAGTGGTCTCATTCACTGTCACCTACACATGTATCCACGGTCTGAAGGTTATCGGCGATGCCACACCACGCTGCATGGTCAATGGAAGGCTCTCTTCGGTACCTCACTGCGGTCGTAAGTTTGAATTGCAACAGAGCTTCATCTCCCTCCCCCTCTCTTTCCCGTCTCTCTCTCTCTCCCCTTCTCTCTCTCTCTCCCTCTCTCTCTCTCTCTCTCTCTCTCTCTTTCTCTCTCTCTGTCTCTCTTTCTCTCTCTCCTCCCCTCTCTCTCTCTCACTTCCTCTCTCTCTCTCTTTCCCTCTCCCCCCCCCTCTCTCTCTCTCCCTCTCTCTCCCTCTCTCACTCTGTCTCTCTCTCTCTATCTCCCCTTCTATCTATCTCTCTCTCTCTCTCTCTCTCTCTCTCTCTCTCTCTTTCTTTCTCTCTCTCTATCTCTATCGCTGCTTCGTACTTGCATTTGCAGAATCTGATGTACTCTGGATGTTTTGGGATCATTTTATTTTTATTTTACTTCACCATATGTTCAAGCATTGCCATGTTTAATATGTGTGTACCATTATGAACAGCAGGGGAGACAGTGCAAGGGCCTCCTCCAGATGCAAAAGTCCTGGTTTTTTTCTTTCTCTTTCGACCTCCTTCCCAGCCTTTAACTGCAGTTTACCAGCAATTCTCAATGGTACTCATAATGCTTCACTCTTGGAATATGGCCAGGCCTCCCAGTATTCTTGCAACAGCGGACACTTTCTGCTTGGCTCTTCAATAGTTACATGCAATGGTGATGGCACCAATAGCCCAATTCCCTCATGTCACTGTGAGTACTATGTGTGTGCATGCTAATTACATTCATTATGACTTGATTCGAATTCTACCATCTTCCGCCGGGTTTCAGAGACATTTTTTGCATCATGGACGCTGTGCTTTTGGTACGTATTCATTCCGCTTCGTTTGATGAGCATATAGGCCTATGCACAATAGCACTTCTGCAACGCGATGAGCAACAAGCGATACAGTCGAGAGTTTTTTACGCAACATTTTAAAGTGTGTTGTAGCTGAGGACAAACTATAACCCTCTTGTGACCCACCACCAAAGGCCAACTGTTTCGTTGGAGAGAATAGTACTCATGAAAAGGACACACTTAAGGCTCATTACGAACATCTTGAAAGTTTGTGTTTTCACAAGTATACTTTCAAGCCTTTTAATCAGGTGAAATACAGGCAAGGGAAAAGGAACAGGAACAGTGGATTAAGTACTGTAAGGAGGTGGTTTAAAACAGCGCAAAGAAGAAGATAGCTAAAGTAAAGAGCAAGAATGCGTGACCTATACACACCGAGAGAATACTTTGTTCTTTCTGTGTGGAGACGACTGGACAACTGACGAATGATAACTCACAAAATGACAACTTGGATAGGAATAATACCCTGGAATGTGGTGCACTCGTCAGCACAAAAGGTAAACAGGTCAGCGATGCAATGCGGTTGAAATGGGGCTGCGTTCCGGAAGTGTGTACAAAAATAAGATAATAAATTTCACAGTGTGTGTGAAACTAGCCTGAAAGCCGAGTTTCCCGCGTCTGGGGTGTAAAAAGCGGGTGACTATAATGCATGTGAGTACAGTTGTTGCAAAGGTGCAGCAGCGCGTGCCATGGTTCAGCAGCACATACCACACTAGGTTGTCAGAGCTCTGTCATCTCGGGAAGGTGAGCCAAGTTACTAGTTCAACTTCTACGACGAGAGACGTGCATCGTGTTTTACACGGATGGCGCTTTTCATTTTTTTCTTTGTATGTTCACTCGAAAATAATGGGAAGACAATGGTGATGAGACTAGGCCAAATGTGACAACTGATGCAGGCGCGTGCACCGTATGAGTTTTTTGGTGTCTGGAAACCACCTTTTTTCGGGCAATCTTGCCAAAGGAAAAGCGTGCCTACGCTCGTACTGGATTGGTTATCCTGCATACGCGTCGATCGACGGGCAGTTTACAGTACAGTGACTATGTCCTTATTTCGAAGTGAGAGAGAGTCGCTTTGCATGCAGTTCGAAATACAATATTCTCTCTTTCTTCAGTGGAGAGTAGCCACATAGAGATCGATCTCTAGCTCTGGTTCGCTCCTGGATTGGCGATGACGTTCAAGAAATCCGTTTTGTCTTCAAATTTGAGTCAAGCACGCGCGATGCAAGTCAGTTCAAGGATATGATTGACGATATCTCCTTCTAAACTGTTGACTCAAATCAAGATGACAGCCTTTCGTTCTCGCTCATGTGCGCAGCAGAGATGTTCGTCAAAAACGTTGTCGACTGGAAGACGTAAAAATGTGCGTCCATGATCCACTTGCGCTGCTTCAGAACGAAGCGCAGCTCCGGCCGCGACTCAAGGGCTCGGGGCTTCGCTTTTCTCCCGCGAGCTTCCATCGAAGCAAGGTCCATAACTCTTTATTGAAATCATGTGGGACATTGCCAATACATGCCGAAAACTTCGTCATAAGAACAGAAAGAAAGATACGTTGAATGTAAGCAGTGTTTTGATGAAACAAACATGCCTGCATGGAGTGGATTCGTGAAGTACCATAGACATAGTGTTATACTTATAGAGTGTAGTGTATACATGTAGCCTGGGCGGCTAGGCCTATCAAACCTTTACGGGTTCAATTATGACAAACATGTACAGTGTATATGAGTACATTCTAAATTTGCACCGTCTTTGCAAATACTTTTCGAAGTGCTGGTATGTAAAAGGTAACCCGTGCCCGTTTTTTTCCTGCTACCGGTTATACATGTACATGTACATCTACCAACATTTCCATGTAACACCGTCCCCTCCCTAGCCCTCCATTCCTCATTACTCTTATTTCTGTCCTTTCTACCCCTGTACTTGGTGCCCTCTCAGACGCGTTTGTGCCGGCATGATCTGATGATAGCAGTCGGAGGAGCCCCGCATCTCATCAGCACCAGTGTTCATTGGTGCCCTGCACCCCTGATCTTGAGTCCCCCCCCCAGTCTCCTCCCTAGCCCTCGCCGTTATCTCCGACGGGATGTTCGGGAGATGCGCATTCGCATGTGCACAAATACATACTTATACAGTGGGTCTCTAGAAAAAAATTACCAACTCTAGAAACCCCCCTTTCAAGACTCGGTGCACGCCACTGTGATGAGCAGGGGCTGCATGGAGATGTAGCAGTGAGAGTTGGGCAATGATGGCTGTGCCCACCTGAGGTCGCGTCATCACGGCTAAAAACACGGACCAAGAACAAAGCATACAACTATCTGGGTCTGGGAGGTGAAAGGGATGAGACAAAGATGTATGGATGATCAGGGCTGGAAGACAGGACCACGTTAATGCCGCCAGTGGATGTGATGCCAGTTCTCCTGCTCACATACGGTTTGCAACTGTGCGTGTCCTGCAGGATTTTGCTGCAATGGGCCATGCATTGTACATCAAAGCGTGTTCGCACGATATGAAAAAGGTTTCCGGTCCAAAAAATTATACCATCGAGCAGATTCTCCGTGAAACCCTTTGAATTCCATACACTATAATGTATGCATTGACGTGAAACCACACTGACCATGCAACACAAGGTTCCACTGCAGTTCCGTGGAGTTCTCCACCTTCATAACGACTTTCCACTCTTCCATGTACACTGCTGAGCCATATCGGAGAGTCCACATAACCAAGGAATAGATTTCAAAATCCAAACCCAACCAGGGACTACAGTCCATTTCAAAAACTATATGGCCCAATATCTGAGAAAATCGACCTTCGGGGCTGTTTTGGTGAAATTGATTTTTTTTATTGCACATTGATGTCTAGCCTTTGTAGAGTATTGTGACTTCGTTTCACGGCCATCAGACCAACATTGACCATGTAGGAAGCCATGTTACAGTCAGGAGTCATGTTAATGAATTGTTCTTTTTTTTACAATTTTGAAAGATCAGTGTGCTTGGAGCCACCAAAAATTGTTTTCATGTGATATCAACAGCCAACTAATATAGTAGAGTGTTTTGACTGTTCAGGTACTTCATTTCCAGCATTCCGTGACTTTATTGAGGTTGTGTAGTTGACACAGCAGCAATAGCAGCATTAGAAGGAAAGGTGATTTACCTGTTCTCCTGGTGATGGACATGCTTGACAGGATAGTCTGCAACAGATTTTGACGGAACACCATGATAACAGCATTCACATAATTATTGTGAAGGAGTCAAACAGAGCAGATGCGTGCAGATTCGCCTTGTTGCACTTTGTAGAGCGGACTGATTGAATTATTTCCAAACATCAGTAACAGTTACTAACACAGCCTGGCAAGCGTTTCACACCACCAACTCAAAAGTAACAGAATGTTACTCGAGATTGCCCAGCCTCATGTGCTCCGTGATGGTCTGATTCGCCATTATTGGCTCGAGTATCGAGCTTGCCATCCAAAACATTTTAGGATCATCGTCGCAAAGAAAACTCGCATCATTTCGTGCTATTTTAGCAGGTCTGGCGTGACACTCAGGAAACAGTTCTGCCACCCGCGCAAGGCCGGCCAGCGACCTTGGAAACGGCGTAACCTCAGGAATCCACCTGGTTGTCCTTGCCTGGAGCTGTAGCAGCTATCGCTGAGGCGGACTGTGGTTGGCCTTGATCATACTCATCCAGGCCAAGTCCTCATCATCGTCGCCCCGACAGGTAAGTACCGCGTGTCACTTGCGATCGATTCGCCTGACATGCGCTCTCAGAACTAGAAGCGCTGTCGCTGCTTGACAGGATATCCACAAGGAACGATGCATCACCGTCCATGGGATCGCGGCTGCTGTCCTCTGTGAGCCCAATAACCAACTGACACAAGAATCGCCTTCAATTTTCTTCCGCCATTGTCGTCTCTGCACTTTGCTTTGACGGAATCGATTTTTTGCGAACAAATTTGTTTTTAGTGTTTTCTAAAAAAAACCGCGTAGCCCCGAAGGTCGAAAGTCTCAGATATCGGGCCATATACGCGTACCCAGGCAAAAACCGTTCTGCCAGCATCAATAACACATAAAATCTGAGATCACTTTGTGCATAAATTTTTCCAAATTGGGTGTCTGTTATCCAATCGTTTAGAAACTATGTGAGCGTAATTGTGGAGCGGACCTGAGCAATATTCCGAAAACTATTCTCAAAAAGTTCCAGCCAAATTTGAAATATTTCAAAAACACTGCGCGTCTATAGTTTTGAAATGCACTGTAATGCCTAAGTATAAGCAACAGTTACAGTGTGTATGTTTGTCTGTTGCTTTGTACATGACTGCAGCTTCAGCACTAACCGACTATACTGCTTGCGATTCCTCAGTAACGATCATATCATACAATAAGCTCAGTTATGGTTCAGCAAACGCACTATGCTTGATGTACAACGGAACTATTCTACCGGATTCGTCGTTTGGCAAAGGATGTGCGAATCAGTACACCAAGCAACAAAAGATTGGATGGAGAGGGCTGCGAACAGCAGATAGCAAGGCATTTGACACCGCCAATGCAGCACATGACCTGAGCAGCGAGCTGTACGCTATATGCGAGATACGTAAGTTAGTCATTGATCTGTTTAGGATACCTGCACCGGCGGTATATTATTATAATTTTTTGTTTTTTTTGTTTTACATCGGAAGCTCAACAATGCAGCTGCACAAATATGAAGAGGCCGATGGGACCAAAAAAAATATATAAAAAATAAAAAAATAAACAATGTATAATATACATCAGTGTAAATGTTCATACATCAGTGTAAATGTTCAAATGTTTAGCAAAAAAAAGGGGATGAGTGGTGAACATAAAGAGAAAAGAAGAAAAACGTATGCTGAATGAACCTGGGCAATATATACATGTAGCTGGTGAGAGACTAAACGTTGCCAACGTTGTCAAACAAAATTGCACGATATCGTTCAAACCAAACTGGATCATCCAATAAGCGCTTAAAACCACGATCGAACTGAGAGGTAAACCAAGAGGATTTCAAGTCATTAGGTAGAGCATTAAAAAACAGAGCAGCACGAAGCACAAAGGATTTTTGACCGAGTGTTGTTCTGCATTTTAAATAAGGGATATCATGTGTGTCGCGATTACGCGTGCTCCGGGTAGATTGCGGGGCTGGGAATAACGATGTAAATACAGGCAAAGGGCGAAGAATATGATTAATGAAAATGAACTTCCCAGTTGACACCAGAAAATAGTAGTCCAGGGGCTTAACATCAAGGTTTTTCAGAAGACCAGAAATACTGTCCCGGCTCGAAGCCCCACAAGCCGCTTGGATAGCTCTATTGTACACGCTTACTAGACGATTGTGATCCTTCGCAGTAATGAGTGTGACGAAGGAACAGATGCAGTACAGAATGTCAGGAAGAACGACAGACAGGATGTACTGGCGGCGTGCAAGTTTGCTCAGTTGCCGGAAGGTGCGACGTAAGACACCAACCTTCTGGGATACTTTTCTAACAATTACATCGATATGCTTGGTCCATGACAGGCAGTTGTCAACTTGGATACCAAGGAGACGAGTTTCGGTCACAAAATTCACCTTGAAGGCTAATGACACTTGGGTGCGTCGTGGGGTTTCGGCCGGGGGAAATGATCATAACACCTGACTTTTTAACATTGATCATCATGTGGAGCTTTTGTAGCTCGTCACATAGTACATTCAAGCAGGGAATGACGGAGGCAATGCACAGTTTGAGTGAGGGGGCACTTCGGTAGAGGGTCATATCATCTGCGAACATGGGAAGGGAACAGGTGAAGGATATATAACGCCGTGCTCATACCTGAAGAAGCCGATGTCAGTGCTAGGCGTCTATGCAAGTCAGGCTTCTATTCGAATACTAAAAACAAGCTTATGTGCTGACAGTGTTTCTTCCAGCATCAGGAAAACAGGTTTTTATACGAAACAAGTTTTTATACTTCCTCCGTATACAAAAACTTTTTTCAACGGTGTTTTTCAGCAAGAACCTGCTCAACGAACCGCGCCAAAGGATGTCATCGACAACCCACATTCATGTTGAGGTAGGTTTGGTTGATCTCGAACAGATTCTCCACGGAAGCCATGCGTGTGAGGACGTTGCCAACAGGATCCAGGACTAGGAACTCACGAGTCAAATGGAAAAAAAAACTAACACTTACTTGCTCTAGACTGACACCGTGACGAAGTGGAGCTCGCGGCTGGAACACGGAGTCATGCGGCACTCGCTGCCCTGAAACTGGCCAGGCTCGTACTTGCGGTGCGTGAGAACATAAATCTGTTCTGCTCGCTCGGCAAGATGAAACATTTCAGTTGTTGTGCAACCAGTGCAGACTCAGGATCGGAATGTGGACGACCTGGCTTTCTTCGCCTTTCTCCAGTCAGACGTCTCCGTCGTCGCCGAGGGGAATCGCGGGGGCCTCCTCGAAGCCGTTGTAGAATGCTGGGAGGATTATCCTGCCGAGAAAATGCGAAGCGTGTGGATGTGCTTGAGCGACTCGTTTCACGTCATAATGGAGGTCGCGGGTTGGAACGACTGAACATAGTCGACACCGATTCGTACACAGCTCTGGAGATGAAGAAGATGTAGCCAAAGTCCCGCTTTGGATCATCACTGCAGCTGAAAAGAATCTGAACGAAATGCGAACGGAAGCAGCGACTGTTGGTGATGCGGAGTCCGCGTTGTCAGAGAAAATGACAGGAGCGACGAAGACTCAATCTCATTCGTCTGAGCTGCTTTTTTCTTCGTATTATAGCTTGTAAACAGGTTAGACAATGCCACGAGTGTTATTCCAAATCAAACGGAACAATTCCAGAGCCGTGCGCAGCCTTAAAAAGTCATGAAGTTTTTGTATACGGAGGAAGTACAAGACATTACAGTATGTAGAGTGGCGGCTAAAATTCCGAAGAGCACTGGCCGTCCTGAGAGACTGGCCTCCATTGTTGTTATCGAAACTCTTCATCACTACGGAAGTGTTCCGATTCTATTTGTAGAGTATGAGCACTTGTGATTTTGCATTGGAAAATGAGTGCTCTAGTTTCATGATCTACATACTTTGTCAGTTTTGATACGACCAGGGTATTTTGCTTTGACATTAATTTTCGTGGATTAGCGCAGCTAGGATTTACCCAGATGACAGCTCCGCACAGCCCAATATATTATTGTCTCCAGTATAGCGGGTGCTCATCTAGCGTAGTGAAGCAAAAGAGGTGTTGGCTGACAGCTGAAAATTATATCAACATCTCGTCTCGTATGCACTGGTGGCTGAAACAAGGTGGGTATCATAGTGGTTCAAGCTGCTCCGTAAGTCAGCCAAACCGGGACATCATGTATTAGGAAAAATCTCTGCCGCCTATTACTACACCTCGCGCTAGGTTTTTCAATTTTCCATTGTCTTTTGGCAGTCTGCAAAAAATACGGTTTGTTTTCCTCGTTCTGCACCCAGATGTGAAATGCAATGTACCTGCTATTGCCAACGGCAATGCTAGCCTGAGTGTAGTAGCTGTCACACACTCTGTGACTTACTCCTGCCCAATCAGTCTGGTCATCGATGGTGATATGAACCCAACGTGCCAGGGCAATGGAAACCTAACATCAGTTCCTAGCTGTATAAGTGAGTCCTGTTGGATACTATTGATTCTTTGATCCTTTGAGTTTGAGGTCCTCCTCAGTACCTTCAAAGTTTATCATAACAATATTTTTTCAACCCTGTTACTGGGGTAATTGCAAAAAAAATAGTCGTTGGTACCCTGGCGGACGGGTGGTACCTTGAGGGAGGAGTGGTACCCTGACAGAGTGGCAGTACCCCTGGCGGAGGGGTGGTATCCTGGAGGAGGGGTGGTACCCTGGGGAGGGATGGTACCCTGGGGAGGAGTGGTACCCTGGGGAGGGGTGGTGCCCTGGCAGAGGGATGGTACCCTGGGAAGGGGTGGTACCCGGGCAGGGGTGGTACCCCGGGAGGGGAGACAGAAATGAAATCAACATAATAAATAAAGCAGTTGCTCATTCAATACCCACACCATTCACACAAGTTAGGTTTTTTCTGAAGAGAATGAAATGAAAAAGTTGTAGGATGCCTCACCTGTGTGAATGGTGAGTGTATGGAATGCATAACCTGCTTTATTTGCTGCTTTCAATTCACCGTGCCCTAATTATAATATTTCCCTTGTAGTCCAGCTCTCTTTATTATAACGATTTACGATGATTGTCACATGAGGAGGACGTCAGATTTTATTTCTATCCACAGTGGTTTTCTTGTGTTCTTGCAGTTTGAATCAAGTCTTTAATCTTCTTTCTTTGTCTCTCAACCTCGTGTCCAGAGTTCGTCTGCGCACCGTCAGTAGTACCGTTTGGTACTTCAAACACTTCAGTCTTAGAATACCTTGAAGCGGCAGAATATTCATGTCAAAGTGGTTACTTTATGCTAGGAAATCCTATCGTTACATGCGATGGTTACAAAAACCTGAGTCCGGAACCGTCATGTCACGGTAAGTACTGATATCACAACTCCGACTGGCGATCACATTTTCACTTTCATTATCCTGCTGAATGTAGAAAGGAAAAGGACGTATGGAAACGAGATGAGAGTAACTGTCCACCATTTTAACTAGACACTATATACAGTCAGAAAGTGCAACAACTAGGAGGCACTCTCTGATCTCGGATCAGAGAGCACAGCTGAATTATTTGAATGCCGGTGGACCTTTTGTTTGTCCGATTAGGCCAATGGACATCATTGTTACACGAGGTTCAGGGGCGTCACAGGGTTGCTGGGAGTGGTACGACCGGGGGTGGGGGTTGGTGTCCCCCGGAGAAAAAAAAAACAGGCCATGTTTTCGCACTCTACAGCCGCAAAGGAGGGTTCCCCTAGCACTTATTAGACAACCCCACTCCAACTCCAAAAACATACTTCTTTGGTATTTTCTGTACATCGTAGGTAGCCAAGCAAGGCAAATGGAACCCATTCAATGATTCAGGGCCATTACCCTCGAAAAAATCGCAAAATCCGAAGTACAAGGGTGCTGCGCGTTCTAGCGCCAGCGGCTATGCAAAAACGTATGCCGTGTCCTGCAAAAGTCTGCCATGTCGCGTTCACTTTGTACACGTCCGGCCTGGACAGTCGCTAAGTAATTATTTTAGTTGTTTTTAGAGAGAGAAGAAGATCCTTTGTTTTTGTTTGGTGGGATTGAAAGATCTGCCAGTGGACCCGAGAGCTACAACAATGGAAGCAGAAGAAAGAGCTTGCCGAATCTTCTCTGTCTTCGTGGCAACAGGACTTTAGTTTGCGAGAGACTTTCATCCTGTCGTCGCGGACAAAATTCTTGTCGCTCCTACCAGAAAACTCGGGGAACGAAACGATCGTAAATCGTTATAATATAGGTGAAGCGGGTCGTGTCGGTGAACAGCTGCAGAATATTCTGCCGCCGTGGAGCAGCAGTCCAAACACTTTTCAGCTTCGGAAAATGAAGCGCTTCCCTTTTCCGTTGACAAGCGCTGCGTTCGCGGGTGGAATGCATTTTCGAATCCGCTTGCAGTAGATCGTCAGAAGCCAGAGTTACTAGGTAGGTGTCTTTGTGGAAAGAATATAATTATTATGTTGTAGCTGACAAGTGACATACATGTAGTGTCTCTTGACGTACTGATCGCCATTGTAACATGGTAGATCTTGGAAAATTTTAGTTCTGGACCCAGTGATCGCCGCCAGCTCAGCTCTGTTTCCGTCAAGTTTGCAGTGAATGCGTCCGTGAGGAATCCATCGTCTGGTTGTCTCTAACCGTGACTCCAACCGCCTATCGTAATGGATAGCCGCCTGGAGTCTTGGGCAATAGCTAGCTGCTAGTGCTAGGCATCAAGTCTGTATGCTCCTTGCAATGAAAGTAACACTAACAGTTGCGATGTTTTGTACAAGTCCGAAGATCCTTGAATTTTTTATTGCTTTTTCGGATGAATTGGGTGGACCATCCTGGACGAAAAGTGGTACGACCATGGTCGTAGTGGTCGTACCGTGTGTGACGCCCCTGAGGTTACTCTTTGAAAAGTATGCACGAAGTACACTTTTTTCTCAGAATAGTGCGAAAAAAAACATTGGTTTGCACCTACGCCCAGAATAGAAAGCGAAAATCTTTTCCACAAACAGAACTGTAGTTAGGCCACGCTTACATGACAACGCTGAGGGTGAAAATGCAACTAAATCCGTAAGGATGCATGCTATACGGTACAAGGAGCAAAACCTACAGGTTGTACACCCAAGCGGAAGAATACCAAACCTTGGCCAAGGTGGAGGACTTTTGAAAATGGCGATATTCTGCCGGATAAATTTGGAAGCGTGAACAGTCGAAACGGCGTTCTAGGCATCGTCTCCGTCTATTTTTTTTCATTTCCGCCCGTTTACAGAGATCTAACAATCAAAAATATGATTTTTTTTGCAATGTTCGTCATGTGAGAAGTGCTGCCGTGTGGCCTGTTTTCAACTATTACTTGAGTGTGATTTAGTGCTTCCATGACAACACTTGGCACATGACAAACTTTGACGGATCCTCTCCTCACAGGTCTAAGTTGGATTCCGTGTAGCCTCGCGAAAACGATACAAACAGCAACCAACTGGCCTCAGGCCTCGGATTAGCTTTGATCGTGTAAAGGCGCAAAACGAAAAAGAACTGCAAAGACTGTAAACGGAAAACTGGCCGTGCGTTGTCATGCAAACCCAGCTAAAGACTCGGATGGAGAGCCAAGGATTAGTTAACAGTAAAGGAAAGGACCACTAAACTAAAAGTTATGCTATTATGTCCACTCACCCCCCCCCCCCCCCCCAGATACTCCACAATCAGCTCATGTGATAACATTCCACGAAAAATTTTTTCAAATAACAGGCAATCGGCTCAGGCATGTCTTGGATGTTCAATCCAACAACCTTCCAACTTGGAACGTTCCAAGTTATGGTAACGACATAGGATGTGAAAAGGAGACGGTGCAACCAGGACAAGCCCAAGCTAAGAGTCTCAGCTTTGAAGGACATTGGCGAATATATTGTCCAATTATCTTTCAAGTATTGTCCTCACCATGCAAGATTGCCAGCAAGAACAAGTTTGTACAAGCATGTGTTTGTGTTATGTTATGTTACCTTTATTTCACTTCACCATAGGTACAGGCATTGCTGCCTTCTTGCTGTGGATCATTAATGATGCCACAGCTCCTAGGCTATGATGAAAAATAAAATAGTAGTGTGTGTGTGTGTGTGTGTGTGTGTGTGTGTGTGTGTGTGTGCCTCGTGCTTTTGGCGCTCTCCAAAAGCCAATTTTCGGGTGTAGCGGCCTATCCATTAAGTCTAAGCGTCTTGTCTACAAGGCCATTGTCCTCCCTACCCTCTTCTATGGAGCAGAGACTTGGCCCATGAAGGCCCGGCAGATGAATCGCCTGAATCTGTTTCATCGCTCATACGTCTGTTCCATCTTGGGAGTCTCAAGGAGCGATCAGCACTCCCGTCATCTTAATACTGCTGATCTAGCCCAGAGAGCGCGTCTTCCTGAGGACATTGGCGCTCTCCTGCGTGAGTACTGTCTGCGTTGGCTGGGTCATGTTGCCCGTATGGACGCGGCCCGGATTCCTCAACAAGTGTTGTTTGGTGAGCTCGAAGCAACCAGGCCATGACATGGGCCAAAGAAGCGTTGGCGAGACACGATTGTCGGTGATCTGCGCTCGCTGGATATTCCGGAGTCCGAGTGGTATCGGCTCGCACAAGATCGCCCGGAATGGCGCAGGTGGGTTCATCAACATCGTCTTCCTCCCCCGGTTCCGAAGGACTTTCATTGCGCATGCGGCAGAGCGTTTAGGAAAAGTGGCGATTTGAAGCGTCACATCAAGTACTGCCCAACTCAGTAGCCTATCATCTCCACTGGAGATGGGGCGTCAAAGGTCAAGGTCAAAGGTGTGTGTGTGTGTGTGTGTGTGTGTGTGTGTGTGTGTGTGTGCCGGTGCGATGATGGTTATGTGTGATACTGTTTGTGTACATGCCTTGCAGCTTTTACACCGACCAATTACCGTTACTGCGGTTCAATGACCAATGAGTCAATAGCAATGTACGACCCCATTCAAGTGGATTACCATTCTGCAAGTCGACTATGCCGACTGTACAACGGATCCATTATTTCCAATAAATCCATCAATGCTGGTTGCACAATGGGCCTGTCAAGTACGCCTATACAAGGTTGGTCAGATACTCCCACAGATTCAGGCACAGCTAAGATTGTTAACGGGGCAGAGGTTCCGCTGGACCAGAAGTTCCCGGTTTTATGCGAGATACGTAAGTCCAGCAGAAATCTGAACATCGGTTTTTTTTTTAAATGCGATGGATAGCAAAACAACAAACGTTTTGCCTGCTTATTACGGGAGCATGAAACTTGAAGCAGTAGCAAACACGCCTTGATTATCCTTTTTATTTTGTATTACGCTCTGCCTCCGTGGTGTTCAGCACTGTCAGCACACTGAGTACATCCTCCGGTAATGTTATGAATACCGTAAAGTCGCGGATAAAAGCCGGGTTTGCATACAAGCACACCACGGATAGAAGCCTGAAAATAAAACGGGTCAAATGCATATAGGCCTGTCGCGCCTGGCTTCTATGCAAGCGCGGATCGGGTAGGTCAAGAGTGCATGCGCTATGTACAGTGCATAGTAAAACTGCCGCCATACCGGTAGTCAGTGGTAGATCTACGCGTATCGCGTAGAAGCCTGGCTTCTCTGCAAGCCTGGATCGGCCGATGTGCATACAAGCCTGGCAAAAATATCAGTGGTGCATATAAGCATGGTTTGCTTACAAGCCTAGTTTGCATTGAAGCCTGATGCAGAAAGCGGCTTATGTGCTTATAAGCCCGGCTTTTATCCGCGACTTTACGGTAAATATTTGTCGGACTTGTACTTCAAAACATACACGGTTAGATGGGTACGTCTCAAGGGTTCCAAGAACATTTTCTTGTGACGATCATCAGTTGGAAAATAAATTGAAGTATGAGTGCACAGATTATTTTTTTCATGGCATTACTGAAATTGCTATCTCCACATAGATTATATGTTTTTGTTCATCTTATAAGGGCGTTTGTCACCTGACAACCGCTCTATTTAGTTGCAATTCACTCTTGGCGCATGCATTGGATGAAAATTCTTTTATTTTTGATGTGGAAAATTTACGCACGTTTGGGGCCAGTTACCCATCGTCAGAACAATTAATTTGTTTGCTTTGTTTACTTTATTTCAAATCCCTGAGCAAACAGGCTAACAGGAACGTTTTCCTAGTTTGCCGGCGCAAGCAGTTATTATCTATTTTTATTATAGCCAATTAAAATAATGGTGAAAAAAGGAGAAGGACTAAATGTTAGGAGTTATGCAAGTTGTTGCACTTGTTCACTGTATAGGATCTGGTTACATTGGTGGACAGTTAGTCGTAACTCGTAACATTTTGTTCTTCTCCTTTTTTCACCAAAATTTATTTTAATTTATTTTTAAGGAAAAAAAACAGACATGGGTTGTGCCTGCCAGCAATAGCAGTTCCTGCAACACATTTCCACTGTTCTGAGTCGCACAAATATGAGCTCTTACATATTCTTTTGAATCCATGGAGCTTTGGGAAACCTTTTCGTGATTCAAAATTCAACTGAGGAACCAATTTCACGTGTTTGACACCTACAGTAAAACCTGGTGTAAGCGACCTCTGTGTTTAGCGACCATATGTTCTTAACGACCTATTTTGCTTGCACCAGGGGGTGGTCGCTTAAAGCAGGTTTTACTGTATCAACATTCGTCTGCGGAACCAATTTCCCACATTTCCAGCATCTGCAGGGCTTTGGGAACCGTTTTCGCGCATCAACACAAGTCCTTGTCATCGCTTCCCAAAGCACCATAATTATGCATAGCTAATGGTCTTTTTTACCCACAGACTGTGGATATGTTGTGTATTTTTTGCTCTTTCGTCTAGCCTGTGTCTCTTGGCGAGAAGCATTGACAGCCGGTTCTGTCCAGTGCCGATATCATGGTAAGTTCAATGTTTCTACTCATGTTGGCACACAAAGGCTAGATTTCATACGGTTGAAAAGATGAATTCTTTACTATTTTTTGTCATTCTATCCCCCCGTAAGAAACCAAATATTTTGCACTCGTGAAGCAGGTAAAGGGCGTAGACAGTGCCCATATGATATTTGCGCATTTGGAAAGTTTGAAGGACTTGCCCAAACACCATAACTCAGAATTTAGTTCGTAGTAGAATAGCCGTCTACCCGAATTGCAATTCTCCAAGTCCACTGTTCTTCTCATATGCTCGGTCAAGTTATTCAGGTTTTATGCTTCATGCAGCCAGTGTTGCTATGGTTACTTGGTTTCCAGGTGTGTTACCATGGTGCGAATGGTGCTCTGTCTGTGTATTATGTGCTTAATCTCAGAACTGACTGTTGCTAAACCATGCAGCGCATCTAAAAGCTTTGCAAGAATCAGCATTGTTGGTCTCAAAGTTGACTACAATACAGCGGTCACCGTGTGCTCATTCTATAAAGGAAAAGTGCTCTCAGAGTCATCGTTCCAAGCTGGTTGCGCAACTGGACTGGCCACTCAGGAGTATGTAGCGTGGATAGGACCGTACTTAAACGGGCAGGTTATGACTACCAAAGGTGTGCTGCGGCTCTTCAGTGACAAGTTGTACGTTGTGTGCGAAATAGGTAAGTCGGTCTGCATTAATCATTCGTTTTCAACATGTTGCAAGATTATGACATGGTTTTAGTTAGGACCTTTGAAGGATGGTGGTGTTCCTACGGATGCGGATAACTCGACCACTAGCCGAATCTCACCGGAAACCGAAATATCTTATTAACCCTTTACCGGCAGCCCTCGAAAGCGTCGTTTACGACACGTTCAACATGCATGCTAAAGCCATACCTGGTATGGCAGAAAGCATCAGCCCACGGGGATTTCCCATGGCCCTCATACAGCCTAGGTATGATCCTATCCGTAGCTGAAGAGATCTACGCATGTCCCATTTGATTTCATTGAGAACTACGCGATCGAAAACTTACGGAAATACAGGCGCATTTCCTCTTTCGCAGTGAGTTCCATTCGTCCTCAGATGACTTAGCAGACCTTCGCTCTGGGGCCTACGACAGATGGATAAATACTTCGTTCCAGCTGCCGATGCAAGCGCATTTCAAATTGCGGAGCGGAGCGCACACCAAGTAAATTTTCACGCAAATATCGGGAACTCAAGCCGCTGAAGACCATGTCGTCATGATCTACCTGGAAGAATCTGATGGTGCTTGTGGTGGAGAAGCCATGGAGAGTGATCCCCATGTCGACCGTCTCCCAGAGACGGAATTTAGGTCATCGACTTTCTACCTCCCTGAGTGACGGCAACGCAGCGCGACTTGCGCACGGCCTTACGGAACCATCGGACAGCGATTTTGGGGCGATGCTGCTCTCAATTGCAAGTGAGGCACGGCCACTGACGTCTGTGATGGCTATGGCGTTCGTGTCCGCTCCGAAGTTGACTTGTTTTGGCAGTATCATGTCAATGTCGGAACCTGACGATTTGCATTATGAACAATTCCCGTGTTTAGACGTATAGGTGCCAATTTAGTAGCGTATGTGTGTGGTATGTGGAAAAAAATTTCATGGTCAAGAAGTAGTACCAAACTACCAAGAAAACATAACTTGCACGTAAAAAAATAAAAATGTGCCCTCGTTGTGAGTTATTGGCATCCTTCGTTATGGATTTCATGTACAAAATGCACTTGCCCGTAAAGGGTTAATAGTTAGCACAATTAATATACTATTTATTAGGTGTGAAATGACTGAGCGGATAAGTCGACTGGCCTATTGATAGGGTGGAGTTGATAGAAGGAAATGCTTGCAAACTCGCACGTATAATAAAAAATAAATGTGGAGTGGTCCCTCTTTAATCCTGCAATTTATAAACCAGCACAATTTTCATTAGCCAAAATGTCCTTGTCATGTTCATTGCAACAGGAGTTCAGATTTGTTAATTCTGCGCACTCCCTAATCCAGCAGAATTTCGTTTGAACAATTGGTGCCGGATTATAAAGGGCCCATTGTATAAATGCGATTAATAGTATAAGTGGAGCGGACATTACAAAATGATGAATGAGAATACATGTATCTAAAACGGTTGTTCCTAATCGATTTTCTTGAGACAATCATCAGGGAAAAATCGTCTCACAATAGATGCTATACGGAAAAACAAACTACTTATAGGTTATAGGATAGTGGAGAGTATATAAGGTGAGGTGTGAAGAAGAAAAAAACTAAAGTGGGAGAGAAGATGGAAGAAATGAGAAGAAAAGATGTGAGAGTGTTCCAACGGTGTGAGCTACTACAAAAGGTGAGTGAAATGAAGGCGTGGAAGCAGGTGAATGTGATAGAGTGAGGAAGTGTGAGGTGTAGGTGTATGCGAATGAATATGTGTGTGAATGCTAGGTGAAGAGTCTCAATTTTGTGATATTTTCTTTCTGAATGCATAGATTAGGATTGTGTTTACGGATGAAAACAGCTTCTAATACCTTAAGTTCACGAAACCTACGAGCGCGGCACAAAACAGTGAAGCATGAATCGTCATACACTGAGCGGCATTGGCTACTAGACAAGAGGTGTTTTTTAATTGCTGACCCTTTCGTCGTGCTCTCACCTTCAGTCCGGTCATCTTGATCTTGGTTGTCCAACTCACTCTCTTCATCACTGCTCACACCTTCTTCATCCTCTTTCTCTTCCATCCCGTCCTCTGCACCCGACGACAATCCCACGCTACTGCGCGCTGCCAATCCATGTCCGGTTGTAGATGCCATTACCAGCGCACGAGTCATGCTCCTTGTTACTGGTCTCCGTACTTGTGCTTGTCCATTTCCTACAGTCTCGCGTAACTGTGCACTTGCAGTGGGTTCAACCGGTACTGTAATAGTGTGATCCGTAAGAAGGATTGTCCCCTTCGCCCAATACTTTCAATGTGTGGTTCACCTCAATATACAGTTTCGAAATGGTTGTGCGATATTATTACACCAGTAGCTAAGTACTATTGCAAACATAATGTAAAAGACACTTTCCAATTCATCGATATCCTGCGTGAGCAGCCAGTACCGTCTTCTTCCCACATGTGCTCCTTCGACGTTGTAAGCTTGTTCACCAATGTGCCCGTGATGGAGACAATTGACATTTGCGCTAATACTCTGTACCACGATAAAGAGTACAGTAAACAGTTCGATTCTCCCTGGATGTCCGAAACTACGTTCCGCAGACTAATGCAGATGATGACAACTGATGTTGAATTTTCTTTTGATGACACCATGTACCGCCAAATTGACGGGGTGGCCATGGGTTCACCATTGGGTCCAGTTCTGGCCAATGTGTTTGTCGGGTTTTATGAATCGAAGATTCCAAGTGCGATGTGGCCAAGCTTATATGTTAGATTCGTGGATGATTCGTTCACGCATTTCCGTAATCTGGAACAATCGAATGAGTTTCTTGGTATGCTCAACAACCTACATCCCGCTCTGAAATTTACATGTGAACATGTACACTTCAGTATATCGAAAACCAACGTTCACCGGGCAATACATTGTCTACGACTCCTATTGCTCGACTTTATACAAAACTGTTTAGCGAACCTGATATTCAGGCTGCCGAGCCTGAGTTTGGACCTGACCCATGTCGTGTGTTTTTACGACTTCCATGGAAAGGTCAAATTTCGCTGGATGTGGCCCGCGCCGTGAGGACTGTGGTCAGACAAACCTATTTTGCCACAGCATTGACAACAGTCTTTACTACGGCCCGTGCGTTCACGGTGAAGAAGGATGTTCTTCCTACCCAACTAATTAGCCATGTAATCTATCATTTTGAATGTCGGCATTGTGATCGCTGATATGTAGGAAGAACCCTTCAGCACGTGAACGCACGCGTCAAACAACATGTGCCATTGTACCTTTTGTCAGATGCAGCCAAAGCCCAGCAACCTGGACGAGGCCGTCCCCGCAAACAGGTGCCAGTTGCACAACAGAACCACACTATTACAGTACCGGTTGAACCCACTGCAAGTGCACAGTTGCGTGAGACTGTAGGAAATGGACAAGCACAGGTACGGAGACCAGTAACAAGGAGCATGACTCGTGCGCTGGTAATGGCATCTACAACCGGACATGGACTGGCAGCGAGCAGTAGCGTGGGATTTTCGTCGTGTGCAGAGGACGGGATGGAAGAGAAAGAGGATGAAGAAGGTGTGAGCAGTGATGAAGAGAGTGAGTTGGACAACCAAGATCAAGATGACCGGACTGAAGGTGAGAGCACGACGAAAGGGTCAGCAATTAAAAAACACCTCTTGTCTAGTAGCTAGTATCTTTTCTTCTAATTTCTTTCATCTTCTCTCCCAATTTAGTGTTTTTTTCTTCAAACCTCACCTTATATACTCCCCACTATCCTATAACCTATAAGTAGTTTGTTTTTCCGTATAGCCTCTATTGTGAGACGATTTTTCCCTGATGATAGTCTCAAGAAAATCGATTAGGAACAACCATTTTAGATACATGTATTCTCATTCATAATTTTGTAATGTCCGCTTCACTTATACTATTAATCGCATTAATAAAGTTATTGTCTCCTCGTCGCCTTTCCATTGTATAAAGTTCAAAATACATCGCGGCACATGGGGTTATTGGAACGTTGAAACCTATCATGTGTTCATATTTTGCTTCCTTTAAAAATTACAATGTGTTCATATTGTGCTTCTGTTTGCTTGCGCATGGCAATGTGACCGTGCATGTGTGTGTAAGTATGTGTAAATATGCTGTGCTTATATTCATATGTTTTTTTGTTTGGAGGAAAGCAAATCAGCGCACAAAGCACAGAAGCCATATCATTTGTTTTCCACTAGGCCTTTAATCCCATTACTCTTCATTTCAAATACCAATAATTATGCTGTTGGCGCCACTAGCGCTATTTTTCAAGAGCTATTTTTGCCAATCCTCTGCCCGCCAAAAGTGCCGGTTACGAGGACTTGCTTACTACCTTGTTAATCACCATTATATTCGACCTGAAGAGTGATGGAATGAAAGGCAAAGTCGAAAAAATTATATGGCTTCTGTGCTTCGTGTGCTGATATTCATATGTGTGGGCAATGTCGGTCGATAGTCAGTTGATAAGGAATTCAGATCAGTCGTTTCACCCTTGCTATACAGTAGGTATGGGTTATAGCGTGGGTGATTGAAAAACGACTTTCTATTCTTATTTCCGATCTTTCTCACACATGATAAATCAAGTGTGGCATGTAACATGCATGTGCGCAGGGCCTAGGGGCAGGAAGATCATCGTGCATCAAGTACATGCAACACAGTACTTCTGTGCATGTGGCTGGTCATAGTCCCATATAGGCTTACCATGTGGCTGGTCATAGTCCCATATAGGCTTACCATGTGGCTGGTCATAGTCCCATATAGGCTTACCATGTGGCTGGTCATAGTCCCATATAGGCTTACCATGTGGCTGGTCATAGTCCCATATAGGCTTACCATGTGGCTGGTCATAGTCCCATATAGGATTACCATGTGGCTGGTCATAGTCCCATATAGGCTTACCATGTGGCTGGTCATAGTCCCATATAGGCTTACCATGTGGCTGGTCATAGTCCCATATAGGCTTACCATGTGGCTGGTCATAGTCCCATATAGGCTTACCATGTGGCTGGTCATGGTCCCATATAGGCTTACCATGTGGCTGGTCATAGTCCCATATAGGCTTACCATGTGGCTGGTCATAGTCCCATATAGGCTTACCATGTGGCTGGTCATAGTCCCATAGGCTTACCATGTGGCTGGTCATAGTCCCATAGGCTTACCATGTGGCTGGTCATAGTCCCATAGGCTTACCATGTGGCTGGTCATAGTCACATATAGGCTTACCATGTGGCTGGTCATAGTCCCATAGGCTTACCATGTGGCTGGTCATAGTCCCATATAGGCTTACCATGTGGCTGGTCATAGTCCCATAGGCTTACCATGTGGCTATGCAAAATGGGTTACATGACCACAACAGTTGAATCTGCAGCACTACGACGCAACGAGAGTCAGATCAGAACAGATGATATTACTACAGGCGATACACTTTGTACTAATTGGCATGTTTCACTACACAAAAGTCCATTCTTAGGACCGATATATTCTACTATGGGATACAATTGCTTGTAAGAATAAAATGTGCCCTTGAAATCCATGTTATGATTATGAAAACATGAGAGTTCATTCTTGTAGACAGTATATTCTTTTACACGACCACGCTATAACCGATACGCACTGTAAATTCATACGTGGCAACTGTAATAGTTGGAAGTCTTCCATGTCAAATGGTTAATATGAAAGCCCGAATGCAAAAACAGAATGTTACCCACAGAAGTGTTGCTCCTTCTCTCAGACTCATCATGCTCCTTCATTGGTTTGTCTTCTCCCCACCGCCTCCTTAATTCCAGAGAACACACTCATGCCACCTTTCTCCTTATCACAGACAGACAGACAGACAGAGAGGGGAGAACTGCTGGCGGTAGGTAAAACGAAAGAATTAGCTGTCCACATGGTGGGATCTAGACTTGTATAAAAAACCATTGCATAAAATGACATATTTCCTGTTACATGTTTTGATTGTCTTCGTTATCATTCTGTACGCAGCTGAGGATTGCAGTGTGCCCACCATTGCTAACGGCACTACTGACAGAACAGGGGTGGTCAGGGCAACGGAAGCTGTGGCCTTTTCATGCCATAGAGGTTTCAGGCTTGTGGGTGCTGCCAAACAGACTTGCACTCTTGGAGGTAAACTTACGTCTGTGCCTCGCTGTGAAGGTAAGAAAGGATAGAGAACTGATTTTGAATGGGAGCAAGATTGGTCTTGTGGGCTTGCCTCGCCAGCACAGGCTTGCTTTGCAGCCCCTACCCTCCCTGCAGTTTTGTTATTGTATATTCTGTTGTCAACTCCCCTTCTGAAGAGTAGAATGTGTACTTGGTAAAAAGGAAAGAAGAAAATTACAAATCTGTGTGGCATAAAGGAATGTCGCAAAATTCTTCAATAGGCCATTGAAGTCTGACGTCACAGCTTCTTGACAACGCGTAGTTACTTGGCCAAGTGGTAACAAACAAAAGTCGCGTCACCTGAACTTGTTGTGTTTCCAGTGGCAGCCGCACGCAGTTAACACAGGTACTGCATCAGTTTGACTGAGGAGCGCTCGAGCTAGACTATTTATTTCAAATAAACTGCTACTTGTCGCCGAGTTTGTAGTTTTCGCTTTGTAGAGGAGAAGCCGTAGCTGATTTTTTGATTGGCCAATGTTGTGCTTGTATTGTCTTTCGACTTTACATGTAGTCGCCGGCCAAGCAATGATGGATGTCTCTGTTATTTCTATCACAGCAGTTGCTGATTTCTTTTAAGGCTGAGACCAATCAACTCTGGGCTCGTTTCCTTGGCCAGCGGTAAGCAAAAAATCAGAACTCCTTTCTCTCAGGTGCTGGTGAACACTCAGCAGGAAAACACTGCACGATGGCTTGAGAGCAAAGGAGAAAATTCTTCAAGTAAAACAAAATTTGACGTCGCGATCTTGCACCAGCGCGCCCCAGTCAAAGTGATGCCGTGACCGTTGGAAACACGACAAGTGCAGGTGATGCAATTCATGTTTGTCTCCACTTGGCCTTGTAACTACATGTAACTACGAGTTTTCAGGCAGCGTGACGTAGGCTCTTCGACAGCCTATTGGCGGCAAAATGGCAAAGATCTGAAACATTTCCAAACTTGTAGCTGAGGTCAATTTTGAAAACGTGGGTGATTGAAGCATTTATTTACACGCGGAATCCTGATAATTCGAAATGTCTTAATTCTAATACCTCGCTTATTTGGAATTTTTTTGCCAGGATGGACTTCTATCTATACGATTCCCACTAAACTTTATTTTGACAATTCGAACCTTTAGCTTGGCATATCCGGTTAATTAGAAGTCCCAGCGAATCCACTTAAATGGAAAACGTGTGGGATATTTGCTGATAGTAGGATGTTGGCAAAGTATAATTCAATATTACTGTACGTTATACAAGTCAATTCAGTGTGCATGTACAGATTGTACTGACCACTTAAGTGCGTATGAAATCTGTGTGCCGGGCTCCATAGCGCAACGCTGTGTAATGATGCAGTTTGACATTATAGAATGATTAGAAGTTTTCCCTGGAATCTAAGGGTTCTAATTGTCGGTGTCCACCTGCATTTTAAATTGTTTCAATGATATGTATACATTAATTTTCATCTCTGTTTCTTAAAGAACAAGCATAATACTATTGTGTGGAGATCCTCTTCATCATCATCTTGGTTGAAAACTTTTTATTCTTTTCCTTCTTCTCTACTTATTGTGTGCCCAGCCTTCAATTGCAGCGCACCACAAATAAAGTTTGGTACAGCCAATGTATCAGTCATTCAAGAGGGTGATTCCTTTCACTACACATGTCAGAAGGGATATTTTCTGTTTGGAAAATCTGAACGTGCGATTACATGTACCAAAACAGGTGTTTGGAACACACCGGCATGCCAGCGTAAGTACATGACAATCCGAAGACTTCATGATTACTTTTAACACTCCCGACACTAGGAATGTATAACTATTATATCTATCAGTGTGAGCGTGTGCGTGATTGTGTGTGTGTGTGTTTGATTTGTATATTCGTGTTTGTGTGTGTTTGTGTGTGTGTGTATGTGTGTGTGTGTGTGTGTGTGTTCAAGATGAAAGGTATTCGCATTTGTGTGTGTGTGTGTGTGTGTGTGTGTGTGTGTGTGTGTGTGTGTGTGTGTGTGTGTGTGTGTGTGTGTGTGTGTGTGTGCGTGTGTGTGTGTGTGTGCGCGCGCGCGCGCGCGTGTGTGTGTGTAATAGATTGCATTAGTTGCTTGGAAATAACACACCCTCTCAACTGAGAAGAGCTTTGTTTTATAGCACAAGGTGATAGAGAGAACACCAATGAGAATGTGAGAAGAACTGAAGTGTCAAGGAAGTGTGAATACTGTCTGCATGAGAGATGGGTGTGAAATGCATGGAATAAATCGATAGGTAAAGGTGAGAACTATCACAGCGTGTGTGTGTGTGTGTGCATGCGTGTGTGCATGGTGCGTGCGTGCATGTGTATGCATGCATGCATGCGTGTGTGTGTGTGTGTGTGTGTGTGTGTGTGTGTGTGTGTGTGTGTGTGTGTGTGTGTGTGTGTGTGTGTGTGTGTGTGTGTGTGCGTGCGTGCATTTTTTTTTTTTTTTTTTTACTGTGTTCACATACCCAACTCATAAATAATACAGAAGACAATGGTACTGAGACAAGGACAAACGTGACAACTACTGAGAAGGGGCTGCACCGAGGTGCAGCAGTGATGGTGGGGCATTGATGGCTCTGCCGACCTGAGGTCTCGGCATCACGGCCAGAAACACGCACCAAAAACAAAAGATAGAGCTGTAAGGGTCAGCAAAAAGAAAAAGAAAGCAAGGGCAAGCAGCAGCTAGTACTACTGTGCAGCGCATTCGTAGCAATGGGAGTCGTTGACGGGGCACTAGAATGTAGGTGGGTCGACAGGCAGAATGTCCGTGGACCATCGCTAATCCTGTCGGCGGAGGTATTCGTTGACGTTGCACTTAAACTTTTGAAGATTTTTGCGAGTTGGGGCGGAGTCTAGAAAAGCTGGCGGCAGGGAATTCCACAGCTGGATTGCACAATCTGGGAAGCTGCGGAGAATGGTGTCTGGTGCTTGACGCGGTATCGGATTTCGTAGCTGGTAACTGTGGCCGGCGGCCATGCGGAGATCGTTTCGAGTGCGAGTGGCGTCACGGGGCTCAAGCCTTGGTGGGAGGACTGCTAGCAATTGAGTCGGACCGGTGATGAAATGCAGTTTGTAGGTGTATGTTAATGCAGCAACGTATCGCCGTAGGCTGAGGCTCTGGAGCTCCATCCCGGGACCAATGATGCGCAATGCACGGCGGTGGATGCTATCTAGGCGTGATAGATGGGAGGGAGCAGCTCCCATCCAGACGAGCGGAGCATACTCCAAAACGGGCCGTACAAACCCCTTGTACACCGCGAGGCGGCCTTCTCGGGACAGATAGGGCGCAGCTCGCCGCAGGAGGCCCAAGCGCTGTTTGCCACGTATAGACACTGCGCGGATGTGCTCCGCGAAGGACAGCTTCGGATCAAAAGTCACCCCCAAGAGCTTTATTGTGGATGACTCTGGCACAGGGTTGCCTCCAAAGAGGAGAAAGGGCAAGGCTAGCTGCGCTCTTTGCAGCGTGACTGTCATAGCCTGGGATTTCGACGGCTCAAACGCTACACGCCATTCCTTGCCCCGGTCTGACAGACGATTGACGGTGTCCTGAAGCAAAGCAGCAGCAGTGGGGAGGTCGTTACGGAGAAGAGTGTACAATGTCGTATCGTCAGCATAGGCTTCCAGCTGCGTGTTCCCAGCAAGGCATGTTGATACGTCGTTAATGTATATGAGAAACATGGTTGGCCCCAAGATGCTGCCTTGTGGGACTCCCGCCTTGATGGGGTATGGACGGGAGGTTGCACCACCGACAACACACTGTATGCTTCGGTTAGACAGGTATGATGTCAGCCATGCAAGGAGGATTCTTTGGATGCCACATTGCTGTAGCTTGAAGAGGACACCTGCGTGAGAGACCTTGTCGAAGGCTCCAGCGATGTCAACTGCAAGTACGCGTGCTGCGCCCCCGTGTCCGATGGAGGATGCCCAGGAGTGGTGTAGTGCAGTAAGAGCGTCGGCTGTATCCAGATTCCGTCTGAAGCCAAACTGATTCGCTGCAAGCAGTGAGTTACCCTCGAGGTAGTTCGTAATTTGCATGTTGATAATGGTCTCCATTACCTTGGATATCACACTAAGGAGGGATACGGGGCGGTAGTTCTTGAGTTGTGAGCGAGATGAGCGTTTATGCACCGGAACAACATTGGCGAGCTTCCAGGCCTGAGGTTGGTATCCATGCCGGAAGCACAATGAGAAAAGCTTGGTCAGGACCGGTGCGAGCACCGAAGCGCATTCTTTCAGGACACGGGGGGAGATGCTGTCCGGCCCCGTGGCTTTCGACGCGTCGAGACGGCGCAGGAGGCGGTGAACATTCTGGATGCGGAAGTGGACGTGGGTGAGTGGGGGATGTGGGTGAGCAGGCCCTGGGGTTCCAAGGGAGGCACGATGTAGGTCCCTTTCACCCAGGCTGCACTTGCCAGCAAAGAAGTGACCAAAGCAGTCAGCCTTCTCCTTGCTGGTAATGTGTTCCTTCCCGGCATTGTCGAGGAGGAGGGGGATGTCAGAGTTTCGGCCAAGACCGCATGCTCCTTTCAGGTTGCACCACCATGCCTTGTCGCGAAGCGAGCCGCAGGTGAGTCGGGCCCGAAGGTGCCGTTCCTTCTCCTGCCTGGAGTGCTGAAGTGTGGTGGTAGCGCGGGTAACAGAGTCGATGAAGGATTGCTTCTTGACGTCATTGCCGAGTTCGTGCCGCCATTTCCTCCATTCTCTGTCCTTGATACGCATCACTTGTGTGCACTCAGGGGTCCACCACTTGGGATCAGATGGGCGGATGACGAGAGTCTTATGGGGAATGAACTGGTCCATGCCTGCAGCGATGGTATTGGTGACTTGTAAGCAAGACAACTCTGGATCGTCCGTGATAATGGAGGCCCAAGGGACAGCCTTGAGGTGTGCTCTGAGTCGCCCCCAGTCAGCACGCTCGTAACGCCACACAGTACGCGTGGTGGCCTCTCCCCGGCATGGTGAAATGGTCGGGAATTGAGCTATCACAGTTCCATGATCTGAGCGTCCTAAAGGGGCAAGTACTATGGTGCTGATGGGTTGTTGGAAAGTGGACATGATTAGGTCTAGTGTGTTGGCACCTCGAGTGGGCTCTCGGACATGTTGCGTGAGCTCGTGGGTGATACAAAGATCCTCGAGGGCATCCCCGGTCGGGGTTGACTTAGCGCTACCAAGCCAATCTGCACTATGCTATTTGTGCGTGTGTGTGTGTGTGTGTGTGTTTGGAGTTGTGTTCGCAGTAAGCATGCAACACAATGCCTGTGGGTGCTTTGATGTCTTTTGTTCACGGCTGCAGCTGATGTACCAAGCAACTACCGCTATTGCAGCTCGTCTGTAACGATCATTTCAGACACTAAGTTTAGCTACAACAGAACAGAAGAATTGTGCAGGATCTATAAAGGAGTGATCATCTCGGATAGCTCGGCCCGAGCTGGGTGTTGGCGGGTACTTGCATCTACAAGTATGCAAGCATGGAAAGGAGTGCCGATGCCCGACAACACAGCATTTGATATCCACGGTGCGAAACATGACTTGGATGCTGAGCTGCATGCCATTTGCGAAATACGTAAGTCATCAGTCAATCAAAATGGAAAGGAACATACGGATACAAGTTAAGAGTAATTGTCCACTGAACTGTAACTATAATAATTAGCCAGAAATTGTGACAACTAAGCACGGAACCGACAGAGTACCGAGACATTGTACCCATATGTCTCTTTCTTATTTACACTTACTATTGGCTCATTATTCGAGTTTCAAATCAATCAATACGTTTAGAATGCAACGAGACACCGGGCTGATTTTAATCAATCAATCCGTGTAGAATAATACAATGTAACACTGAACTGGGCACATTTCGTTCTAAGAAGGTCCATGCAAATTCATCATTATTATTTATTTAAATAACCGACGAGGAGACAACAGTCGTAAAATAGCAATGAAAAATATCAATTGTGCACTCATAACCATGTATAAACAATTAAAATGAAACAATTCCAGAACGTTTTCGTGTGAACATCATCAGTGGAACATCGTCACATAGTAAGAATCACTAAAACAACCAGTTATATAGCTAGAGTAATATGAAAAGAAGCGTGAGAACGCAGCACAGCTAGCGGTTATGCATAACGCGTGTAGTGTGAACCTTTGCAGTGTATCTGAGAATGGTAGCAGTAGATGAATGTGGCAGCTGTGAGTGCGTGTGAACAAAAACTGGTGAGTGCGTATTATTTAAAAAGTGTGAGTGCTACAACATTTTCTTTTCGCTTGCATATAACAGGAAATAATACGCACTCAACTGCCCTTCTTGCTGATTGGAAACACCATGGCATCTCGTCAGTCTCTCGGGACTTGTCCGTGGGTGAAGGAGTGGTTGAAAATTATTGTTAAGGAATGGGCGATGAGGTCGGCAGTGAGCTTCAGGAGAATAGACAGGACTCCGTCCGGGCCGGCGCTTTTGTTGGTGTCAATGTGACGTCGTACTCATGGAGGAACTTGTACGTCATCCTATCTCCCTAAGTTGTTCCAAGCATGCACTCAAATCCAAGTAAATTGACTCGATCTTTCGCTGCTGCTGAGAACGCCCAGGTTAGGCGTTCGTGACCCCAAAGGTCGCATACAAAATGGATGTTGGTCAATAGGCTGATAAGTGGCGACTGCCAACTGTCAACTGTTCCATTTTTCTGATCGCATGGAATTATCCACATCAGACTTCCCATCAGGAGTGATAAGAGCCCCCCCCCCCCCCCCGCCCCGGATATTTGAACTTTCTGACTCGGCCGGGACTCTAAAGAATTGAAAAGTACAGGTGTTGGACGATTGGGCAAAGTTCCCCTCGTATGAGATTGTTGTTTGACTAGGTATCTGTACAAGTTGCCATGGTTTCATATCTAGGTATCTGTACAAGTTGCCATGGTTTCATATCTAGGTATCTGTACAAGTTGCCATGGTTTCATATCTAGGTATCTGTACAAGTTGCCATGGTTTCATATCGTTTTAAAAAAATGCCCTTTCTATACCTGTGTGTTCAGCCTGTATTTCCCAGCGACGTGCTGAAAAGTATCCTAATTTAATGATTGGTAACGTCAGTTGCCCATACAATGGTAAGTCAAGTTGTAGCTTGACCGTATTTTCAAGTATGGTATTCGTCTGCTCATCAACAGTAGACATTATTTGGCTGAGATTTAACTTGCACTTAGTTCCTACGCTTCATTAAAATTGTCGCTTCGCACATCGCAATATTTGTGACTTGGCTCGTCTTAGTCAGACTGTCGCAATCGCTGTTTTCTGTGTTTGAACACTGGTGCGACCCTTTCTGCCCAATGTCTACTTGTTACTGAAGCCGTGGTAGTCTCTGACTTTGTCGGAGCTCTCTTCCGCACCAAGCAAATTCACCGCGCTCTGCACTATTCCGCTCCAGAGGCATTTCGTTTCCTGGAGTTTGTGCCGTCCTACATCGTTCGAGTGGCCATTTATCAAGACTGCAAGATCGGGTATAAGAATCCTGGTATCTCTCCTGGATATGAAATGCTGAAGTTGACGATGGCAAGAACAAAGTGTTCTCAAATTCCTAAAATGCGCTACTTGTGGCGCATGTTGCTGCGAAGGTAGCAGGTCTGAAAACACCGATAAAATCAGCGAAGCGCATGCCAAGGAAAGAAGGTGCGGAATTGCTTACCCTATCCCGCTGGAGGGTTGTCGTTACAGTGCACTTGAAAAAGCTAGCTTGCCTTCATCGCCTGCCACCTGGAGGCATGGATCGCTTGAAAGCGAAGTTTCTTGAAGTGAATTTGAACGCGTGTCTTCTTCAGCGTATTGTTCAGTGCTGAAGAGTCTGCCACAAACTCGGATGAAGACGTCGACCTTAGCTGCAAGTGCGGCGAATCGGGGGGCCACAAACTAAAGCTTGGTTCGTCGACTGTGCTCTGCCTCAATTTCTAGCCGATTTCTTTGCCCTTCGAGTGGACAAAATAAATTCGAAAAATCGCTCTGGGAAGCGACAATTTTAATGACGCGGAGGAAGTATTTTTTGTAGAGATCAAGTTAAAGATAAAGGATCGATATTATGCGAATTAGTGGTGAACGGTTATAAACAATGCATAGTACAACCATGCTGACACAAACAGTCGTCACAAAATCATCTGCTTTGTCCATCACCACCTTCTCTGGAATTTTGTTTGTGAAATCTCAATGAAGCCTTCGTGAAATGACACTTCAGCTGGTTTGTTTATTGAAATAACAAAAACATTTTAGGTTTCCTTTGGATATCGTGTTTGCTGTGTGTGTGGTGGTGCCATGGCAATAATTGTTTGCTGCGCGTGTGTGTTTTACTTGACTGCAGAACTGGTCGGCAACATACCTTGCCCTTCATCCCAGACCGTGGTTAAGAGAAGCATGCTTGGCCTCCTGTTCAATTACCGCAGGGCGAGAGAGTTCTGCAGATACTACAGGGGAATGGTTATTTCTGACGAGTCGTTCCTCGCAGGATGTTCGCGAGGCCTGGTAAGCCAGAATGTTATTGCAACCAGAGGGGAGAAATTCGGCGCTAGGTTTCACAAGTTTACCCGCACTACAAACGACGGCGTAGCAATGATCTCTACCCCTCTGCACGCTCTCTGTGAATTCCGTAAGTTACTGTTCAACTTGATTCTAAGCTGTTGTACATTAGTACTCCTGTAAGAAAAGAACTCATGTATAGTGTATACAGTACAGAGGCAGTATGATTAGGTTCAGCGAAAGATCTTAATACCTGATTTAGGCAGAGCGGCGCACACAAAGCCAGACAATGAAAACCTTGGCCAAATTCCGTTGTGACGCAGAGTTTCATGGCTGAACCAATCGTCAGACATCGTTTGTGCAGTGTACATAGTAGTAATATGAGCCAGGGACTATAGAAACCGCCCTACAACGTTTAATATCAAAATCAAGTTACGACGTTTCAAAGTCACGTGACTCAAAGTTTCGCGAAGCGCAGAACTCGTCACTTTTGTTTTGACAAGACTCAAGAGCTGTCCTCTTGTTATGTTGATTAGGTGTTCGGTGAAGACAATAGGATTCCGAGCGATTGTCGAGTAACTCAAGAGGCTCCAATTACTGTGATTGATTATGGCTACAACATCTAGTAGACGACGTGGCTCGATTTTGTGTGTAGTCCCTGATGCAAAGGCGATTGAATCAGACGACGAGAATTTTTACGGATTCAGCGCCGGCACCCGCGAGTCGCCCACGAGCAATTCGGACTCTGATGCTGAAAGCGACGGCAATGATAGGCCACCTAAGAAGAAGACGGATGGAGGCATAGGAAGCTCGAATGCTGCTAGTGTTGCGTCGAAAACGCCAAGCCCCGACAGCTCCGAAATTTCAAACGCGGAGAGTGACCCCGACTACTCGAAATCGGATGACGAACCAGATGCCCCGCACCTGAGCCACCGACGACTGAGCAGTTTAACCGTGGTCTCCTGTTTTCAGACAAACGCGATGGGATTACTGACCTATATTTTGTGTATATTCTCCACCAGAGAAACACCAAGTATTGTCAATGCAGCCGCTGTCTCCAGAAAAGGTCGACATGGACGCCCACCTTATAGGACTCTACACATCGAGCAGCTGCGTCAACACGATACTGAACCGACCGTCAGAAAGCTTCGATGAAGTTATATCACACCTCACTGAACTGGGCCTCCAACTGAACACCAACAAGACGCAATTGTTAATCGCCCACTGGAAGATAACCCCAGTTCCATCTACCTTCACTGTCCTCTGTGGTAACGTTCCAGTGTCCCCTTCCCATTGTGTGCGTTACCTCGGAGAGCTAGTCGACCAGCACCTCGCCTTCACGGAGCAGGTCGGGAAAGTTGTTGCTGACATCAACTGCAAGCTAATTCGACGAATTCGCCAAGGCAACGTCCATGCGTCTCTGGAGTCTGAAGGACCTGGAGACACTGCGTTTGGTGGCTCGGAACAGGCCATCATTTAACGATATGATCGCACAGGTCACATCGTAGAGTGCAGATCACCTAGTGCTTTCACCAATAATAACGTACTTCCACATTATGGGAATTTGGTATTACCCCACACCCGTCATTGTTGAATATTCGATAATAGCGTGGATTTCCCCGACAATATATTTTCATTTTTTGTTATCCTCTCCCATGCCGTTGCACATAAGCGGCTTGCCGCGGATATGTCAATACTACTACTACAGTCAACTTCGCTTATAACGACACTCGGCGGGGCATCAAAAAAGTGTCCTTATTCGCGAAGTGTCGTTATACCCGAAGTCTCATATATGTACTACAGTTGGAAGGGACTTTGCTCTGGGCATGAAAATGCTGTCGTTATTTGCGAATTGTCGTTATATCCGCAGTCGTTATTAGCGAAATTGACTGTACTACTGCAAGATGGCCGCATTCTGCAGAATACGACATCACATCACTACCCAGGCACAACGTTCCTTTTACCTAAGCATCATCCAATCCACCATGGAGTACGCTAGCAACTGCTATGTTCACACTATATCAGCAACACTATACAACAACCTCATTCGATGCTTCAAGCGTAGCCTCAGGATAACATTCGGGTACCCACCATGCCAACCCCCCCCCCCCCCCAACAGCCACCATTTGTCACCGTCACAAAATCATTCCTGTTGCCAGCCATTTTACTTCAGTAACTTAAAAATATTTTGCCTCATCTATAAATGTTTGCATGGCCGCTGCAGCCCTCTACTTGCTGGGATTATCGTACTTAGATCAAATAGCAACCATATGGATGCCTTGTCCAGGGGACAGTCCCCCGGCCTCGCTTTAGCCCTGCCTAGTGCTTCGTCACGGTATAGTTTCTATGCTTTTCCCTACCTGGCTGCTGACAGGTGGAATTCGCTTCCAGCAGCATGCCGCCAGGCCGTCTCATTTGCACTGTTCAACAGTATTCTACGCAGCCTTTTTGCAATACATAATGCATTATTAATGGCATAGTATGCAGCCACCGTTTTTGTTTACTCTATTTCATGAACTCACGGTTTTCTTCGTTCAGCTCTATTTCACGCACTTACCTAGGGTACCGTGTAAAAAGACTGACAGTCTGTGGGTTTTGCCCTAGTAAAATAATAAATACTACTACTACTACTACTACTACTACCTCGTCAGGCCGAAACAGAGCACACTGCCGTTGAACGAATGCATGCAGGGGACCAAGGTGCACATCAGTTTCCGGTGCATGGCCTATTGTACACTGCTGGACCAGGCAATTCAGACAGCAACAACCATCACACACTGGAACCCACTCAGTCGAAACAATCTCGGTTCACAAACAAACTTAAGACACAACATCAGCGAACTAACCGCCTCAATGTGGTCCACCGAAAGGAGCCACTCTTCGATTCCTTACGAGCTGCATACAGACTCTCGCGTGACTTGCATCACTGGGCATTAAGAGCCGCCAAGGACACATGCTTGTCAACGCTCGGATTCACAATACGTGACAAAGAAAGAAAGGCTGGCTATGCATGATGGAACGTGCGAAAGCAATATGCAATATTGACCGATCAAACGAGAGAGCTTGGAAGCTCAGGGCCCTACGCTATGCTTTTTTGCCTTGATGACCTAGACAAAAAAAAGCATAGGGATGTTATAAATTCTTTAAAAAATTCCTTTTTTTTAAGACATACATGTAACCTGGGATTCGAACCCGCACTATCGCGCGCCCTGCATGCGTCCCCCGATACACTTCGCATACATACTAATTCTTCCAAGTTGTTTCACATTGTGATCTTGCATTTGAAAGCCCTATTTATTATGCATTGTGGCCAGCCGTCTTTGATGGCACGGTACGGAAGGGGATAGGTACGGAACAGGTACGATCGAGGGTAATACGACACCGTCTCCCGTACCATACCGTACCATCAAACTCAGCTGACCACATACAGCTGCCCGCAATATTCAAATAGGGCTTTCAAACGCAAGATAATAACGTAAAGCAACTTGGAAGAATGGGTATGAATGCAAAGTGTATGGGGGAATGCATGTAGGGCAATAATGCGGGTTCGAATCCCAGGATATGCCTGAAAAAAAAGGAGAATTGGAAAATTTATAACATCCTATGCTTTTTGCACAAATACCAAATTAAAGCTGTGTGGACCCTGGCTAGCGCCAGACGTTACTGAAGTAACGCCTTCTGCATAGCTACGGGAATAAAAGGCAATTCCAGACCTGCAGAACGGCAATGAAATTAACAAAATAGATCAAGCGAAGGCCGAAACTCTATGTACCTTCTTTGCGTGCCAATGCACCACTCCGTCAACGCCGCCAAATACTGTAGCAACTGGTGTGACAATCAATGAGGCCGGCGTCAATGGAAACTAATTTGGATCCGGAAATATCAGCCCTATTAAAGTTTTCGATGCGGCAAGGAGGCTGCAGCAACATAAATCCTAATCAGACATCAACCTGACAAACCGTATACTAAATCAATTCCCAGTCATCCTATTCCAATCATTTTGAGTATTGTTCAACTACAGCCTTGATGATGCTGTGTTCCCGTCCTCCTGGAAATCATCCACCGTAATAACGGTGTACAAGAATAGAGGTTGCGCCAAAGAGCCTACCAATAACAGGCCTGTATCCCTTCATTCCCAATCAATGGCTGTAAATAATGGCACTAATTTTGACCTGATATCTCTAGATTTCAGAAAAGCATTCGACCGGGTTGACCACTCTATATTCCTAAAGAAATTCAGTAAGATTGCTACAGCTTCGTCAGTAAAATGGCTGAACAGCTTCTTAGGAGGTCTAAAAATTGAGATGAAGGTACATAGCACTAAATCGAAGAAGCGACACATCAACTGCGGAGTGCCTCAAGGTTCCACCTTTTCCCACTCCTATTCCTACTCTATATAAATGACCTGCCGAACGCTATGCAACATTGCACGCAATATCTATCAGCAGATGATGTCACCCTCCTACTGGCTTACAAAGCTCAAGACACCCCCACCAGTAGAACGAACAGTCAGTCTGATCTCGATGCATGTCAAACATGGGGCAGGAACAATGGAGGTGAATTCTCAACAAGCAAGACATCCATGCTGTGCCATAGAGCTATCAATGATACATCTACTGCAAGAACTCTATACCAAATGTACAATGAGCCATTAACGGTAGTTTCTGAACTGCAACATCTTTGCATCACCTTGACCGACAACCTGGATTTCCACTAACATGTCGCCACAACAACTTCGAAGTTCCGATCTCGAGTGCGCCTACTGTCAATAATGTCCCAGCAACTTACGCCTTCGGCAATGATCACACTGTACAAAGGTTTCCAAGACCTATGATCGAATATAGCTGTACGGTGTGGTCGTTCAGTGGTCTTCTAAATCTGTATTAAATTCTAAATGTTCCGCAGAATCAGTAGCCTATCATCGTCAAATCATCAGTCTCACTAATTTTCACAGATATGTTTTCCATCATCGTGATTACCTTGCTGATTTCCATTTCACCATTACGAAAAGTGAGCGACGACCAATTAAAATCATTCTTCCCAAATTTAAATCATTGTCTAAGTCTCTCTTCATGTTCCGAACTGCTATTCAATGGAACTGTTTAGCCGCCAGTCTAACAGCGGAAGCTTCGATCTATAAGTTCAAAGCTGCCCTCAGAAAATTAATCAACAGAATTTCGCCTCCTTACAGTTGATTTTCACCGTTTCTCTCCTCATCAATCCCTACTTGTCTTTGTACATACCAGTAGTAGTACTGAACTTGCAATCAAATGAACCACTTCATAGGCCTTTGGGTCATTTCATAGTAGTAGTAATAATAATATTAATAATAATTGAGAAAAAGTAGCGACGACCCGGCCATTATGCAATCCAATACACCACACCACCACATTGCGCTCTTGGCTGATCTAAACTATGCACTCACAGAACCATCAACACAGCGAGTGATGGAGAGTTACTTTTAACTCGTTTCCATTATGTCCTTTTCCGTTCGATGTTTAGCTACTAATTGCACGCTTCCAAACATCCCCAATGGTTTTGCTAGTGCCACCCGAGTAGAATACCCTCAAACTGCCAACTACTCATGCAACACTGGATACAATTTAGCTGGAAAGGCAACTTTTGACTGTACAGCTCTATTGGAACATTCTTTGCCAATTTGCATCGGTAAGAGAGACAGAATCAATTGGAGATATTATACATTGTTAGAATGCAACTTCAGATCTTATCCTACTTGGTATTGACAGGTCCGTGGAAGACATTCCTTTGATATTTATGGCTGCACAATTTTAATCTAGTAATGTCACCGTGATGATGATCAACATGTCTGATCACCTTGTTCATATCCATAGTTAGAGTGAACTGTACACTTCAATTTACACCGGGAACATCCGTATTCTTCCGCCTGCGTTTCTTCACTGCTTCATTTAAATGAATACACTGCAGTGCTCCAGAAATTCCCAATGGTGTTGGTTGGTTGGTATATATTTATTTTAATTCCCCAGACGGTTTTCGTTGCGCTTGCCTTCCCCTCTTTGGTCTTTCCATAACCTTGAACCTTCCAAGTTGGAAGGCTGTCGGTTAGCGCTACGGAGATGTGTTGAAGCTAGGTGTCAGGACGTCGAATGTCTCAGTCCAAAGAGGGGAAGGCAAGCGCAACGAAAACAAGCAAAAGCTACAAAGAATGTCGATTGTTACTGGACGATGACGAGACCAGTTCGATATTTGACAAAGCGGTCTAACTACAATTCGAAGCAGCAAAGCAGCACATCACCCAACTTGGGTGGGTCATAAATATCAAAGATAAGTTAAGAAAGGGAAGCTTTGCGAAAACGAATTGTACAGTACTCCTCATGCATGACATTGTGTGCTTTGTCAAATATCGTACTGGTCTCGTCATCGTCCAGTAACAATCGACATTCTTTGTTTCGTTGGGATTGTAGCTTTTGCTCGTTTTCGTTGCGCTTGCCTTCCCCTCTTTGGTCTTTCCTTAACCTTGAACCTTCCAAGTTGGAAGGCTGTCGGTTAGCGCTACGGAGATGTGTTGAAGCTAGGTGTCAGGACGTCGAATGTTTCAGTACTCTGTCAGTTTTGTGCCTAGTTATTGCACTTTCTGACTGTATAAAGTATCATGTTACAGTGATGGAGAGTTACTCTTAACTCGTATCCATATGTCCTTTTCTCTTCTACATTTATTTATGGCTCAACATCCGAGTTTAATAATAATAATAATAATAATAATAATACGAAGTAGTGGTTGCGACTTCGGCGATGATTTGTAAGAAAGGGTCCGCTCCCCACACCGGAGCTCGCGCTATTCCGCCGACGTTACTTGACACTTGACTGACTCACGACTGCCATCCAGAGCACACGAAAAGTCCATCGAACCTTCGACTCGGCAAACCTGCAAGAAAGCACCACTCCCCGCTCAATACACAGTGTTTCGGGGAATTCACCCCTCATCAGTTGAGCTTGAGTAGGCTGAGGAAAATTGTGCCTGAAGAGCACCACTTATATAGCGCTCTCCAGGCACAAACATCACCAGGGATACAAACTTACAGAGACGCTCTGTTTCCAGCGCGACAAAGACCTCGTGAACACCAGATAGCAGCGTGAGTCAGTGTCGCTCCTGGATGGTGAGACAGACGTCGAGGACCCTCGGTCATTCGCAACGCTGTCACCTCCAAACCAACTAGTCGCAAGCCCGCGCTGGGCACAACAGTACGAAGTAGTGGTTGCGACTTCGGCGATGATTTGTAATTTGTTTGATTTTTGAGCTCCGGTGTGGGGAGCGGACCCTATCTTAATAATAATAAGTGATGGAGAGTTACTCTTAACTCGTATCGATATGTCATTTTCTCTTCTACAATAATAATAATAATAATAATAATAATAATGTACTCAGATGGAGAGCCAAAGTTTAATTTATACAAAAGAGAAAGACCAAGGAACTACAAGTAACGCTATACTGTCCACTAACTCCACCGGTTACTAAACAATCAGCTCATGCGATAACATTGCATGACACTGACCGACGGTACCGACGTTCTACAACTAACTGGCTAACAGCTCTAGCACATCTTGGATTCACACTCCAACAGCCTTCCAACTTGAAAGGTTCTAAGTTAAAGAAATAACACAAGGAGGGGAAGGTGAGCGCAACCAAGATAAGCACGAGCTGAAAGTCTCAGCTGTAAAGGACGATGGCGGATGTTCATTCATGTCGATGACGTTACTGGCAAGACCATTGGACAATACAGTCAAACAACGATTCCAGAACGCAAAGCAACATTCCACACAACTTGTGTGGCTCAAGAGATGCGAAGATCAATAAAAGGAGAAGCTATGCGAAAGCGTATCGCATGAGCTGATTGTTTAGTAACTGGTGGTGTTAGTGGACAGTATACCTTAACTTGTAGTTCCTTGGTCTTTCTCTTTTGTATAAATAATAATACGAAGTAGTGGTTGAGACTCCGGCGATGGTTGATAAGAAAGCAGGGATTGGTGCTTTCTTGCAGGTTTGCCGAGTCGAAGGTTCGATGGACTTCTCGTGTGTTCTGGATGGCAGTCGTGAGTCAAGTGTCAAGTAACGTCGGCGGAATAGCGCGAGCTCCGGTGTGGGGAGCGGACCCTTTCTTACAAATCATCGCCGAAGTCGCAACCACTACTTCGTAATAATAAAACGCTGGCAAGTCGAGGTACGCCTTCAACGCTACAGGTAAATGGAACAGATTACCTGGAGACGTCCGCTCCAGCACAACTCTGGAGACCTTCAAAGCTGCAGCAGTACCCTACGCAATTGCTCGTTGACTACATGGAACAGTAGCAAATGCCATGTTTGACAATGGATCCGATTTCCAGCTGACTATCATTTCCAGTGCATACACACTTTTTTCTTTCCTTCTTTTTTTTTCTCTCTCTCTCTGTCTTTTTTTTCTTCCCTCTTAAGATCTTCGCTACCTTGTCATTGGGAAGAAATCCCCGTTTGGATTTTGCGAAGTAAAACAAAGTTAAAAAAAAAAAATAATAATAATAATAATAATAATAATTGGGGCTCCCCGCGTGCTAGTTTGTACGTGAAGTGTGTGGGTTACAGTGAGGGCTGCGTCCCACCCGCCTGTGTGGATTCACAGGAAGTGTGAGTTACCGAGTCTGAAGAAAACGTTGAACGGTCTCTGCTTGGATGACGACTACACCATAGCTCAGCGGTTAGAGCATCGCTGGCTACAAGCGAGGGTCCCTGGTTCGAATCCTGGTGGTGACAGTCAATTTTTTCTTCAGACTTTTCCCGTTTGTCTCTTTCCCTCAAAACCAGTCAATATTTTATGACTTGGGGCTCTCCCGCGTGCTAGTTTGTACGTGAAGTGTGTGGGTTACAGTGAGGGCTGCGTCCCACCCGCCTGTGTGGATTCACAGGAAGTGTGAGTTACGGAGTCTGAAGAAAACGTTGAACGGTCTCTGCTTGGATGACGACTACACCATAGCTCAGCGGTTAGAGCATCGCTGGCTACAAGCGAGGGTCCCTGGTTCGAATCCTGGTGGTGACAGTCATTTTTTTCTTCAGACTTTTCCCGTTTGTCTCTTTCCCTCAAAACCAGTCAATATTTTATGACTTGGGGCTCCCCGCGTGCTAGTTTGTACGTGAAGTGTGTGGGTTACAGTGAGGGCTGCGTCCCACCCGCCTGTGTGGATTCACAGGAAGTGTGAGTTACGGAGTCTGAAGAAAACGTTGAACGGTCTCTGCTTGGATGACGACTACACCATAGCTCAGCGGTTAGAGCATCGCTGGCTACAAGCGAGGGTCCCTGGTTCGAATCCTGGTGGTGACAGTCAATTTTTTCTTCAGACTTTTCCCGTTTGTCTCTTTCCCTCAAAACCAGTCAATAATAATAATAATAATAATAATAATTGGTGTTGCGGTCCAGCACACAGGTGCTGCTGATGGATGTCAGTGTTCCACTGGACCAGAATGTGCCCACAAAAATCGCCGAAAAAATAACAAAGTACGCTCCCCTTTGCCAAGAGCTGCGGCGCATCTGGCATGTGGATGATGTCCGCGTTGTGCCCCTGGTTGTTGGGGCGCTTGGTGGACTGACTGGTGTGTCCCTCTCACACTTTGTGTTGGCATTGGCAGGCACTCTGCGCATTGAAAGGGCTCAGCAATGTGCTATCCTGGGCACGCTGAACATCATCAAGTCGGTTCTTGGCATTCGGCATTAGGCTCCTCATGTTACGGGTAGAGCTAGTCTGTATAGACCTCCAATACTGCATTTGCTTTGACATCCATGAATGTGCAGTATGACGGTTCTCACAGCCTGATTTTTCTCTTGCCATTTGAGTATGTCCGGCATTCATCTCTTCCTCTATTTCTACAGGTCTATTCCTGTACTGGTAGTCCATTTTTGTAATTACTCTTTTTGTATTCGAATATGTCCTGTCCTCCTCCATCTTTTTGTATTCGAATATGTCCTGGCATCCTCCATCGTACTGCTTATTTCTGTCCGTCTCTCAGTTTCTGCGTCGGCTTTCAATATTTTTGCTTTGGTTTTTACAATCCTTTTTGCTTCGGTCTTCATTGCGTTGGCCATTTATCTATTTTTTTCTCTCATTACCCTTGGTCTCTTTTGGCCCGGTGATGGGGTTCTTACCTCATGTCATGACAACGTGAGTGAAATAAAGCCAACTCCATAATAATAATAATAAAAGAGGTTGTGTAATGAAGCAGCATAACGATCGATGCGCAAAGTCATGAAGTACAGGGAATAATGGAAAAATGTCAGAATACAGCAATTTATAGAGCTACAGCAAAAGCAAAGATCTAGAACCTCACACTGTACATGTACGTGTGGAAAAATAAATTCAGCAGAACAGGTCAAACACAGGGTGAAGGGTGAAGGTTAAGAAATGACTATAACATAATGAAAACATCAGTGAGGAGAAGCACTCCTGAAACTTTCACGAGGATTAGCGCCAAACAATTGCAGTGACAAAACATTTTCCTTCTGAACACAGAGTCCAGGAATACTTACGGATATATAACACTTCCAATACAAACAAATGTAATACAGATCTGCCATGGGCCAAAACTGAGAAAACAACATCTCTGTCTGAAAACATCATCTTTGTATGGCGCTAATCCTCATGAAAGTGTCAGGAGTGCTTCTCCTCATTGATGTTTTCATTATGTTTTAGTCATTTCTTCACCTTCACGCTTCACTTCTGGCAGAATATCTCGGATACTCTGTATGTGTCCAATTTCAGCAGGAGGGTGCGCGTGGAGATGCGAGATTCCGAAAACCGCCCTTGCCGCCCGATTCTGAATTTGTTGGCAGTAAGAAGTGGGGAGAACGCATTGGGTCCGAGCATCAGGTCAGACATGATGATCGCATTAAAGTAGAGAACTCGGCTCTCATAAGTCAAGCAGCGATCCTCTGGACCAGCTGAGTGGTGCAGTGATCAAAATGGCTCATCCATTGTTCGAACGTTCTCCGTTTGTTAGTGGTTGTCTTTGTTTTACATATATTACTCAGTATGTCATAATTGGACACTGCTCAAATATTCTAACCTTTTGCGTTTCACTATTTGCAACGCGACTCCTCTGCTTCAGTTTTCGTTCTATCGCTCTGGCAGGGGCAGCAACCACCCTTATGATGGTTGCCAGCATCCTACGGCAGTTGTACTGGAACTCTACAATACAGTCTTGTTTTTCAATAAATAGAAATCTGCCTTTCTAGTTCTTCGCTGTTATATATTTGTGCTGTTTCTTGCTGCACTCATGCATTATTTTCTGTCATGTGCTTTGCTTGCGCTTGTCGTTCAAAATGTTTGAACTGCGCTCATTTGCTGGTTTTTGTTCCTTGCTGTTTTCTTTGCCAGTCAAGCGTGGGGACGCTACGGTGTCATCCTGCTTGGCTGTGTGTCCGGTACGGGGCCAGGTACGTGCGTCCCCAGCTCTCCGTTCTTTGTTCTTCTTGGTTAAATTCTTCAATGGTGTTTGGAGACCATGTTTTGTAATACAGACTTAGAAATAGATCGAAGTCTCAAATGGTTGTTTCTAATGTAAGTGTGGGGTTGTGAGGGAACCGGTGAAACATCCATGACAGATCTAAGTCGAGGAGCACTCCAAGATAACTGGCCGCAGTAGCGACAGAAATCGGCGTTTAATGACAGAGTATATTGATCGTGTGCTGAGCCTGTTGGGGTATATAGGGATGGATCACTTGGCTCTTAGCTGCATTCAAAATGAGACCACGGGTGTGCAACCAGTCAGCAAGTGCAGAAACAGAGGCTTTTAGCGTAGCAGATACTGTCTCGAGGGATGTGCTGCTGCTGATCAGCGCGATGCCATCGGCAAATTGAACCGATGAAGACTGGTTAGCTATGGTTGGAACTTCGCGGGTGTAGATACTAAACGGATCGGTCCTAAAACGACGGGTTCCCAGCTTTGAACAGCGGGATAACGTGTGCGAGTTTAAAGGCTGTGGAGACAGTGCCATTGACAAGCCAGGCATTAAACAACGTGGCCACGGACACAGCTAGTATATCAGGACAGCACTTCAGAAGGTGGTCAGGTATGCCGTCGTTTCCTGTAGCTTTGGCAGGATTGATTTGTCGGAGAAGCCATTCTACTTCGCAAAAAGACACTCGCGGCAATTCTGACATTGCAGTCTGAGGCTGTGGACCTTGCGGCAGCGGGATGCTGTGAGGGCGGGCCTTGTCTGTTACTACTGCTGGAAGACTGACGAAACTTCTTCAATGGGGCATTTTGTGCACTCGCACATGTTGTCCAGGCGTCAGGGGCCCAGCCTCCCTGCCCATCCGACCCGCCACACACAACAACGAAACTGAACTAAGAGTTCTACATAATATCTTGTCAAGACGGAGACAGACAGACAAGAAGACCGGACACGACGAGGTAAACTGATAACTGAAGAAAAAGACTAATAATATGGCAGCATGGGAGCATGCATGCAATGACGTAACCGTCACTTGGTTCATGTACAAACTACACCTGCAACCCAAACAATGCAACAAGGTAAAGACTAAACCACTACAAAATAAAACTAAAGAACAACATAAAGCCATTAAATGTCTTTCACTAATAGAACCGATACACAACAGGGCAAGTAGGCTCCACACGTGCTCTCTTTGTGTTAGTAACGGAGTTTATGACTTTCCAGAGCTAGCGCGGGTTCTGACTGGACGTGGCACATTGCGCCCAGAAGAAATCGTTGCGCTTACGGCGATAGGAACTGCAGGCGCTTGAGTGTGCTTGCTTGAACGGTACGTGACGATTCTGGTTTCTCTTATCGCGTAGCCAGAGTCTGTGTAGCTGGTTTTTACGTTGGTTGAGCTTGTGGAGCTCTCTGCCGGACCAGGGCGGATGGGATTTGCGGCAAAGATGCTTTGAAAATTTGTTTGGGTTCTTCGAAGTACATGTACTGTCATGACGTCGACCTAGCACCTTCTCAAAGTGCCACCATAGTTAGCAAACGGGGCCATGAATCTCCCTCGATTTAGCCTGACGGAGGCTCTCTCGATTTAGATGTAGGCATAATTTGTTCAAACAATCTTGATCGAAGAGAGGGATAAAAATCACCCAAATTTTTCGCTTATCCGGTCCTCGTTAATCTGCATCCCTCGCCATCCTGAAGAAAAGCATTGGTCAGCAATTCACATTATATGCCACGCATATATCGTTGAGGTATTGTGTGTTCGAATATCCCCTTCCCTCGCCTCAAATGTTGACCGATGAATGCTTGGATGACGACTGCACTATAGCTCAGTGCTTAGAGCATCGCTGGCCCTATGTGAGGGTACCTGCTTCGAGATCTGAGGGTGACACAAAATTTTCTTCATGATTTGGATCACAATTTTGATTGCACGCAACGGATCAATTCTGTTCTTGAACTAATTTTCCTGAATGTTTTGTATTTAGGTATGGTTTGCAGGGCTCCGAAAATTTCCAACGGGTTTGTTAGTGGATCACACATACATGTACAGTATCCTCATACTGTCAACTACTCATGCAATACAGGATACAATTTAGTTGGAAATGCAACATTCGACTGTACAACTCTATTGGAACATTCTTTGCCAAATTGCATCGGTAAGTGAGACAGCGAAGACTACATTATTATTATTATTAATTTTTTTATACGCACGTCTGCCATTATGCCATGCAAGCACTGTTTTGAACTCGGATGGTGAGCCAAGACAGTTATGATGAACAAAGGAAAGGGACACAATGTTACGAGTTACGACTCTTTAAGATCTGCTTACGTTGGTTTGACAGTTTGTCATAAGTCGTAACACTGTGTCCTTTTTCCTTTCTTCATCATAAGCACTGTCTTCCAAAAGGAATAGAATACGAAGCTTGTGTTGGCTGTGACTCCGAGTTTCACGCCTATGGCGATCATCAGACAGCAATGATTACAAAAACTCAATGAATGTTCTTGATATAGTGTGGTAAGGTGCCAGTGGAATCAGAGAATTTAAGCGCAAATAAGGTCAAGCGGTGATTCTATGCATGTGCTTGCAAGATTAGCGCCAGGCATCAGGTGTAATCCTGGTTTATGTAACTGGAGGTGTGAAGTTAGATAGGTAGAATTTATTCTCATGTCTGCACTTGGCCACTCGCTCCGATCGCTTGTTGATGTTCACCCTTCTGTCAGCATGCAATATCTCCAGCTTCTCACGCAGACAGAGAGGGCAGCGCTTGGTGGCATTGGAGTATGCTGGTGTTTGGGCGACAACTGACCAACTGATGCTGTACCCGGCATTCTTGCGCTTCATGTCCCAGATGAGCTTCGACAACTCGGTACTCTTCTCCATTCGCTCATGCCTCATTGACGTCATGTGTCCGTCGTATCGCTTCTTGAACGTCATTTCCGTTAAGCCGAGGTACTCATTTCGTTCGTCTTTTCCGGAGGAGAGGAGGAGGACATGGAGGAGAGAGAAAAAGATGAAGAGAAAAAGGAGAAAAACCGCAGACGAAAGATCATCTGGTACAATCCTCCGTTCAGCAAGACAGTAGCCACGAATGTCGCGCAAAGATTCTTGCACCTCGTCGAGAAGCATTTCCCACCTCGTTCACGCCTAAACAAAATATTCAACAGTAACACAGTAAAAGTAAGTTACAGCTGCATGCAGAACATGTCTGGTGTACTAAAGGCGCACAACAATTCGGTCTTGCAGAAGAAGCAGAAAGATGATCAACAGAGAACAGAGAAAAGATGCAACTGCAGGGATAAAGTTAACTGCCCCATGCATGGAAACTGCCAGATCCAGTCAATCGTATACAAGGCCAGCATGACAGAAACCGGAAAAGACGAACGAAATGAGTATGCACGGGATCTATTCGAAAAATACAATAAGAATAACAGAAGACGGGATAAGTTTGTAACTCGTGTTCGATGATAAGTGCTAGATGTACATATCATCAAATAATATACAGTAATGGACTCGGGTGGAGAGCCAAAAGATTAATTTATAGACAAAATAGCACCAAGGAACTACAAGTTACGATATATTGTCCACTAACAATACCAGTTACTAAACAATCAGCTCATGCGATAACATTGCACAAAACTGACCGACAGTTTGGCACATCCTGGATGCGCACACCAACAGCCTGTGTTTGTTGTTTGTATAATATATTTGAATTTGCTAATCCAACCGAGCACAAATGCTCAATGACAATGTAGCAAATATGTCATTATGTTACAGGGAAGGAGGGTTGGGGAGAAGATGAGGAGAAAAAAAGAAAGAATGAAAGATATCTCAATGAAGAGCGAAGCGTTATCAAAATTACAAGTAAGCCAGCGAACGACAGTTCTGTAACCCGCCTAATAAACTAAGTACTTTTTTCAGGCGTGCAGTGGACTGTCATTAAAGCAGAAACAGAAAAATAATATTAAGGCAACCCGCCTTCCAACTTGGGACGTTCTCAGTTATAGAAGTTGTGTGGAATGTTGCGTTGCGTCCCTGAATCGTGTTTTGACCGTCTTGTCCAATGATCTTGCCAGTATCGTCATTGACATGTATGAAAATCCGCTAACGTCCTTCACAGCTGAGACTTTCGGCTCGTGCTTATCTTGGGTGTGCTCAACTTCCCCTCCTTATGTTACTTCTATAACTTAGACCCTTCCAAGTTAGAACGCTGTTGGAGCGCACATCCAAGATGTGCTAGAGCTTTTAGCCAGATAGTTGTAGAACGTCAGTACCATTGGTCAGTGTCGCGCAATGTTATCGCATGAGCTGATTGTTTAGTAACTGGTGGTGTTAGTGGACATTATAGCATGACTTGTAGCTTATTGGTCCTTTTTTTCTGTTCTATAAAATAATATACAAATAAGAGTAGAGCCAACATGCTCTCTTCCAATAGCACTGCAATAGTTCAACTCATTTCACACTAAATATTACAACGAACTTAGAAGTTTCGACTTCGGCGGTCATAGTCATGAAGTTGATTGTTCAAACTAGGAACACACGCTTCTTGCCGTACTTGACACTTGACTGAATCACGACTGCCATCCGGAGCACACAAGGAGCACATTGCACCTTCCATTCGGCAAACCTGCAAGAAAGCACCACTCCCTGCTCAATATACAGTGTTTCGGGCAATTCACCCTCATCAGTTGAGCTTGAGTAGGCTGAGGAATATTGTGCCTGCATATGTTCCTAGTTGGAGCAATCAACTTCATAAATATTTCACCGTTTCCGCAAATTGCTTTCATCAGGTTCACAATGATGTGCAAGCTCCCAAACCAGCAATGATAAATGCCAACAACTCCCCTGCCAGTATAAGGGTGTGAGAAGCAGCGCGAAAAAGAGTTCTGCTGATACTAGCGCTAACATCGGCTATCAGTGAAGGGGACTACAGCTGACGAAAACAAAACGTAAAACACGTAATTCATCGCCGAATGTCATGGTAACCAGACAATAAGCGAGTGGCGATACAAATTACAGCAATGACCAGCCAGCGTTAGTGTTCTTCTTTGGAGCCAAATTTCTGATATCCACAGCCTAACTTAATTTCCTCTTCTTCCTTCTCTCTCGTGTTCATCTGTATCTCTCTTTCTCTGCGTCTCTCTCTCTCTTTCTCTCTTTCCATCTCTCTTTCTCTCTCTTTCTTTTTCTCTCTCTCTCTCTCTCTCTCTCTCTCTCTCTCTCTTTCCCTATACTTTTATCATAACACACCTTGACCATTCATAGTCCTTCAATATGGAATCCACATACTGCCCTCTCCATATTTTTTTCTTTTCTTCTGCTTCACATTATCTTATTCATCAATTGGCAGGAGCCATTGTTCTCTTTTCCGGGCAAGAAGGCAGATATGCCTGTTCGATTGGTGAATATATACTATAAAAAAGAGGCACCTGTGACGTGTGTTTGTCTGTGTGTTACGCAGAAGCGCTGCGGAGCAGCGCTGCCCTGAGCACGCGAAGCGTGCGAACAGTGTAGCTAGCGGCCGCAGAAGCACTGAGCACGCGAAGCGTGCGAATCGTGTAGCTAGCGGAAGCAGCCACAGAAGCACTGAGCACGCGAAGCGTGCAAAGCGTGTAGCCACCACCACGTGCTGAGCACGTGTGCTGTTCATGTACTTGCTTCACCCGCATGCCACGTTCGGCCAGGCAACGCTGGCCGGGTGCTGCTAGTAAAAATATACATACCATATCATACCATTTCCTGCTGGATCTGTCAACTCTCAACCTCCTGCGCGGATGCTTGCTTATCATGTGGTCACCCCAATGCTTGTGACGAGTCCTTCGACATGCTTTCTCCGTTATGTTCCTTTTAACAGGTCTCTAGTGATTGTTCTGTCTATAAAACGTAAACTGGGAACTTGTGGCCAGGCACAAGGGGTACATGGATGCAGCTAATGGGGTTGTTTTCGGCACTTGTTCCAGTGGTTGTGAGACTTGCCCACTCATCCCCAATGTTAGGCGCTGCACCCGCCGCTAGGGTTTATTGGGTGTTAGCGGCCGTCGTGAGTTCCCTTCGGGAACGGATACGATAATTTACTTTTTTTTTAAACGTAAATATATACAGTGCTAGAATAAAACTTCACACTCTGTCCTACTTTGTTATTCGCAGGTCCGTGGAACTTTTCTTTCATACGTATGGCTGCACAATTTCAGTCTAGTAATGCATTTGAAAGACCTATTTTAATCTTGTGGCCATGGCAAGCGGTCTTTATCTTTGATGGTACGGTACGGAACAGGCACGGGATAGCGCCAGGCATGCCGATGGCACAAACAAATAGACACACACCTTGATGGTTCGGTAGTGGACAGATAAGGGATAGCGCTAGGCATGCCGATGGCACAAACAAACAAACAAACAAGCACGAAATTAAAGCTGTGTGCCATCGCCAGACGATACTGAAGTACCGTCATTTACATAGCTACGGGAATAATTATAATTGGGATCTGATCATCTGTGTTCTGCCGCCTCTTTTTTTCTTCACTGCTGCATATAAAGGGACGACCTGCAGTGCTCCAGAAATTCCCAACGGTGTGGTTGATATGTCAAAAATACAATACCCTCAAACTGTCAACTACTCATGCAGGACTGGCTATGATTTAGTGGGAAATGCAACATTTGATTGTACAACTTTATTGCTGCAGAATACTGTGCCAATTTGCCATGGTAAGCGAGAAACACACGCAACCATGCGAAGAATTTATACAGTGCCACGACAATTTTAGAACCTATACCTATTTGTTATGGTGAGGCGAAGATGCTTTGACACTCTGTTCCAGTAAAGGTCCTTTCATGAATTTGACCTAGCCACTTCTCAAACAATCGCCATAGTTAGCAAACGGTAATGGTATCGGTGGTGGTATCGGCGGATTCGGATGTTGCTGTGCCCATGCGTACACAGAAGGACGTGTTGGCTAGTAGGACACGGATGAGACGGATCTCGTCCAGGAAGGAATTGAGAACTGCATTCCCATTGCATAGCATTGCATAGCATTGCATAGCATTGCATAGCAATGGGAATACAATTATTTAGACTTGGGTTTTCCCGCTTGCTACTTTGTATGTGGATTTTGTGGTTTACAGCAAGGGCTGTGTCTCACTTGCCTCAATGGATTAACAGGATCCATGATTTTCAAAGTCTGAGAAGAATGTTGAAAGGTCACTGCTTGGATGAAGACTGCGCTATAGCTCAGTGCTTAGAGCATCGCTGGCCTTCAGTCTGGGTACCTGGTTCGAGATATGAAGGTGATACTCAATTTTCTTTCTGATTTTGATCACAATTTTGGTTGTACATAAGATCCGAATTCTCTTCTCGAACTATTATCCTGAATGTTTTATATTTAGGTTTTGATTGCAGGGCTCCAAACATTCCCAACGGGGTTGCTAATGCTACACGAATACAATACCCTCAAACTGTCAAGTACTCATGCAATACTGGATACAATTTAGTTGGAAATGCAACATTTAACTGTATAACTCTATTGGAACATTCGTTGCCAAATTGCTTTGGTAAGTGAGACACTCAAGCGAAGAGTTTACAAAGTGCTAGAATAAAACTTCAGATCCCATTCTACTTTGTTGTCCTCAATCTCAGGTCTGTGGAAGATTCTTTGATACTCTGTTCAGGTACATGTACTTTCACTACTTCGACCTAGCAACTTCTCAAACCATGGGGCCAGAGCTGGAAGATCACATTCGAGCCGAGAAAGTCCCACGTATTGACGATTTTGCATGAACGTCAACCCTGGCCGATTCCTCCAGCCACTTTCAATGGGGTGGCCATAGAGGAAGTTGATGGCCTAAAGTTGCTTGGAGTGCTCTTCGATCGGAGCCTCTCCTTTGGGTCCGACATTTGACAAGTTGCGGTTTCTGATCACAAACGTTATTGCTTCATGAGGATGTCACTGGAAATTATAGACAACAAGGCCCGAAGTAAGTGATAGCGATCACTTAAACTTGCTAATGAAGTCAAACCTTGCTTATCCGGTCCTCGTTATTCTGCATCCCTTGCCATCCGGACGAAAATCATGGTTATCATTCCTGGATGTTTTATATTTAGGTATTACTTGGGTGAAAATGGGTTGCCCATCTTGTGTAGCTTTCCACTACGTGGTTCTCGGCTGTAGTTATTATGGTGGGAGATCTGCGTCTAGCCAATGCTGGATTGCTCAGGAGCCTAGACTCTCTGCAGAGCCTGCGAGCCATTGCCCATGACAGACTCGCATGGCGAGATCTATGCATGAGGATTTTTGCAGTATTCCGACAGATCCTGAAACAGTCAAACTCAGGAAATAGCAATATTATTATCACTCAGGCTGAAATATTCATAATTATAGACATATTCATAAAAATAATCTACGTGGAGATTACATTTTTAATATAGCTATGAATAGGATGAAGGCCGCAGACATCACGCAACTACTTTCATTTAATATCTTCAATACCCATGAGCTACATTGTATTATTATGATAATTATATCATCATTCTAGCTCAGATTTTGCCCGGTTATAGTCCTGTTTATCATGTTCAGCATAAGCAAAGTTGTGACTCCAACGCGCACATGCAAGTAATGTAAATAATAATATTATTAATTGCAAGGCTCCAAACATTTACAACGGCTTCGGAAGTGCAACACGAATACAATACCCTCAAACTGTCAACTACTCATGCAACTCTCGATACAATTTAGTTGGAAATGCAACATTTGATTGTACAACTCTATTTGTTGTGAAACCACAAGTTCTCGAGAGTGAAAGGCCTTCTCGCTTGTGACATTGTGTTCGTTCCAATGCAGTTGCATCCCGACTACGTCGTACCGCTGATGTTTACGACGTGACATACGCTACATGCGCCCTATTCTGCATGACTTGTAGCCGATCAAATTGGTTTGCAGTAAGAAGTGGGGAAAAAGTATTGGTTGTGTACATCAGGTCAGACATGATGATTGCTTTAAAGTAGAGAACTCGGCTCTGATGAGTCAAGCAGTGACGCAACCTCCATAGTGCTCTGATCCTCTGGGCCAGTCGAGCTGTGCAGCGATTAACATGGGGGCATCCATGACAGATCCGAGTTGAGGAGCACTCCGAGGTTTACCGCTCTTGTCTGCACACACTTTGCTATCACCCGTTATGACTCCTCTGGTTTCATTCCACGTAGAGTAGCGATGCCATAGAGCACTGTGTTATATTACTACCACCCCGCATCATTCTTCTCCCAATTTTTATTTTCTCCTCAGCCTCTTCTTCATAAGCTGTTGACGGAGACTCCCTCGATTTAGGCTAAGGCCTGTGGATAATCCATAAATACAAATACAAATACAAGATACCTGGCCGCAGTAACGACAGGAATCGGCGTTTCATGACAGTTTACGTTGATCGTGTGCTGGGGCTGCTGAGACTGCCTGTTGCGGTATACAGGGATCACTGGGCTCTTGGCTGCATTCAAAATGAGACCACGGGTGTGCCAACAGTCAGCAAGTGAAGAAACAGAAGCCGATAGCATAGCAGATACCGTGTCGAGGGATGTGCTGCTGCTCATCAGGGCAATGTCATCGGCAAATTGAACCGGTGAAGACTGGTTAGCTATGGTTGGAAGTTCACGGGTGTAGATACTGAAAAGGATCGGTCCTAGAACAGAACCTTGTGGCACGCCACAGGATGGTTCAGAAATGGCACTCTGATCCCTTCCAATACAGATACGCTGAGTACGGCCCGACAGATAGGCGGAAATACAAATAACTCCAGATGCGATTTTCCCTATTTATCTCCACTCAGGTTGAGACTTTCTCTGTGTGACTCCAACTCAGGTTCTGTATGGAGAAGTTGGTAATCTGAGTTGGAGCCACAACGAGAATGTGAGAAACACACACAAGCAAGTGAAGGGTTAATACAGTGCTACGAACATTTAAGAACCTATACTTATTTGTGATTTTAAGGTGCGGCGAAGCATTGGCTGAACACAGATCGCGCTTACTCGGTCTTTTCCGCATCCCTCGCCTTCCTGAAGAATATCTTTGGAAACCGATTAACGGTATATGACATGCATACACACAGTATGCGGGTTCGATTATCCAGTTCCCTCGCCCCTTGCATAAATTTAGTGGATAACAGACGTGGGCGGTTATTCGAGGTCTGACTGTACAGCATACACGTCAGGTAAGGACTAAAGATCTTCTACCAGAAAAAGTCTCAAAACAAAAAAGTAGCACAACAAGGACTGCACCAAACACTCCATCTCTGAGTGTCTTTGTGTGCTGGGCAACTACCCTCTGTACATTTTATTGTGATAACATTAATTATATTTCACTTGAGGCTACCCGCTTGCTGGTTTGTATGTGAATTATGGGGGTTACAGCAAGGGCTGTGTCTCACTCATCTGAGTGGATAAACACGATGCATGATTGTCAAAGCCTGAACAGAATGTTGAGCGTTCGCTACTTGGATGACGACTGAACTTATCTCAGTGCTATGAGCATTGCTGGCCTTAAGTGACAATACCTGGTTCGGGATGCGCAATTCTCTTTGCTATTTTGATCACAATTTTGATTGCACACACAATCAATTATGTTCTCGACCAATTTTTCTGAATGTTTTATATTTAGGTATTAATTGCAGGGCTCCAAACATTTCCGACGGTTTTGCTAATGCAACACAAATACAATACCCTCAAACTGTCAACTACTCATGCAACTCTGGATACAATTTAGTTGGAAATGCAACATTTGATTGTACAACTCTATTGGCACATTTTTTGCCAAATTGCATTGGTAAGTGAGACCCTCAAGTGAGGAATATATATAAAGTGCTAGAATAGAACTTCAGATCCTACACAAAATCAATCACGTTCTCGAACTATTTTTGTCGTGAATGTTCTATGTTTAGGTATTAATTGCAGGGTTACAAATATTTACAACGGGATTGCTAATGCGACACAAATACAATACCCTCAAACTGTTAACTACTCGTGTAATACCGGATACAATCTAGTTGGAAATGCAACATTTGACTGTATGACTCTGTTGGCACATTCTTTGCCAAATTGCACTGGTAAGTGAAACACTCAAGTGAAGAATATATACATTGCTCGAATAGAACTTCAGATCCTATCCTACTTTGTTATTTGCAGGAGCGAGGAAGATGCTTTGATACGTGTGGCTGCACAATTTCAATATAGTAATGTTTGAATCACATCATCAACATGTGTTGTTACTGCTTGAATGACAGCTGCAATATAGATCCGTGCTAAGAGCATTGCTGGCCTTAAGTCACGGAGGGTCCCTAGTTCGAGATCTGATGGTGACACTTGAGTTTCTGTGTGATTTTGATTGCACAGGAGATCAAATCTGAACTCTAATTATTTCTTGAATGTCCTATATGTCGGTACTCATTGCAGGCCTCCTAACATTGCCAACGGTTTTGCTAAAAAAATATTAAAAATCGCTCTGGAGTGCGGATGCACATTTTGGAGCTCCGAACATCTCTTCAGGGCGTCTGCAGTTTACAGTGTCTAGTAGATTGTTACCTTGTATCATATTGCCCCGAGGTTATGGATGGTGCTGGGGGCTCCGTGGCAGTGTGGAGGAGTCCCTCCTCACATAGTTGCGGGAGACATCTGCCAAATTCCATTGGCATTGCCCGCCTGGCGCCCAAACCTTCCATATTGCGGACACCCTGGAGGATCTCGATAGGGTTTATCGGGTGATAGCGGCCGTCGTGAGTTCCCTTCGGGAACGGATACGATAATTTACTTTTTTTTTTTTTTTACTGGAGGATCTCGGCTATGCTGACCTTCAAGCTGTGCAGCTTAGTGGAAACCGTTCATGTGTTGTGACCTTTTTCTCTATAGATAGTGCCGAGAAATTTGTTAATGAAGGGATGATGGTTCATGATGAACATGTTAATGTGACGCATGTTTTACAGCCTACACTTCAATTAATTGTCACTGACTTCCCTGTGTGGATATCAGGCAAGGCAGTTTTGAAAAGCCTTGGGTCCCTACGGGAAAGCCGCTAGTACAGTGCGTCATGGGCAAGACCCGCCGAGGTTTGAACGTGCCGTCAGGTGTACGCTATGTAAGCTTCCACCTTGCTCGCCATGCATTGTCTATTCCGTCATACGTCAGGATAGCTGGTGGTCATGTGTTCTCTGTACGGTACACTGACCAGCTAAATTACGTGCAGACTGTGCGACGCACCAGACCACCTGGCTGCTGACAGCCCAAAGTGAAAGCGTCCAGTTCAGGAGAACGAAAAATCTTCACCATGTAATGAGCAAGCAAGTGTGCAACAGCCTGCTATATGCTCGTATTCCGATGCCATCAACGGCTCCCAAGCTCCCCCACAAAGCGAACGCGAGGTGGAGAAACACAGCGACAAACATTGACCAGCAGTAGCAGCAGATTAAACAGTCCAAACCAACGCGGTGGAAAGACCAGCCAAAAGTCTCCTGACACACCAGTCTGTGAGTTCTTTCTGGCAGTTGGCAAACACACATTTCGCACAACACCTGCAATGCCAAAGCAACCCGACCTACAGGTCTAGTGAGCCAATGAGGCTGCAGCGCTTGAGCAGCGCCAACTTGCGGCAAGGATTGCAGCAGGCAGTAGATCGCTAGACCGCAAGACCACCATGTATTCGTAAGTCTCATTCACAGATAAACTTAGAAGTATGTTCATTTAGTCCTCCCCTCAGATAACCCCACCACCAACTATCAGCTTGCCCCACTTCCCACCAAGAACATGCTCAACCCATTAGCCGCTGCATTCACACTGTGCCAGATCTGTTAACAACCAAGCCTTCTCGTCCACATCTATGTAACATTCCCCTACGTCGCTTTCCTTCATTACATCCTCAGGCGTTGGTCTTCGAATCGGTCAACTTCACTGGCAAAGCGTGGTGGGCAAGCTACCTGTGGTTGAGCAACCTTTGTTGGATCACAAGTTAGTCATGCTATTTCTCAGTGAAACTCGGTTCAATCATTCATTGCTAGATGCAGTCCTGACACTAGATGGCTACACCCTCTTTAGACGAGATGGGAGGGGGTTAGGGGTAGCAGTCTATCTACTCTCTTCCCTGGCTCCATACTTTTCTCGCTGCTCCCACCTTGAATCTCCATGCCTAGAAGATATTGTTTGCTTTACCATAAATTTACCAGCCCTGCAAGTCCCCTCTGTTCCTTTCACCTTTTCTACAGACCCCGCATTCCATAGCAGCAAAAAGTGAAAAAATGTTTTCATGCTTTCCATGCTAACTTTACTATCACTCAACACCTTGACAACCCCCATCTCCCGACCCAGATACTACAGAAGGCGGGAAACTGATCTTCTACAAGTCGTCACCCACAAACCCACTCATTACGCGCCAACAGGTCCATCGCCTCCGTCTCTGCTTGATCTTGTCATCACCAATGATCCCCATCTAGTCCCCCATCCCGAAGTGCTGCCTCCGCTCTTGGACCACTGTCCAGTACTCTGCAAAAATTCAACTGAGGCAACTCAGACGGCAAACTCGTGAGCAGATAGTGGTACCAGTTTACGCACGCACCAACTTTGAGGCGAGCGGACCTCTGCTCGCAGCCTCTCCGGGAGTGCATTGATGGCAACAGTTGTATGGAAAGCGCCTGCCAATCTTGGCATTCCCATGCCAATGAGCGTATCAAGCGCCATGAAGCCTTGGTTCGCTGCCCAGCACAAGCGAATGCACCGGAACAAAAACCGTATTTTCTAATTTGCCCAGAGAACGAAAGTGCTGTAAATGGCTGGATAGCATACAAGATGGTGAGCAATACTCTTACAGACAGTCTTAAAAGCAAAAAGTCCCTCTATTTCGAAGAGCTTTATTCACGTATTGATCACGACAAAAACTGTTACAAATGGTGGACCCGAGGCCAAGAAAATTGCCCCGATCAGCAAGAAACGAGCAACCATCCCGACCCTGGTTGATTATTGTGGATATCACAAGGAGGTGCGGCTTGTGATTCTTCTAAAGCAGAAGCACTGGCCCTTTGCTTCGAAGTCGAGCTCTTCTCAAATCCGTCATTTGACCGGTGTGCTACCGCCCTTCCGCCAGCACAATTTACACCCGATTTCCAGTTTCAATTGCCAAACACAACCCAGCACGAAGTCTTCCGCAAGCTGCACACTCTGACCGAGCAAAAGTCTGTGGGCGGGGATATCACGAACGGCATACTGAGAGAAGTGGCACCCGTGATCATGCAGTCCCTGTGCCACCTCTTCAACACTAGTCTCCGCCTCCGGCAGCTACCTAGTGACTGGCAGTTGGCTACAGTCATACCTATCTACAAAGAAAATGGCAGACCTTCGGAGCCAGCTATATACAGGCCTATATCTCTGCTACCGGCCAAACCTAAGATTCTGGACGCCATCATCGCCGAGCACCTCATCAGCTTCCTCAATAGGCAGGGATTAATAACCGACCACCAGTATGGCTTTGTCTCCTGCAAGTCGACACTCGATCAGCTAATTGTCCTGTCTTCAAGAGTGGCTAAAGCACTCGACAAGCTCACTGGCTACCACGCTCTAGTCTTGGATTTCGCGAAAGCGTTTGACAAGGTACCGCACCCTGTTCTTCTCCGTCAGCTTGCTACTATAATATGCCCTGAAGCCGTTCATTGTTTTAAAAACTACCTGAGAGACCGGTCTTTCTACCAAATCCTTGCCCCGCCCAGTTTCTGCAGGCGTTCTCACCTTGGCCCCATTCTTTTCACTCTCTACATAATGCCCTTCATCGCACCATATCATCTGATGTCACTACTGATGTGCTCATATTTGCCGATGACACTACTCTTGGGAGAGCAGCAGGAGAACTAACCAACAACAAATGGTCCACCCCTCCAGGCCCCAACTGATGCCGTCCTGCAGTGGGCTGATTCAGTTGGAGGGCGCTTCAACCCCTCGAAGTCTTGCACCATGCAGTTCTCTCCTAGAAGTCGTGCAGAAAGTGCCCACCGTACTCATCCGACTCCGCAGATGAGAATGCAGGGAGATGGCGTGTTGGATGTAACGACTCATCGACACATTGGATTCATCTTCTAATCTAACCTCGACTTCACCAGCCACGTCACCACCATTACGACAAAGTTCCCCCAGTGAGTGGTCCTGCTGATCCACATGACCAAGTGTATCACCCCAACCATAGCCAGCTGCTTCTGCACTGGATATGTTCGACCTGTGGTTGAATACACCTCACCCTCTGACAATTTCAACTCTCCAATGTTCAGGCTACTACCCTTGAACGGATACAGGCAAAAGTGGCACATGTGATCCTGCGGCAGTATAGTGTGTACCCTCCTCAAATGGAGCAGAGAGCCTCACTTTTCGGGCAACTCCAGTGGCCGAGCCTCGCATGGCAAAGACACATTCAGTGACTTCTTCAGCTCCACTACCTTATCAATAGCCAGATGACGACCCTGGAGGACCTAGGCTACACAGTGTCAAACAGTGCCAGGCGCCCCCAACATCTACTGCCGCCTGCTAGAGCCAGCACGCACACACGTGCCACCTTTCTCTTTGTCTTCACTGCCACGCGGAACTCCCTCCCGGCTGCCATTCGTACTGTATCCAGCCCGAAATGTTTTACTGCTCTTGTCGGCACACACGTTGCTCTCACCCGTTATGAGCCCTCGGGTTTCATCCCACGGACAGTAGCGATGTTATTGAACACTGTGTTATATTAAGGCCTGCGGAGAATCAATAAAATTACAAATACAAATACAAAGCAAAACAGGTAAATCAACAACACTTACATGTTCTCTAGATTCTACACTTTGAAGCAGATAAGCACTCCCGCTCTGTCTCTTCGTCTCGAATTGCTCCATATGTTTACAGGAATGTTCTGCACTGCTCCAGAAATTGCCAATGGTACGGTTGACATGTCAGAAATACAATACCCTCGAAGTGTCACCTACTCATGTGATACGGGATACAATTTAGTTGGAAATAAAACATTTGATTGTACAACTCTATTCGAAAAGAAATCTTTGCCGATTTGCAATGGTAAGTGAAAAACAGAACTGTATTGAAATTCTTGTATCTTGGTGTTGACACATACCTTGCAATTCGAGTTTTACTTTTCAAACCAAATGCTTTGAAATTATAACTTACTCCATTTTCATCTCCTTTCTAATGCAGTCTTGGCGATAAATTTTAGAAAGGCGCTATAACGTTAAAAAAATTGCTTTGTGTAAAACTGACAAATCGGCATCTTTGTGACTTCGGCAGTGTCTGTGATGAAGTTGGTTGTTCCAACGAGGAAGAAACGCTTCTTACCAAATTTGACACTTGACTGACTCGCGACTGCCATCCGCAGCACTCGAGGAGCAAGTCGCACCTTCCACTCCGCTGGCCTGGAAGAAAGCAGCACTCCCTGCTCAATACACGGTGTTTCGTTCAATTCACCCATCGTCAGTTGACATTGAGTAGGCTAAGGAAGTTTGTGCCTGAAAAGTAACACTTTTTATAGTGCTCTCCAGGCCAAATCATCACCAGGAATACAAACTCACAGTGACTCTTTGTTTCCAGCGCGATAAGCACCCCGCGAAGTGTCAGACACAGAACTTGAGAATTGTGTTCAGTTTTACTCATAAAAGAAAATGCACTGCAATTCAACTTCCTCGAACTTCGACTCTTTTTGCATGCAACAAAACATGTGAAAACGTATGTTAACCTGTAAGCAAAACAGGTAAATCATCATTTTGAAATAGATAAGCATCCCTGCTCTGTCTATTCTTCTCGAATTGCTTCTTATGACTACAGGAATGACCTGCACTGCTCCAGAAATTGCCAATGGTACGGTTGACATGTCAGAAATACAATACCCTCAAAGTGTCACCTACTCTTGTGATACGGGATACAATTTAGTTGGAAATAAAACATTTGATTGCACAACTCTATTCGAAAAGAAACCTTTGCCGATTTGCAATGGTAAGTGAAAAACAGAACTGAATTGAAATTCTTGTTTCTAGGTGTTGACACATTACTTGTATTTCGAGTTTTACTTTCAAACCAAATGCCTTGAAATTATAACTTTTTTTCCATTTTACGAGTGCAATAAAGCGTAGAAGAGATGCAGACATGGCCAGACAACAATGAGTTAATGGAATTTTAAAGGATTTTATGTTATTCAAAATCGATTGCGAGTTCAGCTCGTCAGTGAATAGTATCGGAACTGAGGATACTGTGTACAAAAAAACAACATTTAATTTTTTATAACAGCATAATTAAAAGGGTGAGCAAAAAAGGGAAGTGCTACAGCATTACATCAGAGATAACATCATGTTCTTTTGCACAAAGTACCCTCAGTCGCGATACTATTCCCTGATGAGAGGAACACGAAATTGATTTTGAAAAAAATATAAATCCTTAAAAATTCCATTAACTCGTTGTTGTCTGGCCATGTCAACGCCGACTCTTTAAATTCCTCCATTTCATCTCATTTTTAAGACACTTGACTGACTTGCGACTGCCATCCACAGCACAAGAGGAGCACGTCGCACCTTCTACTCGGCAAACCTGCAAGAAAGCACCACTCCTTGCTCAAAACACAGTGTTCCGGGGAATTCACCCATCATCATTTGAGCTTGAGTAGGTTAAGGAAGATTGTGCCTGAAAAGCAACACTTATTATAGTGCTCTCCAGGCAAAATCATTATCAGGAATACAAAATGACAGAGACACTTTGTTTCCAGCACGACAAAAAAAAAAGCGAAGCGTCATACACAGAACTTGAGATTTTTGTTTAGCTTTACTCGTCAAAGAAAATGCATTGCAATTCAACTTCCTCAACCTTCGATTCCTTCGACTCATGCAATACATGTGAAAACGTACGTTAACCTGTAAGCAAAACAGGCAAATCAACAACACTTACATGTTCTCGAAATTCTACACTTTGAAGTAGATAAGCACCCCTGCTCTGTCTCTACTTCTTGAATTGCTCCTTATGACTACAGGAATGACCTGCACTGCTCCAGAAATTGCCAATGGTACGGTTGACATGTCAGAAATACAATACCCTCAAAGTGTCACCTACTCTTGTGAAACGGGATACAATTTAGTTGGAAATAAAACATTTGATTGTACAATTATATTCGAAAAGAAACCTTTGCCGATTTGCAATGGTAAGTGAAAAACAGAACTGTAGTGAAATTCTTGTTTGTAGGTGTAGTCACATAACTTGTATTTTGAGTTTTACTTTTCAACCCAAATACCAAGAAGTTATAACTTCCCATGTTTTCATCTCTTCTTTAATGCAGCCTCGGTGTTAAATTTTGAAAGGTGCCATCACTTTAACAAAAGAACAGCTGAGTGTAGAACTGATAAATCGGCATCGTCGTGACTTCGGCAGTGTCAGTGATGAAGTTTGTAGTTCCAACGAGGAACAAACGCCTCCTACCAAACTTGACACTTAACTAACTGCCATCCACAGCACATGAGGAGCACGTCGCACCTTCCAAACCTGCAAGAAAGCACCACGCCTTGCTCAATACACAGAGTTCATGGGAATTTACCCATCACCAATTCAGCTTGAGTAGGCTAAGGACGATTGTGCTTGAAAAGCAACACTTATTATAGTGCTCTCCAGGCCAAATCATCATCAGGAATACAAAGTTACAGAGACGCTTTGTTTCCAGCACGACAAACACCCCGTGAAGAGTCATACACAGAACTTGAGAATTTTGTTTAGTTTTACTCGTCAAAGAAAATGCATTGTAATTCAACTTCCTCAACCTTCGACTCTTTTTGCATGCAATACATGTGGAAACGTGCGTTAACCTGTAAACAAAACAGGTAAATAAACAACACTTACATGTTCTCTAAATTCTACATTTTGAAGTAGATAAGCATCCCGGCTCTGTTGCTTCTTCTCGAATTGCTCCTTATGATTACAGGAATGACCTGCACTGCCCCAGAAATTGCCAATGGTACGGTTGACATATCAGAAATACAATACCCTCGAAGTGTCACCTACTCTTGTGATACGGGATACAATTTAGTTGGAAATGAAATATTTGATTGTACAACTCTATTCGAAAAGAAACCTTTGCCGATTTGCAATGGTAAGGAAAAAACAGAACTGTAACGAAATTCTTGTTTGTTTCTGTTCACACATAAATTGCATTTTGAGTTTTACTTTTCAACTCAAATGCTTTGAAATTATAACTTCCTCCATTTTGACAAAGAAAGGAAAAGGAAGAAATGTTACAAAGTTATGACTAACTGTCCACCAACGTCACCAGATCTTATACCGTCAGCAAGTACGACAAAATGGTGCAACACTGACAAGGAGTACTGATACATTCGGCGACCTGACACCTAGGTCCAACACTTCTCTACGGTGCAAACCAACACCCTTCCAACTTGGAAGGCTCAGGGTCGGAAAGGTCCAAGAGCTGATGGTATAAGATCTGGTTAGGTGGTGAACAGTTTGTCATAACTCGTAGCAGTTTGTCCTTTTCCTTTCTTCATCATACAAATATTGGCTCACAATCGGAGTTAAACTTTCCTCCATTTTCCTCTTCTTTTTCATACAGTCTCAGCGATAAATGTTTGAAAGGCGCCATCACGTTAAAGAGAGGTGCGATCACTTTAACAAAATAATTCACCCATCATCAGTTGAGTTTGAGTAGGCTGAGGAAGATTGTGCCTGAAAAGCAATCCTTTTATATGTAGTGCTCCCCAAGCCAAACCATCACCAGGGATACAAACTTACAGAGACGCTTTGTTTCCAGGGCGACAATCACCCCGCCAAGCCCCAGACACAGAACTTGAGAATTTTTTAATTTACTCGTCAAAGCAAATGCATTGCAATTCAACTTCCGCAACCTTGAACTCTGCTTGCATGCAATCCATGTAAAAGTTGAGAAAACATGTGAAAACCCTATGTTAACCCTTTACCGGCAAGTGCATTTTGTATATGAAATCCCTAACATTGAGAAGGATGACAATAAATCACAAAAAGGGCACATTTTGTATGTGCAAGTTATGTTTTCTCGGAAGTCTGGTAATACTAAATCCAAGTCTGGTCCTGTTTCGAGTTGTTTTTCTTCTCTCTTTTTTCTTTCCCTTATAGTTGCTGCAGGCTGCAATATTCATAATTATAGACTTTCATAAATGACATATTTTCAATACCCATGAGCTACATTGTATAATTATATTATGATATAAGTATTGTTGCAAACCACCAGTTCTCAATTGGGAAAGGCCTTCGCGCTTATGGCATTGTATTCGTTGAAATGTTGTATTTCGACTCCGCCGTACCGCTGATGTTGCTGCATGGCATACGCTATATGCGCTGTGTGCGTTTTGCTGTATACGCTGTTATGTCCAGTTTTATATGCGTATGTTTTTGCATGTACGCTGTTTTTGCATGCTATAAATAGCTGGTGTTATTAGTGTTCATTGTTAATTATCAGATGAAGTGAAATATACTGTGTAAAGGAAAAGAGTTGTCCTCGTGCCGTGTGGTCGTACGATCCTGACAATTTAGAGAATCTTAGAGGGTTCATAACATTTGGCGACCACGCCAGGATAGGAGCGAGCATGGCAGAGCAACTACACAATTTGGAAGCCAGCTTTATCGCCAATGGAGTTCGGTTAGGATTAGAAGGCGAGTTGTTGATGGAACATGTGGAGCAGAGGCTCCAACAGTACGAGGAGGGTGAGGAGCGCAGTGCCAGACGGCGAGAGGAGGCGCTCCGCACCGAGTTTGACAAAACACTAAAGGAGATTAACGAGCGCATCGCAAATGCGTATGAGGGTGATGGTAAAGCCGCGATGGGAGGTACAGAGGAAGCTCCCAGTAACAGCGGGGGGCGTCAACCGGTGATGAAAATCCCCTCATACGATGGAACGCAGCCATTACAGCGTTATCTTGACCTGTTCGAGGACATCTGCTCCAAGAACGAGTTCGAAGAAAGTGAATGGCTGCTGCGACTGCGCATCGCGCTAGCGGGTAGCAAAGCGGAGAGGATATGTATTGGATTCAATAATTACGAGGAAGCAAAGCGAGAGTTGCTCGCCTCGCTCGGAAAGACTCCGGATAAAGCGTGGAAGACATTGCTGACAGGCAAGCAGCGGTCAGATGAGTCGTTTCACCAATACGTTGTCCGTGTTTGCCGAGAAGTAGAAGTGTGGGCCACACTCGCTATGACAGAAGATGGCGAGGTGGACACCAAGTGTAGCGCCGATATAGGTAAAATGTCCCCGGTGCTGCAAGCAATGGCAAAGCAGGTAATCTTGGAGCAATGCGGACCTGAGATGAAGACGTACCTGGTCGAACGGCAGTGCTACGGGATGTCACTGCGCCAGGTACAGGAGCACGGCGCGTCTTACCAGGTCGCGCACAGACGACAGGGTGATACTGCCAGGAAGCCAGTAGAACGATCCGTGCCAAGGCCCACGGCGTCGGCACGGTGCATGGCGATATCGGTCGCAGATGCAGAGAAGCAGCTAAAGTCGCTGCCACTGGAAGGGAGAAAGGGTTTTCTGCAGCGAGAGAGACTCTGCTGGAACTGCCTTAAGTATGGCCATATGGCCAGAGAATGTCGGTCAGGCTCGAGATGCACGAAATGCCAGAGGAAACACCACCTGCTAATACATGAGGTGTTGGATAGAGCAGGTTACAGCCGGGAGAAACCGACTGAGATAGTTACGGAGAAGAATGTTGGGTCGTGCTGTCTACACTCGCCAAGTGTGCGGCTGATGACCGGAGTGGCACGAGTTGAGGGAAGAACTCGAAACGCGAAGGTTCGCGTGTTCCTGGACTCGGGTGCTGAGGCGTCATTCGTGACTGCAGCGTTGGTGTCAGCAATCGATGCAGAACACGTTGGGGTTGAAAATGTAGAGGTCAAGCCGTTCGGCGCGGAACCAACCCAACAGCGCATGGATAAGTACGCCATCACGATCCAGGGTAGCTCCGCTAGCATTCGGGTACGCGCGTTCGTGAAACCAACGCTTGAGATGGACCTGAAGTGCGCAAGTCCGCAGACCATTGCCCAGTGGCACAGTTGGGGAGTAGAGCTGAGTGACAAGCCTCAACAAGGGACATCAGACGAAATACATATGCTGATTGGTGCAGACTATATCAACGCGGTACTGCACAGCAAGAAGGAAGTTAATGGTGAGACGGTGTGGAACACAGAGATAGGTAATGTATTATCTGGTCCAGCGTCTGCACCAAGTCGAAACAGTCAGCCGGTGACCGTGTCATGTGTCACAGCCAACATTGAACAACTATGGCAGTTGGATGAACCTCCAGAACAACATCAGCACCTGCCATCGTTCCCGCTATGTCGCCAGGGCAGCGGGTACCAAGTGGGTCTCTTGTGGCGAAATGAGCGTCGCCCAACGGATAACTTTGCTCAAGCTAGAGTCATCGCAACGCGGCTTCTTGAAAAGCTGAAGAGGAATGGGAAGCGTGCGCTCTATGATGATGTGCTGATCAGGGAGTACCGCGAGCTTGGAGCAATTGAGCTGGAGCCATGTGAGAGCGATGCCGGGTACTATGTACCGCATCATGGTGTATTCCGCGAGCACGCTGCAACCACGAAGTTAAGAGTGGTGTTCAATGCCTCGGCGACGGCTCCAGATGGCAAGTCGTTGAACGACATGGTTGACCCTGGACCGTCGCTATTGCCGAGTCTCGCAGGTATGCTATTACGGTTCCGTGAATATAAGAGCGCGCTGCAAGCGGACATCCGCAAGGCTTTCTTCATGGTCGCGGTAAATCCCGAAGACCGTCCGTACCTGCGTTTCTTGTGGCCCGGTCGAAGCGACAGCGATAAACTGTTAACTTGGAGGCTGACGAAACTGCCATTTGGCGTAAACTGCTCGCCGTACATGCTTACTGCGGTGATTCAGCATCACTTGAAGGAGCTACGGGCGTTGTCTGCACCCAAAGAGCGAGATCGTATTGATCTCTTGCTCACGAGTTTCTACGTTGACGATTTGGTCTCTAGTGTGTCAAATGCCTCGGAAGCCAAGGAGATGCAAGAGTTCAGCGTGCGTGTGCTTACGGATGCTGGCATGGAGTTACGCAAGTGGCGAGGCAACGAGATCCCGTGCGATCCAGAGGCCGGAGATAAAGTCCTCGGTCTGAAATGGAAAACCAGTGATGACTTGCTCAGCATAGCAGCGCTAGGCGAGTCCGATAGGCCGTCTGTTTGGACCCGGCGATCCCTCCTCAAGTGTGTTGCGTCAGTGTTTGATCCGCTAGGTCTAGCAGCACCGGCAGTTGTGCCGGGAAAGATACTGCTACAGCAAGCCTGGAAAGTCGGAGGCGACTGGGATGATAAGTTGCCTGATGGCATCGCAGCCGCATGCGCGCAATGGTGGGGAGAGTTGGCCGAAGTGGTGAGCATTGACATACCACGTTGGATTTGCTGCAATCTTGACATGCCGATTGTGCTTCATGCCTTCGCCGATGCCAGTGAGAAAGCGTTTGGATGTTGTTTGTATGCAGTCGTCAATGGACAGTCGCACTTGGTATTTGCCAAGGCCAAAGTGGTACCCGTGTCTCCACCCACGTTAGCCCGCCTTGAGTTACAAGCAGTATGTCTAGCGGCTCGCTACGCTGAGTTTGTGGTGAAGGAGCTGCGTGTGACCGTCACGCAAGTCTATGGCTGGACTGACAGTCTCACTACCGTTCATTGGATCAGTAATCCATCGTACAAATGGAAAACATTTGTGGCTAACCGCGTCAGTAAAGTCCAAGAGATATCGAAGAAGGTCGGCATTGTGTGGAACCATTGCCCGGGCCTTCACAACCCAGCAGATTTACCGTCGCGTGGCAGTAGTGCACAGCAGATCCGTAGTCCGTTCTGGAGGGGCGGACCAACCTGGATCACGGAGCCCAATGACTGGCCCACCGCATCCTCAACCGCAGCTACAGATGAGTCCAGTGTAGAAGTACGAGTGTCAGCCACCACCTGTAGTCGAGAATCTGATAAGGAATGGTGGCTCCGATTTAGTAAGTGGTCCAGGGCACAGGGCATGGTGACTCGGATGTTGCAGTGGAAGCACACTGAGCCTCGTGCTGAACTCTATTTTGCAGCAGACAACGTATTGTACCGCATCGTTTAAGCCGCATGTTTCACTGAGGATATTGAGCTGATCAAGCAAGGTCAACCAGTGAAGCCTGGGTCGAAGGTGTATCAGCTTGCACCGTTTCTGGATGAGCATGGAGTGCTCAGAGCCGGGGGACGACTTCAGCACAGCGAGTTGGCGTATGGAGCCAAGCACCCAGTCCTGTTAGGCAAACATCATCTGACCGAGTTGCTGTTGGAGAAAATGCATGTTGAAAGGATGCACCAAGGTGTAGAAGGAGTCTTGTCGTTCATCCGTCAGAAATTCTGGATTATCGGTGGTCGACGAGCGCTACGCAACATTACTCAGCGATGTGTTACATGCCGCCGCTACAAGGCTAAGGCTGCCTCAGAAGTCTGCCCGCCGCTGCCAGAAGACCGAGTTGTTCAAGAGAGGCCGTTCGCAACTACCGGCATCGACTATGCTGGTCCGTTGTACGTGTGCCGTGGTGAGTCATCTCCGAAGGTATGGATAGCATTGTTTGTGTGTGCCACCACCAGAGCAGTTCACTTGGAGGTGGTCGATAGTTTAAGTTCTGAGTCATTCTTGATAGCATTTCGGAAGTTTGTCGCGAGACGTAGTTTGCCGTCTCGGATCAGGTCTGACAACGCTACAACGTTCAAAGCGGCATCTGACAAACTGAGTGTGCCATGGATGTTCAATCCTCCAGCTGCACCATGGCATGGAGGCTTCTATGAGCGAATGGTTGGTACAGTGAAGAGTGCCTTGAAAAAGGTAATGGGAACAGCGTTTCTGAAGGTTCAGGAGCTTGAGACCATCTTGTATGAGGTTGAAGCAGTGGTGAATAGTCGTCCGCTAACTTATGTGTCTGATAGCCTGGATGAGCCACCAGTAACCCCTGCAATGATGATGGGTAACATTTGGATGTCGTCAGCGAAGCCAGCAGGTACCCCGGACGCTACGCATATGTCAGCGAGATTGCGTTACCTCAGTCAGACACTGAAGCATGTCAAGAATCGTTGGGAGGTGGAGTACCTAAGTCAGCTGAACAAGCACCAACAGACCATGTCGCGCCCTTTAGCTGTGGGTGATGTTGTCTTTGTTCTCGATGATACCAAGCGCAAACAGTTCTGGCGTTTGGGACGGATCATCGAGTTATTCCCTGGTCGAGATGGCAAGCGTCGTGTTGCCAAGGTTAAGTTGAGTACCAGTACCCTGTTGAGGCCGATCCAAAGGTTAGTGCCATTAGAAGTATCGTCACAGGACGTGGCTCCTGGGCTTGCCGATACCGCTCAACCTGCTATCGTCCCTCAGCAGCCAGCGTATGAACCGCCAGCAACGTTACCACCACCACGGCAGCAGGAGATGACGCGTTCTGGGCGCGTAGTCAGAGCCCCGGATCGTTTTTGACTTGTGTGCATTGTTGTACGGCGGTGAGAAGCCCTTTGGTGGGGAGAATGTTGCAAACCACCAGTTCTCAATTGGGAAAGGCCTTCGCGCTTATGGCATTGTATTCGTTGAAATGTTGTATTTCGACTCCGCCGTACCGCTGATGTTGCTGCATGGCATACGCTATATGCGCTGTGTGCGTTTTGCTGTATACGCTGTTATGTCCAGTTTTATATGCGTATGTTTTTGCATGTACGCTGTTTTTGCATGCTATAAATAGCTGGTGTTATTAGTGTTCATTGTTAATTATCAGATGAAGTGAAATATACTGTGTAAAGGAAAAGAGTTGTCCTCGTGCCGTGTGGTCGTACGATCCTGACAATTTAGAGAATCTTAGAGGGTTCATAACAAGTATCATAATTATTATTATCATCGTTCTAGCTCATTTCTTCCCCTGTCATAGTCCTGTTTATCATGTTCAGCATAAGCGAAGTTCTGGATCATGCTTGCATGGTTGACTCCAACGCGTACATGCAAGTAATAATATTAATATAGTTGCTGTTACACTCACTGATCCTTATGCACAGATATACAGCATTCCCTCACTAGTGGGACCTGTTTGGGACTATTATTACTTTGCTTGTTCGCGTTGTCATCGACATGCATAAAGTAGGTATATAAAAAATATAAAAAAATTACCGGATCCGTTTCCGAAGGGAACTCACGACGGCCGCTAACACCCGATAAACCCTAGCGGCAGATGCAGCGCCTAACGGTGGTATATAGCCTTCGCATAAGCTGCCATTAAAAAGAAAGCTCATCCTCGGCGAGAGGGCTAGATGAAAAGATAGTATGTATAAGTATGGGCTGCCAGTTAAGGGTTAACCTGTAAAGAAAACAGGTAAATCAACAACGCTGCTATATTCACTAGATTTTATAAATGCCGGAATTTTGAAGTGGATCGGCACTCCCGCTCTGTTGCTTCTTCTCGAATTGCTCCTTATGATTACAGGAATGACCTGCACTGCTCCAGAAATTCCCAATGGTACGGTTGGCATGTCAGAAATACAATACCCTCAAAGTGTCACCTACTCATGCAATACTGGTTACAATTTAGTTGGAAATGAAACATTTGATTGTAGAACTCTACTCGAAAAGAAACCCAGTTTGCCGATTTGCAACGGTAAGTAAAAAGCAGAACTGTAATGAAATTCTGTTTGTAGGTGTTGACGCATAATTGTATTCTGAGTTATACTTTTCAAACCAATTACTTTTTGTTCTGCATGACAATTCTGTTCTCATGGAGCTCACCTTAGGATACCTACGTCATCGTTTGACAGACGTGCCCCCCCCCCCCCAGCCAAACTCCCCACCTGACTGTGTCTTTGACTCGGATCGGCCCGGAATGCGACCTTTGGTCTAGAAGGTGGGTCGTGAAGCCCAGCTCCGCCGCATCGAATAAGTAAATAACAGGATGAAAGGAGTGATATTTCTCCGGTGGCCGAAACCTCCCATTTATCCTACACCTCTTATGTTTTCTCACAAAGTCAGACTAGAATCAAACTCAAAAGGGTATCCTTTCCCCACTGATTTTGCCAAGCCCGTTCCCTTGGCTGTGGTGTCGCTAGACATTAGATAGGGACAGTAGAAATTTCGTTAATCCATTCATGCCCGTCACTAATTAGATTACTCCTGCCATTTACCTGCGCCTGGTTGAATTTCTTCACTTTGAAATTCAGAGCACTGGGCAGGAATCACAGTTCGTCAACACCACTTTCCGGCCATCGCAATGCATTGTTTTCACGAAACAGTCGGATTCCCCTTATCCGTACCAGTTCTAGGTTGGTTGTTCATCGCCTGTCAATATGCTCTCCCGAGCAAAGCTCCGCCCGCCCAGGTAGCTTCATGAGAGTGTAAGAGCCTCGACCGTGAAGCCTCGGCCCATTCGCCACTCCTTCCGTCACCCTTCGAAACGAAGACCATCCGACCCAACCCTTAGAGCCAATCCTTTCCCCGAAGTTATGGATCTGTTTTGCCGACTTCCCTTACCTACATTGTTCCATCAACCAGAGGCTGTTCACCTGGGGGACCTGATCCGGTTATGAGTACGACCGGATGCGAAAATCAGCACACCCCGCGATTTTCAATGGCCGTTGAGAGCGCACCGGACAGCACATGAAGTGTGCTGGTTTACCGAACCAGCGAACCCTATCTCCGGGCAAATAGATCCCAGGGATGCCGACTGCGTTAAAAAGAAAAGACAACTCTTCCCGGAGCCCCGGCCGATGTCTCTCGGTTCGTTAGCGCCGCTACTCCTAAGAGCCAGAAAATATCCCATTCTGGTTCGGGAATATTAACCCGATTAGCTTTTGATAGGTGGAGCAAGGAGGCACGAGGCCGATTGCGCACTTTGATACGGAGCTCCTCCAGGCCTTAGGATTGACTTACCCATGTCCAACTGCTGTTCACATGGAACCTTTACCACTTCGGTCTTCAAAGCTCTCATTTGAATATTTGCTACTACCACCAAGATCTGCACCAGAGGCCGTTAAACCCAGGGTCACGCCAAGGGCTGCATCACGACCACCTCGTTGCCACATGGCATTTACGATGACGGCCTGGTAATAGGTGCGACCCTTGAGCGCCATCCATTTTCAAGGCTATTTGATTTGGCAGGTGAGTTGTTTCACACTCCAAAGGGGGATTCCGACTTCTATGGCCACCGTCTATGTCAACCAACAGCTTTTCTGCGGTCTGATGATTGTGCACTTTGCATCCTTAACCGCATCACCAGTTCTGCTTATAAACACCTAAAAAACCCTAAATTAACCTATAATAAAAACAGGCCAATCAACAACACTGACATATTCTCTAGATTTTATAATTGCCGGTGTTTTGAAGTAGATCGGCACTGCCTCTCTGTCTATTCTTTCTTGAATTGCTCCTTATGACTACAGGAATGACCTGCACTGCTCCAGAAATTGCCAATGGTACGGTTGACATGTCAGAAATACAATACCCTGGAAGTGTCACCTACTCATGCAATACTGGATACAATTTAGTTGGAAATGAAACATTTGATTGTACAACTCTGTTCGAGACGAAACCTTCGCCGATTTGCGCTGGTAAGTAAAACAAGGAAACTGTACTGATTTTGTTTTGTTTTTAGGTGTTGACACAGTCACAACTTGTATTTTGAGTTTTACTTTTCAACCCAAACGCTTTGAAATTATAACTTCCTCCATCTTCATCTCCCTTTCCATGCAGTCTCAGTGATAAATTTTAGAAGGGCAATACACTTCAACAAAAGAATAGCTGAGCGTAAAACTTCCAAGTCAGCATCGTGTGCCTTCGGCAGTAACGAAGTTGGTTTTTGCAACGAGGAACACACCCTTCCTGACATACTTTTACACTTGACTGACTCACGACTACCATCCGGAGCACACGAGGAAAACGTCATACCTTCCAAGCAAACCTGCAAGAAAGCGCCACTCCCTGCTGAATATGCAGTGTTCCGGGGAATTGACTCATGACCCCTCAACAGGCTTCTTCAGTAGGCTGAGGAAGATTGTGCGTGAAAACAGCAAGGACACAAAATGACAGAGACCCTTTGTTTCCAAGGTGAGAATCACCCCGACTAGTGCCAGACACAGAACTTGAGAATTTTACTATTTATCCGTCTTACATTACATTATGCATTACAATTCAAATTACTCAGCCTCCAACTCTTTTTGCATGCAACCCATGTGAGAAATTGGGAAAACATGTTAAATACCTACGTTATTCTGTAAGGATACCGGGTAAATCAACAACGCTGACATATTCACTAGCTTTCATAAATGATACCGGTATTTTGAAGTAGATAAGCACTCCCACTCTGTCTCTACTTCTCGAATTGCTCCTTATGATTACAGGAATGACCTGCACTGCTCCAGAAATTGCCAATGGTACGGTTGACATGTCAGAAATTCAATACCCTCGAAGTGTCATCTACTCTTGTGATACGGGATACGATTTAGTTGGAAATGAAACATTTGATTGTACAATTCTACTCGAAAAGAAACCTTTGCCGATTTGCAATGGTAAGTAAAAAAAACAGAACTGTAGTGAAATTCTTGTTTCTAGGTGTTGACACATAACTTGTATGTTAAGTTCTACTTTTCAACCCAAATGCTTTGAAATTATAGCTTCTTCCATCTTCATTTCCTTTTTCATGCACCCTCAGCAATAAATTTTAGAATAGCACTTTGACAAAGAACAGCTGAGTGTAAAACTGACCAATAAGCATTTTTGTGACTTCGGCAATGTCAGTGATGCAGTATGTTGTTCCAACGAGGAACAAACATTTCCTTACAAAGTTGACACTTGACTGACTCACGACTGCCATCCGGAGCACACCAGGAGAATGTCATACCTTCCAAACCTGCCAGAACACACCACTCCCTGCTCAATACATAGAGCTTTGGGGAATTCACCCCTCATCAGTTGAGCTTGAGTAGGCTGAGGAAGGTTGTGCCTGAAGAGCTCGACTTATATAGTGCTCTCCAGGCCAAACCATCACCAGGGATACAAACTTACAGAGACGATTTTTCCAGCGGGACAAACACCCCGCGAAGCGCCTGACAAAGAACTTGAGGATTTGTATTTTGTTCTTCCTCGTCAAAGCAAATTCATTGCTAATCGTTTTCCTCAACCTTCAACTCGTTTTGCACGCAATACATGTGAAACGTTGGAAAACACGTGAAAACCCTGAGTTAACCTGTAAGCAAAACAAGTAAAGCAACAACATGGACATGATTCTCTAATTTTTTACATTATCGGTATTTCGAAGTAGATAAGCACTCTCGCTCTGTCTTTTCTTTCTCGAATTGCTCCTTATGACTACAGGAATGAACTGCACTGCTCCAGAAATTGCCAATGGTACGGTTGACATGTCAGAAATACAACACCCTCGAAGTGTCACCTACTCATGCAATACTGGATACAATTTAGTTGGAAATGAAACATTTGACTGTACAACTCTATTCGAGATGAAACCTTTGCCGGTGTGCAATGGTAAGTGAAAAACAAAACTGTAATGAAATTTACACAAATGGCGAGGAGGCAATAAATTGATAACTGCAATCAATAAGACAAGCTGAATTGACATTTAGTGTATTCTTTATTCATGCAATGTAAAAAAGATCTTATCCAGTCAGGGATTGCGACAAAATGGCACAAAATGGTTTTGTGCCATTTTGTCGCACTCGCTGACTGTATAAGATCTGGTTACGTTGGTGGACAGTTAGTCATAACTCGTAACATGTTTTTCTTCTTCTTTTCACAATAATTTTATTAGCTCACAATCCGAGTTACATTTAAGAACAACAGTAGTAATAGTTAAAAGTGTGAATGTTATCAATGAAATCGAGAGCAATAATGAATGCGGATGCTAACAATATACTTTGCAAATTGAAAATTCTTGTTTGTATGTGTTGACACACAACCTGTATATTGAGTTTTACTCTTCAATCCATATGCTTTGCAATTATCACTTCCTTTATTATATTTTTATTTCATTTCACCGTCCAATGGCAAGGCGAATGCAAAGTGTTAGCCAGCCATGGCAAGAGAAGAAAAAAAGAAAAAAGGAAGGAAAGAAGAGTATAATCAGAAGAAAAGAATCCATCAGCGGGGTGAAATTGATCACTATGTTTATCTTCATGTCCTTTTTCATACAGTCTCAGCGATGAATTTTAGAAAGAACAGCTGAGTGTAAAACTAACAAATCGGCATGCTTCCGATTAAAGTATATAGTTGATATAGCCAGTGAAGTGGATCAGTTTGCCGTCCAGGTAACCCAATTCGCGGACGACATCATGCTACACGATAGCAGGAAGGACAAGGTAGTGCTGTCACACAACCTGTCTTCAGCCATCACCCATCTCAGCAACTGGCTTGGTGAGCACAACCTAATCCTGAATAGTCGAAAAACACAAATATTGTTTATTCCTGCCAATCGTCATGACGACAAGACATTGAATGTGCACTGTGCAGCTACACTCCTCCAGCAAGTGACAAGCGCCAAGTACCTGGGCCTGCACATCGATGACGACCTGAAATGGAACACAATGGTTGACCATATAGCCAAGACAGTGTCCTCAAAGATTGCCATTCTCTTCCGCCACAGGCAGTGCCTCCCAATGCGATGCCGCTCAACCTACTTGAGATGTATAATTTTACCCACATTCCAATACGCATGCAACAGCTTTTCCTCTTCCCTTTCCTCTGCACAACGCGATCGTCTTGAGAAACTTCTCAAGCGAGCTGTGCGTGTTGTCTGCTCTGCTCCGTTCCTGTCTCCAACTGCCCCTCTTTTTGAACGCCTCAGCATTCAACCCCTGCAATCAATGTATTGCCGCAAACTCCTCCTGCTAACCTTTCGTGTAATTCATAATAACTGTAGTGTGCTTCTTCATGACCTTGTCACACCTCTGTCACACAACCGTCGAACGAGGAGCACAGATGTTCCCCTGCTTCTTTTCCCGAGGATCATATCTGCCGCTGCCACATGCAGCCCTTCATATCAATGTCCCGCTCTCTGGAATAAGTTGCCTGCATCTATACGATCACTGAAGAAACCAGGTCAATTCCGGACCGCTCTCTTACCCCACCTGAAAAAATTCACCGACTTACGTTGCTCACTGATCAAATAATTATGCAATCTTTCCTCTGCTAGCTAGCTGTTGTCTTAAATCCTACTCTTTTTTTTCTATTTTCTTTTTTTTTCTTTTTAATCTTTTCCTTACATTTGTGTGCCTGTTTGTCTTTAGTCGATCTCATGTAATAAGGCAACACTGCCTGTTTGTTATTCGACGTTAAATAAACCAATCCAATCCAAAATATAACTTACCAATTCTTCTCTGCTTCTCGGTTTTGCATTGCTCCATTTGTTAACAGCATCGACCTGCAGTGCTCCAGAAATTGCCAAAGGTACTGTTGACACATCAGAAATTCAATACCCTCAAACTGTTTACTACTCATGTATTACTGGATACAAATTAATGGGAAATGAAGCATTTGATTGCACAACTCTGGTGCTGCCAAGTTGCACTGGTAAGTAAGAAATGGAACACAAGTGAAACATTTGTAAACATGTAGAGTCACGTGTTTACAATTCATAATTATTGAAAAGAGATTGTGAACGCGGCGATGATGTTTTGGAAAGGGTTCGCTTCCCATGCAGAAACTCGAGCTATTCCGCCAACATGACTTGACACTTGACTGACTTACGACTGCCAACCAGAGCACACGAGAAGTCCATCGAACCTTCGACTCGGCAAACCCGCAGGAAAGCAGCACCCCCTGCTCAATGCACAGTGTTTCGAGGAATTCACCCCTCATCAGTTGAGCTTTAGTAGGCTGAGGAAGATTGTGCCTGATGAGCACCACTTATATAGTCCTCTCCAGGCACAAATATCACCAGGGATACAAACTTGCAGATACGCTCTGTTCCAGCGCGACAAACACCTCGTGAACACCAGATAGCAATGTGAGTCAGTGTCACTCCTGTACGGTGAGAACCGATGTTGAGGACCCTCGGTCGTTCACAACGCTGTCACCTCCAAACTTGATTTTTGATTCATACAATCATTGGTACAAGTGCAATACTACTACGTGAGAATAAAGCCCAAAAATGATAACAAAATGGTAATCCTTTTCATAGCTTTGATGAAATTATAGTGAAATAGTGTTGTTCCCGCTTGATTTGTGTTTCTCTGATTCTATTATCTTCCCTGTAGCCATGCCTAAAACAACCTCTTTGGCAGCCGCAACGCATGACATAAACACTGCTGGTAGCGATGTACATGTAGCGCCGATAACAGTCTCCGCCACTGCCTCCCATAATCATGGCAGTAGCAGTAGTAGCAGCGGCAAAAGTGACACTGCAACACCATGGATAGAGATATCAACAACTGTCAATGACACTAGCATCCAATGTAAGTCCATAAAACCAAAGTCAGTCAAGCGGTATTTGAAAAATCAGAGTACATCCCAGCCCAAATTCCTTAAATCCTGCAGAAGAATCTACCTGCTTCTAATGCTGGTGCTCCTATTTTCTGCTTGAAAACTGTCGTCCTACTACCTCTTGACTGCCTCGCAGAACACAGCAGAAGGATGCTTGACCGTCTGAGCACTCCCAAACCTGCACTACCCCTCATTCTATGTTGACATTATTCCTTCGTTCCCAGTACAAAGGGGTCCTGTTGGAACCCAGGAACGTTTTGGGTGGTATTCTTGCGAACTCTCCATTTTTTGTGATTTTTTGCTGTGTTACCTTCCCAAAGACCAATGCTTTTTGACCAAACTGCATTTGTTGACAGCTCTGAAATTTGTCGGCATTATTTGCAAGTTTGCAAGAATACCACCGAAAACGTTCCTGGGGTCCAAAAGGACCTCAATATACTGGGAACGTGGGAACGTAGGAAAAACGATTATGGCTGTAGGAGAACTTTATCTTGTTGGGCCTCATCCTTCAGTGGATGTCATCCATGTATTCGATGACCATGGAGATAAGTACCAAAACTATCGCAATTGTTCCATTTCCCCGCGTTCTACGTTACTAAGATACATTTGGACCCCGCACACATTTTCCGTTATAAAAGTGAAATCCATTATGAACCTCTAACCCAGACTATTTAGTTATCTCGGTTATTGTGTGGTTGAGGAATACATAAAGTTTCAGGGAGATGTGATGCAGCAAAGTAAAAATATTTCAATATTCGTTCTCCTTGGGTCCGTTCGAACCCCACAACCCGGAATGAGGGTTAAGCACTAGCACTGCTCAGTTGCAAATGGTTTGGGAATCCACTCTTCAGCAGTTGAGCTGGACAATGCCATTGAAAAACTGTGCAACCTGAAAAATTCGGAGAAGATTTATTTTCGGTGACTTCGGTACAGGTAATTGTTAACTAAAATGTATGTACGTATATCCCATTAACATTCTGGTCATACTTGGGGTGCCATGTGTGTCGTAAGGCAGCGGAATAAAATAATACACTAAATACACTGATAAACCTGCTGCCTATTCCTATCACGTTCAGCAGCAACGAGAGAGAGAGAGAAAATTGTAAGGTTCATTGGTCCAGTCCTTGATGTCGGCGAACCAATTGTGACGGGGGAGACCACGCGGTCCGGATCCAGGCACCATTCCATCCAAGAAATAGTGGGGGTAGCTATCCTGAGTAGCTGTTCTGATGCCTTGCCACACAACAAAAATACGCAACCTAAACTCCAACCAATGCATGCCACACGGTATGCTATATGCAGTTTGGATAGGGAAAACAGGTTTATAAACATTTCAAGCTACTGAACAGTTGTTTTGGGGAAATACTGAAAATATTACACCACAGAAATTCTCGGTTTTCAGTTTAAATGTGACCCTGAGTTTGCAGTGCTCTTAGAGCCACACCATCACTGGTAGTGGTGACTGATGACATCACCATCACTAGTATTGGTGACTGACGACATCACCATCACTAGTATTGGTGACTGACGACATCACCATCACTGGTAGTGGTGACTGATGACATCACCATCACTGGTAGTGGTGACTGATGACATCACCATCACTAGTATTGGTGACTGATGACATCACCATCACTTGTAGTGGTGACTGCTGACATAGTTTTCAGGATTACTAAACTTCTTTTGTGCACTAGTCAATAGCTTTATGCATTTCCATCGCATGAAGTTTGCAGTGCACAAGGCAGACTGGTTCCACGTCCACTCAGCACATGTCTTGGAAACGTGCTTGGTTGAACTCCAATGATTTTTCTTACGGTTTGTGTGTGCGTGGGTGTGTTTGTGTGTTTGTGAGTGTGTGTGTGTGTGTTTGTATTTGTGAGTGTGTGTGTATGTGCACGTGTATGCAATCGAGAAGTTGCGGGTTGAATTCCCGATGATTATGGTCGCGCACATCTTTCTTCTCTTTCTCATTCTCCTAGCTCTTCTTTAATTCTCCTGGGTGGTTACCAACAGCCAGTGTATTCCGGAGTATGTGGTGTGGTGTGTGTAAAAACAATCATAATAATAATAATAATAATGAAAAAAAATGAAAAATAGGGATTCACTGGCCAGAAAAAGCCACTTCAATCAGCTGTGTGGTGGATACAAGGCTAGAAAATAGTGGCGGTCAATTCATCAGCCTTGCAAGCTGTTGAATGGTGTAATCCCAGCACAAGTTGCTATGTCTAAAAATAGCTGTTCGCTATCATCGCTTCTGCGATGGGCATGTCTGAGGTCTGAGGCGTGTGTGTGCTTGCGTGCGTGCGTGTGTGGGTCCCATAAGGTGCAGCGGTACGTGCAGCGATTTCCAATCGATATGTTGCGGGTTCGATTCCCGACGATTATGGTCACACATGTCGTTCTTCTCTTTCTCAGACACCTCCTGACTTTTCTTTCATTCTCCTGGGTGGTTGCCAGCAGCCAGTGCATGCCGGAGTATGTGGTGTGATGTGTGTGCGTGAAAAAAGAAAGAAAAAAGAACAAAAAGACCAAAAAGTAGGGATTCACTGGCCAGAAAATGCCACTTCATAGCTGTGTGGTGTAGACCAGGCTGAATAGTTGCGGTCAATTTGTCACCTTTGCAAGCTGTTGAATGGTGCAATCCCAGCACAAGCTGCTATGGCTTCTGCTGTAGCATCGCTATCATCGCCTCCGGCAATGGGCGTCCAATGGTCCAATGGTGTGTGTGTGTGTGTGCGTGTGTGTGTGTGTGGGGGGGGGGGGTGGGTGGGTGTGTGTGTGTGTGTGTGTGTGTGTGTGTGTGTGTGTGTGTGTGTGTGTGTGTGTGTGTGTGTGTGTGAGCCTCTCTGTCTGTGTGTAGAAAGAATAAAGATGAAAAGGTGTTTTTTGTCTTTTCTATTTAGATCCTATCCCGATGAAGAACCGCGGTATTAATGCAATTTGGGCCATTGTTGCCATCGCGGGAGTATTTGGAATGGGTTTGGCAGTTGCTCTGCTTATAGTGTTTCGGCGTCGAGCTGCAAAGGCCAGAGAGGAAGGGTAAGCTAAGAAATTCTACCACACTTGACAAGAACTACACGTTTGTGTGACAATGCATCCAGATAATCTGGACTTCACGGCTTTATCTTTGCAGTTGGACTAGGTGATCGCTTTACCATACTTCCCCGATTGCATTAGACAGTATGTGACAAGCTGGACTTGTGGCCTTTCAGTTGTTACCTTTAGGTTGCCTGTATGTTGTCATTCAAACCTACACTGCATTCATAATACTTGCTTTGAGTTAACTGATGATCACAGCAAAAACACCCTTGTTCAATGGTTTGTCAAATAGCGCCGTGAACGGGTCACTGTGACTACCAGACACCTCATCATCCTGGTTTCTGTTGTGTATCGTGTTGCTGTAGGTTGCAGAAGTCTTCAGCCAGGAGATCACAATCTCTGGTTCCCACTCGGTCGGGAACGTCGGACACATCACTGACAAACAGTCCCGTGGTGAGAGGCAAACCACTTCATTCCCAGCCCAGCAACGACTCAATGCTCTTCTGGAAACAGACTTCGTTCACTGAGGAAAATCCGGAAGTGTACAACACACTCAGGGAGGAATACCTTCGGCCTTCGTCCTTTAATGAGATGCACCCTAGCTTCGCGAGCGCTGAGAGTACTTATACCCATCTATCAAGTCCATGCAACGTAGACAAGTGCTTAGCTATCAAGGACAATGTTTTCGAGGATGAAGATTTAGACGCTGAAACAAGTGAAAAATTGACTTCAGCGGAAATACAACGTTACGAAGATGTGACCAGCTCACAGCACCCGCCCGTGTCAACCAAGTCCTATCAAAATGGAAGGTGTGATGTTGCGGCTACACAACAGGGAGATAAGCAATTCACGTATGCCAATAAGTTTCTTCCCAGCCACAAGGATTCATGGAGTCAATCCACACCAAACGAGGGCAGCAAGGTTGCAAACAAAACGTCCGTCCCGAGCAGGCTGTCGATAGTCCTGCTGCAGGGCCGCGGGCACTATTCTAGCTCTCCATGCAAGGACCCAGCGGGTGTATCACCGAAGAAGGGTGAGAGTGACAGGGAGGTGTCTCTGAGTCCAATGCTTTCAGGTGATGGAACTGATCAGGGGAGTTCCCTCCAGCAAAATTCAGAATATCTACTTCCTCAAGATGTTGGTGGCAATGTGCATAAGATTAATGCCGTTGATGCACGCACCACAACTGACGGGAGAGGATATGTACATGAGCCAGTAAGTGGAGTGCGCAGTCAAAAGCAAAATATCAAGGCTGGCAAGATCCATCTACCAAGATCACAAACGAATTCAAACCCTTCAGCATTGGCGCAGGCCATTGCCAGAGTTAATGCTGGAATTGCTAACACTCCTTCTAATGAATCAAGTCAAGGAACTTCATTGGGTTGTACGGGAGGGACAAGTCAGGAAGTTGAGGGTGATGGTTACAGTCATGTTAGGACTGATAATGAAAATATCGCTGCAACAAACAGGAATGGAGGTGGAAAGGCTCATCTCTCTAAAGAGTCAGGCAAGAGGGATCAGAGCATATCAACACGCTACGAAGACGTTCATCTGTGCGAAACGCATGAAGATTTCGAAGCTCCTAGTAATATGTCTACTTGTACAACAAAGCCAATGAATATTTACAATGATACGCCTGATAATGGGACTGACAAAGGTGAATCCAACATCAGCAGAGTGTCCACTGCAAACCCCCGCATTCCTGTAAACCCTACTGAAGCACCCGCGTACCTTTACGATAACGATACAAAGGACTACATCGACCTGCCTATCAAAGAACCCAAGACCAGCACTGCTGAGTACTGTTATATAGCTGTTCAGTCAACACCACCACGCTTTTCAGAGGATTGCTCAAGCAGTCCTGTACACAGTACAAACGCATCTATCCAGTTGTCCCGTAACCGTGCAGGCAGACATGTAAACAGTCCAGGGCGCAAACTGTCGATTCTGAATGAGAACGGTAGCTTCAGTGGGACCCATTCCGTTGACTGGTACAGTGAGTGTGCCGGTCCTCACTCAAAACACGACAACCATTGGAAGCGTTCTGGACAATGATGAAGCTGCTAATAACAAACCCTGTTGAACGCACGTGGCAAAGGAGGTAGGATGATGGCGCACACAATTTGGAAGGTGTCAGCAAGCGTGCTTCAGAGAATTATGCTACTGAATGCATTGAAGATTTCAATCTCACCATCCGTGAACGTGTTAGCAATCATGGAGGGAAAGTACCTGATGGGTTGGTTCCGTCAATGTTATACTCTGCAAACACTCCTGAAGTGCAGCGTAAGGATATGCCTGAATGCAGTGCAGTAGAGTGTCTTCCCCAGGGTCAGCGGAGGAAGGCTACACGCGCTTGTCCAGCGTACCACTATACTCTCGCCATGGCAAGCAGAGCTGCAAATCAACCAAATTAAATCTTCAATCAGAGGTTTGTCAAAGAAGAAAAGAAGACGCCCGTCGCGATGAATTCACGATCGGCACGGCCTGCCACAGTGTCCAGGCACTGGTTCACAGCCACCCACAGGCGGGAATGCGAAACATAAACCACTATACAATATCCTGATTGTTGAGGATACGGCCCCTTACAACGGGAGCATTGTTCACAAAACCTCCACTGCACCTGCACAGCCTGCTGATGAACTGCAATGAAATCTACAGCCACATATGACAGAAATACAGTGTCCCTCAACGTATCGGAAACACAACCACAACCAGAGTAATGTTTAGGGAACTATGTTTTGAATAGCAAAACACAGATCAAACGTAAGAATAGATTATCTAGCCATGCCGTCATTAACACACACAAACATTGCCGTGGCAAGCACATGATGGCTCGAGATGATGGAAAAAAGAATAATACCAATCGCGATGTGGACCAAAGCCCTTTTCCTCCCCTACAAGCGTGGCTTATGTGTCTGTTTGATTGTCGCCAGTGCATGTGCTATCTTGTATTTCACTCCCTTCACTCTTACTATCTCCTGCCGTGATCTAAGACCTGCCCAACTTTAAGTTTCATATCCATCGATCTCTGACCATAAACATGATTTTTGTCCCAACACTGTTAACGCGCAGCACACTTTCTGTGATATTTTACACAGAAGGTTCATGATTTATGCATTCTAGGTAGAACAACGTTGTCGCTCCCCTCTTTTGGCCAAAAACTGTTTTTTTTGTCGGCCGCCGGTATGATCCTCAGGAAAACTGCCTTTTTCTTTAACGTGAATATCTTGTTCCAGTTGGAAAGACCTTCTGAAGTGCAACACCCAGCGGGGAATTTTAATCGGATGAAAAGCATGCCACTGCAGTTGCTCATAGGTGGACTCGTGGGCATATGTTTCAAATCTTTATTCTCACGATATCCAGTGGCCAATAAGAGATAATAGTTTGAGAGAGGAAACAAAGTGAGGAAGAATCGGGTGGGCAGAGCCTAGGGATTAATGCCTACTTTTAAAAGTGTATTGGGAGGGGTGGTCGCTACACGGGCAGGGGTGGTCGCTACACGGGCAGGGGTGGTCGCTACACGGGCAGGGGTGGTCGCTACACGGGCAGGGGTGGTCGCTACACGGGCAGGGGTGGTCGCTACACGGGCAGGGGTGGTCGCTACACGGGCAGGGGTGGTCGCTACACGGGCAGGGGTGGTCGCTACACGGGCAGGGGTGGTCGCTACACGGGCAGGGGTGGTCGCTACACGGGCAGGGGTGGTCGCTACACGGGCAGGGGTGGTCGCTTCACGGGCAGGGGTGGTCGCTACACGGGCAGGGGTGGTCGCTACACGAGCAGGGGTGGTCGCTACACGGGCAGGGGTGGTCGCTACACGAGCAGGGGTGGTCGCTTCACGAGCATACAGAGTTGTGCAACGGCAGGGATATGTGGGATTTGAAGAGAGTACGATAAGGGATTTCGTGAAGCTGGGTGGGCAAGCAATTAAAGTATACGATTGTCTCATCGCTGCCTTGCTGCTTTATGCCTTCAAAATAATAATGGTGTGTTTTGTATATTAAAAACAAAACAAAAAAGTCCCCGTTTTGCTGGTCCCTAGAGCCCTAAATTGACCATAGTTGAACTCGGATGGCGAGCCAATTTTAAAAATTAAGGAAAAAGGAGAAGTACAAAAATGTTATTATAGCAATACAGAGAACAAATTCTGCAGTCATCGCCACACTACAACGAAGTCATGAAAGTTTACCAGAATTAATTTTCTTGTCACATTCATCAGTGGAAAGTCGTGACTGAAGAGTAACCATGCTGAACAATGATTAAATATACATTCAATGATGTGTTACGAGAACAAAATACAGTGCCAAAATAGATTGAGGGAAGGTGAGACAATAGAGGTGAAGTGAGAGCTAAGTGCAACGGCGGGTGAGAAACTAATTATAACGCTAAAACCGTGTAGTGTTACAAACAATCATGCTGTGCACCTACGAAAACAATTTTAACGCAACTACATGTTTCTTCTGCTTACAAAGATCAGGCTTATGCAAACGAATACAAACAGCCTCAAGTACTTTCAATTGACTAGTTTATGTAGGTCTACTGTTGTGTGCGGATGCAAATTTTGGTGCTCCGCCGTTTTTCAGATATCTTTCAGGGTAACCGGTAGCCTCTAGCCCTTATACTTTATTTAGCTGATCAGTACTGAAGTAGATTGCGTAGTGCTTTGGAAGACCATGCCAACCTCCTCATCCCATAGTCCAAGTGTTGGGACGGGATCTTTGCATGCTCGGCTCAGTGGAGGCAAGTCCAAAGCTGTTAGTCCGCCTGATACACTCCGCTCGCAGGCACCACGATTAGCGACCCAGGCAGGACAGGGCAATGATGACGAGCTGCGTAGGATTTCTCATATGCTGAAGGAAATTCGCAACGAGCAGACGGCCAGTAAGGAGACCCTCAATCGTTTCATGGATGATGTGCTGACAAGGATGGAGAAGGTCATGGAGGAGTATGACGTGATGAAGAAGACCCTGTCATCTTTCGAACAACGACTTGCTGCACTTGAAGGGAGTCCCGTACCCGCACCCGTACCCACAGCGACAGTACTAGCTCCACCTGATATTTCCGCTCTGATTCAAGAGGAAGCTGAGCGACTAAACCGGAAGCAGTACGCTATCGTACGTGGAATTCCCGATATGGATGGGGAAAAACTAGAGGAAATCTGCTCGAGAGCCCTGAGGGTCGACCAAACCGCCTTATCTTCCACGGAAAGGCTTGGCACGGCGCGTACTACGGGCACACAATCGCGTCCAATACGGATCAAGTTCCAGAAGAATGCCATCAAAGGCGAAATTTATCGCAGGAGATTTGACCTGAAACTCGATGATGGCTCACCTGTATACTTCTCCAACGATCTTACCCGAAAACAGCTGCAAAAAAGGAAGACAGTACTACCACAGTACAAACATCTGAGAAGTAAGGATGTCAAATGCCAACTCCCGTATGATGTCATTCTTGATGAGAAGGGTGTCCCACTAGCACTCGACAATCTACCTGCTCCTGCATCGAGCTCTCAGCCATAGGACATTCCTGGGAACCCTAGCTTAACAATTGCCCATTTGAACGTTCGTAGCCTGCGCCATAAAATTCAGCAAATCCACGAAATACTGCATGACAATGAGATCCATATATTATCTATCAATGAAACTCATCTGGATGGCAGTGTCAGCGACCACTTGCTCCATATCCCTGGATACAGTATTTACAGGAAGGACCGTTCCCTTCATGGTGGTGGTGTCTGTCTGTATGTTTCATCCAGTCTGAAGGCAACAGTAGTACATGCTAGTAGCCACCCTGAGCTTGAAGCTCTCCACATTTTAGTCCGTCAGGGAAAGGAGTCAAAGGACACAAGAGCTGAGAAGTTTATTGTCAGTTCCGTGTATAAGCCTCCCAGCACTGGAGTGGATTTCTGGGATTGTCTGAGTGCCCAATTGGACAGTCAGCCAGTGCCAAAGAGTAAGCGAATTATCCTGGGAGATTTTAACACGAATGCTATCCCGCCTCACTCTCCTCAACTCAAGTACCTCAACCAACTCTGTGCAGAGCACTGTCTGCACAATATCATCACAGTACCAACACGGCTACCATCGAACACGTGCCTGGACCTGGTTCTACTGGAAGCTGGGCTTTGCCATGAGCAGCCCTCAGTCACTGCCGTGGACGACCTTAGTGACCATCACCTCGTAGTGTTTGACCTCCATCTCCACAGCTGGCACCGCATTCAAAAGCACGCCTATCGCAGTATTAGAAAACCTGGTATTGCCGCAATCGACTTCCGAAAGTTCAAGGAGGACGCCCGAGCACTTCTGGCAGTCAATTACAACGATGCAACTATTCATCTTCAAGCCGAAACTTTCCTGACATCACTAGCTGACCTTACTAACCGTCATGCTCCAGTGCAGCTAGTCAGATACCCAATCTGTCCTAAACCTATACCTCACTCTTGGACAACTGCTGAACTGCAGCAGCTGCACCATACACGGAGGAACTTACACCGACAGCTTCAGCGTAGGCCAGACGACTCAGCTCTTAAACAAAGGTATCGTGCAGCCAGGCGTCAAGGAAAGCGCTTGAACAGACAACTGAAGTCACAGTTTTTAATCAAGAAATTCCAGGATCTAAGGAATGACCCAAGAGGGCAGTGGCGTCTGCTTAACGGCATGACTGGTCGTAGACCCACCCGGAACCAGCCCACTGCATCAATTTCGTCGCTGACTGATACGTTTGCGGCCATTGTTCAAGACACCAACAGGCCTGGGGTTCTACAACTTCCACCTGAAGACAATGAGCAGCTACCTCATCTCACGAATTTCCAACCAGTGACAGTACAACACGTGTCCGATATTCTGAAGTCTCTTAATTTGTGCAAATCACCAGGTCCAGACAACGTGCTACCATCCATACTGAAGAATGGTGGAGATGCTATTGCTGAGTACCTCACGGACATAGTGAACGAGTCCCTCCAAACTGGTAATGTCCCCACCGTCTTTAAGCAAGCTATCATAAGTCCACTTATGAAATCTGGAGACCCTGATCTGGCGGCAAACTACCGCCCAGTTTCGCTGCTGCCTATATGTGCCAAGGTATTAGAAAGAATAGTACTGGACCAGATAACGAAATTCTTCGCAGATAATGGCATTGAACACGTACCAGACTCTCAATTTGCGTACCGTCGCAACCACTCTTGCGAAGACTGCTTGGCTCTAGCTGTGAACAGATGGCTTTCTGCATTGGATAGCAACGAATACTGTGGTGTCATCTTCGCTGACATGAGCAAAGCTTTTGACAGAGTGGCACACTCCGCCCTCATCCAGAGTCTACATGACACAGGCATCAGAGATGTTGCCTTGAATTGGTTTTGTAGCTACCTGTCTGACAGAATACAAACTGTGAGAGTTGATCAGGAACTTGGACAGTCACGCCCATGCTCCAGAGGAGTGCCCCAAGGCTCCGTTCTGGGCCCAGTCTTGTTTTGTATCTACATTCGCGACATAACACCCTGTTTTAGGTTTAGCCAAGACCAGGAATATGCCGATGATATTGCATTTTATGTCCGGCATAGTGACTGTGATACTGTGTTGGAGCGTCTCACGGCGGACCTTGCTGCTCTGGACAGCTACCTTACAGGGAAGGGACTGGTTCTTAACCCTGATAAGACACAATTTCTGCTACTACGTCGCCCAACTAGTCCCTTACCCACCACTGTGTCCATATCATGCCGCAACTCCACTCTCTATCCTGCGCACACAGCCAAATACCTGGGCCTCATTGTGGATGAGCACTTGGCATTCGATGCTCAAGTAGAGCGAGTTTGCATTGCCGTCAAGCAGAAGGTCGGAGCCTACAAGCATGCCAGGCAGAACCTGAACCACAGAGCGCGTCGTCTTTTCTATCTATCTATTATTCAATCCACCCTTGAGTATGCTAGCTCTGCCTACATTAACTGTCTATCTCACCGTTCATACAACCAGCTGATCACAGCCAGCCGTACTAGTCTCAAAAGAATATTTGCCCTTGACCGCAGAACTCCCACTGAGACCCTGTACGCTTACACCAAGATCTACACACTAGAGCAACGCTTAAATTTCAAGCAATACGTCTTTGTCTTTCGCTGTCTGCATGGTTTATCTAGCCCACTTCTCAGCCTCCTATTCACTCCCCGCTGCACTGGCCCACATTCTGCTGCCACAACTCGGGGCCAAGCTACAGCTGCTCTTGTCTTGCCTGCCTGCCACTCCCGGTATGGTTTCCATTCCATTGCGTATCTTGGTGCCGACAGGTGGAATGCGCTGCCTCCATCTTGTCGCCTGGCCGAGTCGCCTGCTTTGTTTCGCGCTCACACAAAGTCTCATTTAGGGTTCCCAGTAAAAAGGCAACATTGCCTGTTGGGAAATCCCTAACAAAATAAGAAAAAATAATAATAATAATAATAATAATACCGTGCACGACAAAGAACAGAAAAACTAAAATCATCAATCACCATCATTCTGATTCCTCGTCTCCAACAACCTCAACCTCGTCCTCCGTCTCATCTCCCAACTCGTCCTCAGTGTCATCCTCCGTGTCATTCTCCTCATCAACACCGATCGGTCCCAGGCTTCATGTTGTTTAACCTCTGTTCGTTGACTCCTCCGTTGATCTTGATGGTAAATTGGGTACCATTGTTGCACGAGTCACGTAATGTCCACTGCCTTGGCCGGTTTGGGCTAGAATTAGCACTGAAGTCTTGACAGATCTAAACCAAAAAACGATTTTGCATTAAGGAGGACGAACAGAAGTGACATTGGATTACTGTAACTTTAAGCGATAGAGACGATGCAAAAAAACAATCTAAAAAGGTAAGGAGTAATACTTATTGAACTCGGATGGTGAGCCAATTAAATTATGGTAAAAAGAGAGAAGGACAAGTTCCCCTCTTGGACGTTTCCGAAGGTGAGCCTTCCAAGTTGGAAGGTTGTTGGTTTGCGCCTTGGTGAAGTGTTGGAGCTAGGTGTCAGTCAGGTCGCCGAATGTTTCAGTACTCCTCGAGAGTTTTGTGCCATTTGTCGTACTCGCTGGTTATGTAAGATCTGGTTACGTTGGTGGACAGTTAGGGCCTGGTCAGACTGCGTCAAAATCGAAATAATCCTGGGATTATAATCCGAATCTCCATAGTAACTTCCCGCCAGAGCGGCAAAAGCGAGAGTTGACGCTCCAAAAAAAAAAGCAAGAACGGACCACGCTTTTCCGCTCCAAACAGGATTTGAAGCTGATACGCCATTGACGCTGATAATCACTGATTTTTTCATCTCGATATTGAGGAGCTAATTGGCCGGGGACAACAACAAAACTCATAAGGATGGTTGCAAGGATTGCACTGAAGGTGTTGGCGATCCCCAAGGTGAAGGAATTTGACGTCGTTCGTGGAGATTACCACTTGACGCTCGAAATGAAGTTTGAATTTTCACTCTCCCCACGTGTGTAGTGTGATCGCGATTCAAATTCTGGACGCTGTTCTTTTTCGTCAGGCAACCAAAATTTGCCGCAGTCTGACCAGGCCCTTAGTCATAAAGCGGGATTCACAGAAGCTTTTTTGCGATGCGACACGCGATGCGACAGACTCGAAACCGGGAAAACCCCAAATCGCAGCCATGTCGCACCCCACGCAACTGCCGCAACTGGGCCATCGCAGGCCATCGCAGAAGTTGAGCTAGGCTCAACTTTTGCGATGCGACAAGCGATTTGGCGTACGATTTTGGCCTTTTCTACAGTTGTACAAAGGTTCAAGAGTTGCCTATAAATTTGTACAAGTTGTATCAAACCGCGCAAATATCATGGTGAGGTAGCCAAATCAGCAAGATGTTGTCGCATCACTGACTTCTTCTGTGAATGGTATTTCGCGAGTTCGCATCGCACGCGTCCGTCGCAGATCGCGTCGCATCGCGTGTCGCATCGCAAAAAAGCTTCCGTGAATCCCGCTTAACTCGTAACAATTTGTCCTTCTAATTTTTTACATTAATACATATAAGAAGGAAAAGCCACGGAAAAAGAGATAATTCGAAACCGTTCTCGTACAGTACTAACGAACAAATGAAAACAAAGGAAGTAATAATATTAAAGCGATCAAAGTTGGGTAAGCAGGATTTACTGACAGCACTAAAATATCAGATTGTGAAATTTCTCAACAAAAAAGACTCACCAAAGGCCCAGTTTTCCGCATCCGCAGGAATGCAAACACTCTCTTGGATCAAGACGCAGTTGCAGCTCCTAAGCGGTGGAGGGTGAGTAGATCAGACCCACCACAAAGTGGTCAAAAACCAAAAATCCAACCACGGCATCCGTGTTTCCCTTGTACCAGGCTACGAGTTTCCAATTAACTGTGGGTCGCATCACGACAGGAAAAAAATCTTCCGCTTCCAAGCAGGACTTGAACCTGGTACCCTTGGTTTTTCAATCATGGTGTTAGACCATCCATTCCACTATGCCTGCCTGATTCTATTCTATACTATAAAAATATGCGGATGGCGGAAAACTGGGCCTTTGGCCGAGTCTCAAGCAAACCGGTAATTTTTTTTAAAGAAAAAGAAAAGTACCAACCCTGCACTGCCAGTTATAGGGGAGTCACACACACGGGTAAACCTGATGTCACGGGACAGGGTAAAAGTTCAGACCTTTGGTCAACGGAGTGGGGCCGTTCACACCCGTGGTCAGTTTTGCCTTGGCCGCACGTTTGGCCATGACCTTGTGGCGGGGCAACTAAAAAAATAATCTGTACTGCATTTTTGTAGTACATCCTGTACTGTATTTTGCAATCGCCATGCACGATTCTCCGATGGGCACTGTCTGAAAACGCAAGTTGTGATTCACTCGTACAACTAGGGTTCAGAGTTCTCGCTAAAGACAAGATCTACGCATGCGCGTATTATAGCCATGGGGTTGTTCTCTTGACAAACGCCCTGAGGCCCACGGCCACTGCTTTGCCAATTTTTTCCCGAGAGGTTGTTCCTTTCCCCCAGTACCATAGTTTCCATAACAACTTTCCCATCACCGTGGTTTTGCACGTGTGTGTGAATCCCCTATTATTTGGACTCACGGGGTCGCCATGGCAAATAATGACACTTTCCCGATCTAACAGGTTTGTTTTACGCTTACGAAGTAAAAGTGCGGAGGCTGACTGCAGTTTCAAAAACAGTTTTAAAAGAGCAGAGCCCGGACGCTCTCTTCCGTTAACACTGCAATAATTCAACTCATTTCACAGTTGCTTTCTTGCAGTATTAATGGAAGAGAGCGTGTGGGCTCTACTCTTAACTATTTACGCTTACGAGTTACGTTATGGCTTGATATGATGGGTTAAGTCAGGTTTACACATGTTCCTGTAGCTACAGTGTTCTGCTGCATGATTCTGTATTTCAGATAGGTAGCTATGCTATGCGAGATGGGCATGGTGAAACAGTGTGACTGCGAGTGCTGCATCACAGCTGTTGCGCGCCAGCTTACTCATATCGGTAAGGCTCCGGCCGGTCAGCGCAATATGCGTGCGCAGTCCTATCTATAACATAACCTTCTCCTTCTAATAGCAATGCCAAATTCAACAACACCGTCCTTCTGTGTGTGCTCAACGGTTCCAACAGCGTCCTTCTGTGCGTGCTCAGCGGTTGCACGTTGCACGTGAAACGGTGTGTATGATGTGAAAATGGGGGGGGGGGGAGGAGATTGCGTATCAGTATTGGGCGAGGACACGCAAATAGCAGTAAACTGTCCAGGTTCAAACAGCACATCTTTGCAGGAATACTACCTCCTGGTTGAAAGGAAAGGTAGATAAGGTACACACTATCAGAACATCGTAATAAAACAAGTCTAGGTGCCTTTCATCCAATTCAACTAGCCTTTACTTTAACCCAACTCTTCAATAAAACAAACCCAGCTATAATATTATGTGTCCCAGTCATTCACTTGGAGGGATTGCCAAGGCAACACTACCCACAGGGTGATGAACTCTTGGGTTTATCTTCAGCCATTCTACCATAGCCATGCACTGACATGAGGCGCTCACAGCACACAGCACACCGTGTCCTATGTGTTACTCACACGTGCGTTTCGAAAAGATTGAGAATGTGAACAGCAAAAAATGGGATAAGAAATATGTCGTAATGAAACGCATTCTGGTTCTATTCTAGTATTGGAGAACTGTACGTCGGCAGTTGATATTCAAAAGAGAACATTTCAAAATTCACTGAATCTAACTTGAGTGACTGCACACATCAACGCCCTACATTTTAATGGCAAAGATGTAGAGCCATCAGGAGAAAGGTGTCGGGCGAGAAAAAGAGAATATGGCAAGAGGCAAGAAGAAAATTAAATTTGCCTCTGTATGATCCGAAAATTGCTCCTTTGCAATGACAAATATGTGGTCGTGAGGAGTTTGACGGAAGACAATGGGCTCGTAACGTCCAGTATTCAGAACAAAGCGGAAATCAATGCAATTGCTGAGTGTGTGTACCAAGAAAATATCCGTTTTCACTGTGAGGTGATTGGTGAGAAAGCGCATGGGAACAAGATGATGCATAATCCATGATGGTGCTGACTAATGGAATGGCTGTGTGTAAAAACAGAATAGCTGCTTGTTGGCAGACTGACCTGCTGTTGTAATGCATGTTCGAATATCAACAAAATGGAAGAGTTCGTGTGCGGTAGTCCACCAGCACAATGTCAAGAGGACACGTAGACTGCACGTTTGACGTTAGCGCAGTAACTGTGACATACTGACGTTGACCTGAACTGGGGACACGAAAGTATACTTAGTCGCCATTTGTTAATAACACAAGGTAGCCAGGTCGGAATGCATTGTGTTCAAGGAGAAAAGCATACAGTCCTCACAAGTGGGTTGCGAAACCAAAAAAAGAAAAAAAGAAAAGAGCCATCCGCAAGGCAAAACCCAGGTTCCTATCACCCGGCCAGTTGAGTTCCTGCTGTTAAATTCAGCAATGAAGGCATCATGAACAACCACTTTCGATCTCCTTCCATTCTTTTCTCCTGTAATGGACCCAACATATTTTGATTTTGCCTTTTCCGCTCCTGAATATCCGGTAGGCAGCTGTTCTGTAAGGGTGCGTTGCTGCCTATGCTGCTAATGTGGCAGGCTATTTTGACGAACTGATCGTTTGGGTTTCCACTGTCTTCGTGCCGCCAGTGTGGCATAAGTCGTGGAGTTGGGTAAGCCTTGCATTCGAAGTTCTGTATAAACCTGGTCATCATCTCTCTGCTCAGCTGATCGCATCTGGCCATTCCGGTCGTGACTATTGCAACCTATGTTCTTACTGGGCGATCGCAAGTGTGATTGCAAGCTTTTTGATTGCAAGTGATGGTCGGACGGGTCCGGTGCACGTGATGCTGGCGAGGGGTTTGTGCTAGCTTTCCGGGAGTGTGACGGAGCTTCCCTGTGCTTTAACGTGGAATTGATATGGATATTTGATCCACCGGATTCGACTCTGGTTGCTTTCGTCATAGAAGTCTCACCATCAGGTTCGGGCGTGTCATAAATGGGCTGTGATGCACTCTGTTGGCCACAATGGGATATATTACATTTCACTGGGTAGGGCTCAACTTCTATATCAGCAGCGTTAGCTGTTTTCGAACAAGGTCGATAATTAGGAAATGTCTCGGTGTCCGGATGAGGATGACTGGAGGCATGCTGGTTTTCGATAATATTATTGTTTCGGTGTAGCATTGGCCTACTTGCATGATGATGGGCGTTGGTACCAGCACTATTATACATGTACAGGGGGTTGTACTTATCTGGATCGTCGGTTCTCTTGCCGTTGCCTATGTCTCCTGCATCGGCATATTGACCCTCGTCTGGTACTTCGTTGAGGCACGGCCTGCTGGAATGCAGCCCGTCGTGCTTACCAATGCCACTCAATGAGGAGAGGTTAGCAATACCACTGCAGCTTTTCTCGCTCACTGTGGACAGCTTGCGGCGGCCTGGATATGGGTTTCCGCTCCCGGCGTCAGGCTGCGATTGCGATGTTTCACTTGGTGCGACATCGATGTTGCTTTGTTGGCTAATGGGGTCCTCGCTGAGTTCTGCCTCTTTTGTCGATATCAGACGCATGGTGCCGCCTTCCCTAATTGGGGAGAAAGCACCTGGCAATTCCACATTCTTTGAATCATTCTGGCGCCTGGATGTTACTGAGTATGAGTTGGTGCCATTGACAGGACGGAAGCATGCCTCATACCGTGGAGCGGGAGCACTTCTCGCCTCAACACAGTGTTCATGAGTGGGAGAGTGGGTAGGTGGGCTGCCACCTACAGGGGAGTACAGATCATCCACAGGCTGGACAGGTGTTGAGCCGTTTGAGTTCAGTGAGAGTACACTTAACGTACCACTCTTTGTCCTACACAAAACCAAGAAAAACACAATACAACAAAACTCTCAATTCAAGAAACACATACCTCACTCTTGCCTTGTTCCAAGGACACCACCACCACCATCACCACCATCGCCGCCGCCACCACACCACCACCACCGCCACCACCACCATCACCACCACCAACGATGCCGCAAATGCGTCCTAACTACAATTCCAACTGTACAGCAGTTAGGTGTGTTGGCAGAGGAGATATGGGACTGAGTATTGTAGTTGTTACGTGGCTAAGCAGATAACTGAGGTGGCCTCTCTGCGACACTCTTCTTACCTTTCCAATTTTTCCCTGCCATATCTATCTTCGTAGACGTTGTGTCCCCTTTCTGCACGAGCCGCCCCCCCAACGGAGTTGCTAGTCTGGTTGTTGATCTCATCCATTGATGATAGCCGTGTGATCGCACTGCAACACCAGACAAAACAGGTGAACAAACAACGAAAATGAAAAAGGCTTGCCTTCTTCCCATGGTCAATAACGTTATGTACTGTAAAAGCAGAAATTTTCGGTAGTGTAATATTTTCTGTATTCTCCAAAATCGGCGGTTCAATGGAGGGAAATTTGCCATGAATCCGTTTTCCAGGTATTAAAGTGTACTAGAACTAGTACCGAAATTTTCGGTGCGTTTTATTTTCGGTAAACATTTTGGCACAGAAGTTACCGAAAATAAAACGTCACCGAAAATTCCTGCTTTTACAGTACAGTAGCATCTTGTATGGAAGCATGTCTTGCACAGAAGCCTGTTTTGAGGTCTTATCGTGAAGGTATACTGTGAGCACAGTAGCCTGGATTTAGTGTTGACATACCGTATTTCCCCGTAAGTTAGTACGTACTAACTTTCGAACTTAGCAGCCACATGAGTACGAACTTTCGGGGGTGGTACTATCTTTCGGGGAGTACTTTTTTATGGGGGTAAATGACACGCAGGGGGAAGCCTGCGAAACTCTAGTGTCCGTGCATATGATGTATGTACTGTATGGTGTCTGTACATGTAGGACGGGTACGAACTTACTATATTTCGGGAGGAACTGTCTTTCGGAGTGATAACCTGGGCAGTGGAAATTGTATTTTTTATAGGGAGGGGGGGGGGCACTAAGTCATTGGGGAGAACTAACCAACGGGGAAATACGGTACTTGTTTCGAATAGAAGCCTGACTTGTCTTACTGTAGCGTGAACAGCCCCCCCCCCCCCCCACCCCCGCTGTCTTGAGTACTAGTAATCCTGATGTTCTGATACATGCCGAGGCTAGCTGTATGCTCAGTCTCCGGCTAACTGTATGACGTATGCTTAGTCTACAAATTCTTGATCTTATCTTTTCTTTTCTTTTCCTTTTTTTTAAATGTTTTTCTGCCAGAAGTCGTCTTCATATAAGGAGGCAGATATGCCGATTTGTTGTATGACTTTAAATACATCCAACCAACCAACCAACTAACCAACTTGATAAGCACTGACATCTGCTTCGGCAGTAATAAGTACGGCTTATATATGCAACATTATGCTAGCTTGTTCTCATTTGTTGTTATTGGTAACTCGCTACCTCTAAAGTGACTTTAAAAGAGATCGGGCGCTGAAAACACAGGATTGTACTTTTATAAGTGATTACTCCACTGGATGACACAGACTGATCCTCCAGCCACCATAATCCGACAACTGATTTTAGTCAAGTCAAGTGCCCCCCCCCCCCTCCCAACCCTCCCTAACACATTGTCATTCACTGCCGCTAGAAAAAATGCTGAAACCTGCATGTAAGATCTGTGTAGTAAAGCCACACATTTTGTTCATTTGAAGGCGCTCAAAGTCCTCTGAGTACACGCTTCTGGGTAATCCTTGAAATACCACAAGAGAGCTTGAAAGCTCAGGGCCCTACGCTATGCTTTTTTTGCCTAGCGAGAGTCAACTTTCTCGTTGTATTCGAGGGTAATACGACACCGTCTACCACCTTGTTGGCCTAGGCAGAAATAGCATAGGGATGTTATAAAAATATGATTTCTCGTACTTCCTCCGCGTCATCGAAATTGTCGCAGTTTGACTTTTGACATAAAACGGGGTATTTACTCACCAGCACTCGTACCAGAGGCAAGGAATCGGACATAGGCGATAGTCATCAGTATAGGGTGACGGCAAAGTTCTATTTCCTGTTATTGGAATCTGAAATTTTTGAACTAGACGCAATTTCTTCGCTGATGTCGCTGCGATGGTAATTTCAACTCGCTGAGATCAGTCAGGCGTTGCAGGCTGCACATTTCTCGTGCTTATGGCCATTCACTCGAGCCTCATCACTGTTTTACCTTAGCTGGGGTGAGAATGACTTCGTGGAACAAGTAGCAGCGCTCGGAGAAACATCGAGGGGTCAGCAAACTAAATGCATGCAACGGCGATAAAATTTGTTCCTCTGGCTGAGACACTCAGTACATGATTTTACCTGCAAGAGCCGTGTACTACGGTGTAGACTCTACACGAAGTGCTAGTGACGATGCACGCGCAGCTGCCGTACCAGTGATGCTGAAAAAGAGGGCGCGCTGGATGATAATACACTTATCTGCATGAGCTGTGACCACACAGGTAAAATAAGTGGGCATGCCACGGCTAAAAAAAGTTCATTTTCAAGATCGAGGTGGTTCCGTCGACGGTAATCAACCGACCTCGCAACGATCGTTTATTCTTACTAGGCTTCGTTGGGGGTGAAGTAGAAATCATCCAGAGCTAGCAGAGGACAAGCATAGCAGCTCTTGTCCTGTAGAGAAAGTCAAAGCGTTTGAGATGAGGCGCGACCAACTTTCAACCTTCCTTGAAATATTTCGGAACGATATTTTTGCGTCCATTGACATCAGCGACGACGAGGACTTCATCTCTGCATGAAAACTCTCAGGCCAACTGTCCTGGAACGTTACTCTAGTCTTCAGACTATCATACTGTATAATAAGTTTTGAATGGTTTAGCATATGGCGTTGTCAGTAACAAGTGGCAAGTCACTAGTCAAACTGCGACAATTTCGATGAGGCGGAGGAAGTATTGTTGTTTTAAGATATAACCTAGGATTCGAACCCGAACTATCGCTCTGCATGCATTCCCCCGATACACTTCGCATACACACTCATTCTTCCAAGTTCCTTCAAGTTATCATCTTCCATTTGAAATCCTTATTTGACTATTGTGACCAGCTGTTTGCGGCAAGCTGTTTTCGATGGTACGGTACGGTACAGGTGCGGGGTAGCTCCAGGCATGCCGATGGCACAAACAAACAAGCAAACACGGAAATATAGCTGTGTGGACACTGGCTAGCGCCAGGTACTTACGTTACTTCAGAAACGTCTGTTGCATAGCTACGGAAATTAAAGCTGTGTGGATCCTGTCTAACGCCAGACGTTACTGAAGTAATGTCTTTTGCATAGCTACGGGAATGAAAGCTGTGTGGACCCTGGCTAGCGCCAGACTTTACTGAAGTAATGTCTTTTGCATAGCTTCGGGAATTAAAGCTGTGTGGACCCTGGCTAACGCCAGACATTACTGAAGTAATGTCTTTTGCAAGGCTATGGGAATTAATACAAAATATAGTTCTCCGGCTTTTTAGAGTGCGCGACATTCATTCGAATAGGGCTATCTTACACACGATGCAGGGCTCCACACATCATTCGTTGCAACTAATCGTTTCATGCCCATAGGCACTCACCAGACAACTAATACTGGATGTACAACCAAGATCTGATTATAAGCAGAACACGTGGATTCAGCGAGCCTACCAAGACTGGTTTAGGGTTGCAATGACTGATGAGTGGTGCTGTTTGTCGTGTGTAGAATACCCTACAATACAAAGGAATACAATAGAAAAGAGCGAACTAACCTCCCCTGCTTGTTTTTCGTGTATGTCGAGTGGTAAGAGCTGTCCGAGCGGTCCGAGCGCCTTGACGGACACTGTAGGTCGTCCAAGGCACTCCACGTCATGCTGCCATAGTCGTCCACACCAGTGTAGGTCGCTGACGGGCTGCCAATGGATGAGGAGAGTTCGTTGAGCGAAATACTCTGCATGCTGGACATGCTAGCCATGCTTGTGCTGCTTGCCATTCTACATGTGTACACAGTGGCAGCAAAACAAAATTCAAGGTTCAGGCGAGACTATAAGCCGAGTTTTCCGCATCCATTGGAATGCCACCACCCTCTAGGATCAAGGCGCAGATGCAGCTCCGAAGCAGTGGGAGGTGAGTAGATCAGACCCACCACAAAGTAGTCAAAGACAGAAATCCCATTCACACTAGCAGCAACAGTAACAGAATGAATGTTCTGATCATCAGGAGTTCAGTTACTCACACAATATTATTCATTTGGATGGAGAGCCAATAATAAATTTACACAAAAAAAGACCAAGGAACTACAAGTTAGTGTAAGTGGACATTATAGCGTAACTTGTAATTCCTTGGTCCTTTTTCTTTTCTATAAATATTATCATTAGTATTCATTACCTATCCGTCAACTTGCCTACTATTGAATGTTGCATCCATATGCACAGGAAGGAATGGCGCGGGATAGAATGGTTGCCATGATTGCAGGGTCAAACGAACCCCAACACCCGGTCATGTGATTCACGCACCTGATTCCTTAAAACTCTTAGCAGCTGGCGTTTGCATGATCTCATCAAGCCACCTGAACCTTCACCCGGGTTTGAATATATCCTTTCCAAAAAAAGACCTTGGCTCCCTTCGACTCCCAGGACAATATCCCCGACATCACTTTTTTTACGAACTTAGAAGTTGCGACTTTGGCGGTATTAGTCATGAAGTTGATTGTCTCAACTAGGAACACACGCTTCTTGCCGAACTTGACACTTGACTGACTCACGACTGCCATCCGGAACACACGAGGAGCACGTCGCACCTTCCACTCGGCAAACCTGCAAGAAAGCACCACTCCCTGCTCAATACACGGTGTTTCGGGGAATTCACCCCTCATCAGTTGAGCTTGAGTAGGCTGAGGAAGATTGTGCCTGAAAAGCACCACTTATATACTGCTCTCCAAGCCAAACCATCACCAGGGATACAAACTTACAGAGACGCTTTGTTTCCAGCGCGACGAACACCTCGTGAAGCCCCAGGTAGCAGCGTGAGTCAGAGTCGCTCATGGAGTTGTGATAAACAGACGTTGAGAGCCAGTATAGCTATTCGCAACGCTGTCACCTCCAACAACTAGTCGCACGTCCGCGTGAGGGACAACAATGCGAACTAAGAAGTTGCGACTTCGGCGGTATTAGTTATGAAGGTGATTGTTCCAACTAGGAACACACGCTTCTTGCCGAACTTGACACTTGACTGACTCACTGAGCAGGAAGTGGTGCTTTCTTGCAGGTTTGCCGAGTGGAAGGTGCGACGTTCTCCTCGTGTGCTCCGGATGGCAGTCGTGAGTCAGTCAAGTGTCAAGTTCGGCAAGAAGCGTGTGTTCCTAGTTGGAACAATCAACTTCATCACTTTTTTTTAAATTATAAAAGTTGAGTAAAGATTTGTGATGTGATTTCAATTTCCAAACTCGAGAAAGAGATGGCGCCTTGGGTCACCAATCCACATTCAAAAACCGTGGACATATTTTGTAATGCGTATATACTATTCAAGCACAAACTCACTTGGCTAGTTTATGGTTCCTGTTCCCGTTTCTCTTATAGGGGTTGTAGGAGTTTTCGTTGTAGGTTCTGGTGTATGCGTCTGGATTATGCGGTGTGCCATTCTGGACAATTGATGTCTGACTGTACTGACGCTCCATCCCTGGTCGTTGGTGGACTCCACTGAAGGCAAGGATGCGAACAGGGAAATAACGGGAACACAATCATGAAAAGGAAGTAACCGGTACTGGACATGTGGAAAGGGGGCAGAGCCGCACTTTTTTTAGACTTAGAACAACCACTTGAAGGAGGACCTTCGCATCATGTCTTGCTAATGATTGTGCACAAAAAAACATTCCCATAGCATGACTTGTTGACAGATTTCCATCTGCGATTTTTGTAAATGAAAACTGGAGTGGGTAGCTACCACAAGGATAATTATATTAAATCAAAATTGCACTCTACGCACTATTTTCACATGAAAAACACCAAAATAATCATGTCCCTTCTCTAGGGAACTCCAATTTCAACTAGGGCGCTACTCCCAAAGGGAACTTGAAATCTCACTCTAAGCAGTATTTTCACATGCAAAGCAGCAAATTATCATGTCTCTTCTCCAGGGAACTCCATCTTCAACTTGGGCCCGCTACCAAAGGGAAGTCACGACGCCTAACCTTGTATCTTTGAAGTCATCATAGCTTGCACTGTAGGCGGCATAATTGTCGTTGTTACTGCTTGTCTCTAACTCAACATTGCTTGCATGCCTCCGCCGCGCAACCAGGACGACAATAGTCGCCAAGGAGAGTACAAACAAACTTGCAAATACAGCCACCAGCAGAAGACTGGCATGTCCATTTTGATCTGAATTATCCAAAAAACACAATGACAGAAAACCCAATGTGAAAATTGAAGGGGTTGCCTTTTCTCTATTTCAGCAACCCAGTAGATGACAAGTTTACAAACGATTCACAGATTGTATGATGCATGGTGCAATTGTGCATTGTCATTCAGCATGCCAGGTTGTAATGGTGCAGTGACATTTGCCATGCTCAATGGAGTTGGCAGAATTCAAAAGTGTGCCACCTCTGTCATGAAATGTCTGACGTGCTCATACCAAGTTCATCTCTGGTAGGCTGACTTTGGGTAACACTTGATACACTATCCTTGCTGCTGATAATATTTCCAGGTGGTGATGTTCGAATCTGAGATTCCGATAGAGTTGTTAGGTTGTTGCTGTCAGTGGTAACGTTGATTTCTGTGTTTTTAGCTGCAGGAATAAAAGCAATAAAACATTCTTGCCCCATACCGCTCATGTCATATTTTTGGGAACTACACGTAGACGGAGATCGCAATGAAATTCATGCATAAAGAGAAACAGGATATTACAATCCCGTGGAAATTCACGCAATACAAGTATTTCAGACGTTGAGTGCTATCTGGTCCTGCTCCTGGTACCTTGCATGTAAATGCCAGAAACAGGACGAAAGGCGAGATCTAGAATTCCACGTTCCTATCGGCTGCGGTCCTTGACGTTAAGGGAAATGTTGGTCAGGACTATAATATCACAGGGTGGCAGAAGGGACAGTCCCCAAACACAAATAGCAGTGACAGGGTATGCGTTCGTATAGAAAAGCTAGTCAATATCAGCGATGGCTCCTGGTGGGATATTCCTGGCCATGTGAAACATCTGTCTGCCATGGATGCGCCCGAGGTCCAGTACGGTGCAGTGCTGAGTGGCTGAGAAAGGGCATGTGAGCCCCCCCCCCCCCCTCCCCTCCCCTACCCTACCCCCCCCCCCCCCACCCCCTGCTGGTGCACGAATGAACACTAATTAAAATAAATAACAACACAGGATACAATAGTGTGATGGTGCAGTAGCATCGGCTATGCTCAATGGGTTTGGCAGAATCCAAAAAGTGCAGCTACTATAATGAAACGTCTCGCATGCTCATACCAAGTTCATCTTTGGTGGGTTGACTTTGGGTATTACTTGATACACCTTCATTGCTGGTGATAATACTTCCAGGTGGTGATGTTTGAATCTGAGAATCCGATGAAATTGTCAGGTTGTTGCTGTCAGTGGTAACGCTAGTTGCTGTGTTTTTAGCTGCAGTAATTGAAGAAATACAAATGTCAGGCCCTATACCGCTCATACTCGTAGGATATCGCAAGGAAATTCAGGCACAAAGAGAAACAAGACAATTTAATGCCGTGGGAATTCACACAATATAAGTATTTCACGCAATGAGTGCTAGCGGGTTCTGCCCCTGGTACCTTGCATGCCAGAAACAGGGCTAAAGGCGAGATCTAGAATTCCAGGTTCCTAGCGGCTGTGGTCCTTGACGTCAAGGGAAATGTTGGACAAGACTATAATACCAGAGGGCAGCAGAAGGGACAATCCCCAAACACAAATTGCAATGACAGGCTATGCGTTCAATTACAAGTCAATATCAGCTATGGCTGAGGGTGGGGTATTCCTGGCCACGTGAAACATCTGTCTGCTGTGGAGGCGCCCCAAAGTTCTCCATTTTTGGTCCTGATCTTGGCCTGTGTTCGTGGTTGGGAGCGAGGTAAGGTGGAGGGTGGCTGAGAGAGGCCATGTAAGAAAGTCTACCCCCCCCCCCCTCTGCTGAATAACAACATAGGATACAATGGTGTGATGGTCCAGTAGCACTGGCCTTGCTCAATGGAGTTGGCAGAAAAAAAAGTGCAGTTAGTGTCATGAAATGTCTGACATGCTCATACCAAGTTCATCCTTGGTAGGCTGACTCTGGGTGTTACTTGATACACTATCCTTGCTGGAGACAATATTTCTAGGTGCTGATGTTCGAATCTGAGAATCCGACAATGTTGTTAGGCTGTTGCTGTCAGTGGCAACGTTGATTGCTGTTTTCTTAGCTGTAGGAATAAAAGCAATAAAACATTCCAGCCCCACACCGCTCAAGAACTACGTGTAGACATAAACAAAAAGGAACTTCTGGCAGGCTCCAAACACAAAAGCACAACAGAAAAAGGAACGTAGAAAAGAAAAGGACATAATAGATACGAGTTAAGAGTAACTCTCACTGCAACTGGATACTATATACAGTCAGAAAGTGCATTAACTAGGCACAAAACTGGCAAGAGTACTGAGACGTTCGACATCCTGTCAACATATTTCATTCTTTCGAGGAGTATTAATCTTGAAGGTGAGGTCAGTTTTGCAAAGCAAATTAATATCCAGTCGAATGTGTTAGCTGTGAACGTACCTTGGCAGTCGGAACCATTATGAATGTAGCCGGTTTCACACATACAAGCATAGCTTCCCACTGCATTGACACATTCGGCATTCTTGGGGCAGAGCTGGTTGGTTGCGTGGCATTCATCAATGTCTGAAATCATTTATTGAAGAAGAGAAACAAATGTTAGCGGGAATGTGGTATTGATAGGTCTCTGTATGGCTGAAAATGAATTAGATTGCAAATCAGAGTATTGGAAAATTGACCACAAGGGGTTGAATGTTCAAAGTAGATTAGCTTTGCTCATGCCACCGAGTTGGTGGTGTGGCTGCCATCCAATCACTGACCGATCAACAGATTTTAGACTCGCTTCCCATGAGAACTACACAGGTTGGAGGAATGCCGCTCTCACTGATGTCAGGCATGCCCAAGTCAGCATGGAGTCCAAACTCGTCAGGTATTCACAGATCCGAGGCACTTGAAAGGGACAAAAAATATGATGAAATGTTGATGGCCCACTCATTGATATAAAACAAAGTATTTTTTCAGACTAAAGGAAGTGGATTTTAGTAGCTGTGTACCTACCTTGGCAGTGAGATCCATTACCAGTATATCCAGTGTCACATGTACATACATAACTTCCCAATGTGTTGACACAACTTGCATTCTGAGTACAGATCTTGTCAGTTGTTTTACATTCATCAATATCTAAAATTGGTCATGTTCACACGAAAGCAATTTCATCATTCAATTGATAAACCTTGCTTTCACAAACCAAAACCAAGATCTAATTGCTAAAATACATTCATATGTCATTCCATAATGTCCATCTTTCACCGATGCAGGGCTTTTTCAAACAATAGGAGGGTAGAGAAAAATTTTTACTCCGAGTTTCGCGCACTAAGCGATCATCAGAAAATAATGTAATGAGAAATCTGGATCAGTATTGGTTTTTATACCTCATTCCATATTCACCCACATACAATTGGCCATCTACATAAGTGGTGAATATTGCTGAATATTCACCGCTTATATTCACCATTGATATTCACCACTGATATTCACCACTGATATTCACCACTTATGTTCACCACTTTTCGATACTTACATGTACTGTAAAGAGAGCAGTACTCGGTGCTGCGCTTGATTCCTCTTCAGTCAGCGCACCGGATATGGCGAGTGCCCTAGAAACTTTCTACGCTAACTTCCGTAGATAGGACTTTTCTGAGTACAAACGAAATAATTCCTTGCTTGCCATTGCCGCTGGATCCGCATGTGACCAGGTGCTGACAGCAAGCATCTTCACAGACGGAGCGTTCCAGTGAGCAAACAAGGTTTTGGTCGCTCAACCTGTTAATGACCCGATGATTGCGAATCAAGCGGCAAGCCAGTACTCAGAACAGCCCTGTTCAAGGACGATAGCGTAGAATTTTCCTAGAGCACACAACAGCTCCGAAGCGCTGCCTAAAAAGAAAAGAAGTGAGGGTAGAACCGCTTGGCTCGCTGTTATAAACCAACTCCCGAATTGGCGCGATGATCGTGGATTGGTCAAATCTTCGCGTGAAACGAAACCTTTCTCTGATTGGTCAAATCTTCGCGTGAAACGAAACCTCTCTAATGATTGGCTCCCGCCACAAAGCTGCACGAGCGTGTTCTCCATGGTGATTGGCACGAGCGTGTTCTCCAAGGTGGTCACCTCCCATGCCACATGAACCAGTATGTGTACACGATCGATTGAACAATATTCTTAACACGCCGCCCTCCGATTCAGGCAAGAACACGCCAGTCGGTCTGAAGGCTCAGTGAAGCAACAACAACTTACGTTAGTTCTGCGTACATGTACATGTATGAACAACAGGACTCGTTTGTTGGGATTTAGGGACGAGAGGGTGAATATGAAGAGGTATAAGTCTAATATTACCTTCAGCCTCGTGAATATGGGCGAATACTCGCTAGCTGTACAAACCTTGGCTTCGCCTCGGTTTGTATACTAGTAAAAATTCGCCCATATTCACTCGGCTTCAGGAAATATTATATAATTATACTCACAAAGCAAAGTGTAAATAGCTGCAATTTGGCGCAGATCTAAAAGTTGCAAATGGCGGCAGTGCAAAGCAGCGGCAGTGCAATTTTTTTAAAACGAAAGGAAGTGGATTGTAGCAGCTGTATACACACCGCCTTCCAGCCGAGTCACAAGCAAACCGTGATTTTTTTATACACACCTTGACAGTGAGATCCATTACCAGTATATCCAGTGTCACATGCGCATACATAACTTGCCAGTGTGTTGACACAACTTGCGTTCTGAGTACAGATCTTGCCAGTTGTATTACATTCATCAATGTCTAAGATTATTCATGGTGAAGAACAAAATCCAGCATACACACGTGAAAACAACTCCAGATGACTCCTCCAGGAGTTTTTCATCTTGTGCTCTGCCAAAAAAGCCTGCAAATCCGTTATGTATGCTCTTATCTTTTTTGCAGCACATCACGTTGCAGAGCCTCAGGTTCCAGCACATCATGGTGCAGCACATCACGTTGCAGCACATCACGTTGCAGAGCATCAGGTTGCAGCACATCACGTTGCAGCACATCCCGTGCCAGAACATCAAGTTGCAGAACATCACACTGCAGCTCATCAGGTTGTCACGTTGCAGCCCCTGAGATGGTGTCGCCAACCCAGTTTGATAACAGATTTATTCGGAAACAGTACACAGAGATGTAAAGACTGATATTTTGATTAGTCAATTACCAGATAGGAATCACCAGTGTCTGTCGTGTGCTAATACCAAGATGATTACAACTGGCTCAGAGTCTAGCAGTCAAGGATATAAAGTACTTCCAGAAAGTTTATACTCACACTGACACTGAAACCTAACTACTGCAGCTCACACGCATGCAAACTGACTTACCCAGGCATGGCTGGTGGTCTAAGTCTGACCATGTTCCATTAGGCTGGCACTTTATTGCTGTGGGAACTGTAGTGCTTGCTGTGTATCCAATATTACAGGTTACATTCAGTACAGTCAAATATGTAGTGGATAGAGGGACAGGAAGTTTGCCCGCAGTTACATTGTTCGGAGGTGGTCCACAGTCAACTTCTACATAAGCAAGCACAGGAAACAAGCACATTGATGCAAAGATGGAAATTGGTGAGAAGCTGGGTTAATACAGCCAGAACAAAAATGAAAGTTTGTTTTTGTTTGTTTCTTTTATTTGAATTCGTTTAGAGCACAGGCAAAGAGGCTGGTGCAGGCGCAGATCAACTCTATGTTTGCCTTAGCAACTTACCACCCGACACGATACCAACATACCCTACACTGGTGCTAGTCTACGTACTAAAGCGGAACCAGAATAGCTCTGATTTTATTACTTTTACAAAATCCGGGCAAGCTAAGCTCTCAAATACGGATGTTTTGGTTCCGTATGCAGCATCACATTGTGGGCCTTGTGATGTAGCACTAGCACAAATTATAATAATTTACATTACACCAAATGTTCGGGACTGGCCTACGCTGAACAACTACAAGCTCTCTTACCAAGACATGGTTCGTGGCCCAGATATGACCATGTTCCATTCAGTTGGCATTTGATTGCTTGGGGAGTTGTGTGACTTGCTCGATACCCAATATTACAGGTAACATTCAGGACGGTCAAATAAGTGGTAGGTACAGGAACTAAGAATTTACCAGCAGTTACATTATTAGGAGGCGGTCCACAGTCAACTTCTACATAAACAAAGTAACATGATTCAGTGATTGAAGTTGTTTAACGTTGTTGAAACGTTGACAAGCATTGAAGTTCGAACAGGGTGTTTAAAGTGTCCAAAATACAACGTGAGAAGAGCAAACACGACACATATTCAGCTGTAGAACTCGGTGCAAATACAATAAGTAAAATGTCATGTATATTCCATAATATCATCGAAGTCAGTGTTCCACAAAAACAAGACATGAATTTTGACAAGTCAGTTATAGCGCCAACATCTTTGGTATCTGCAAGAAAACAGTCATATTTATACAAAAGAGATAGACCAAGGAACTACAAGTCACGCTATACTGTCCAATAACACCACCAGTTAATAAACAATGTAAAAAACGGTGGAGACGATGTGCAATAAAACGATGAAAATATGAAGAAATGGTGTAGGGAAAAAAATATGGATTCAAACAAGTTTTCGTACAACACTCATCAGGAATCGTCATTGTACTAAAGGACACTGAAACAAAAATTGAACTATTTAATAAACACTCATATGTTTTATTTTATTTGAAGATGTGAGAAGCTAGGTAACCTTCGTGTAACTAGGAAGTGGCCTGTGGCAGCTGTGTACCTACCTTGACAGTGATATCCATTACCAGTATATCCAGTGTCACATGTACACACATAACTTCCCAGTTTGTTGACACAACTTGCGTTCTGAGTACAGACCTTGCCAGTTATACTACATTCATCAATATCTATAGTCATGAATGGAGAATGATCACATCGAGAATAATGTCACCCAAAATCCGATGAAAAAAATCTCTTGCCTAGATTGTTTTTGAGTAAACAGACTTCTCAGTTTCACAAGCAAACCCCATAATTTTCACAGGAGTCAAACGGGTGTACTGTTAACTAACAAAATTTAATGGTCAATACCTTTAGCCGGCGGTTTAACGGGTACCGTTCAGCAGCCATGTTTATTTTTGCGCATTTCTCACATCAATCGTGATTTAAATTTATATATTCCCAGGTTGCATTTTTAGATCACATCAATTGGGAAATTAATTTGTGTCTCACAATAATAATGATACCATGAATGGATGTCATCCTAACATTGTCCATGTACACCAGCAGTTACTCGTACAATGAACTGAAAGGCCAAGGGTGTAAGTAGGCAGTCAGGTCGTCCTAGTGCTATTTTGATACATGTACACAAATCAACTGCAGATCAATGTGATCCAATCCATGTCAGGTATGTCAAAAACCCATGCCAAAAGTTCCGTGATCTTGCGCACACCTGGCAGCGATGTTCGCAGAGAAAAGGTACTCTCAAAATCCAGAAAATACTAGCAGCCATAGCTGGAGTGCATGGCACAGCTGATGTGCTGCTGGCCAGCTAGCTGCTTCTTCTACCCAGCTGTTGAACCCATGAGACGAATCATCGCAAAACCAGTAATCATGTATCAACCACTTTCTCACCCAAACATGTAGTTCAAAATCCTATTTTCTTGCAGCACTTTGATTTGTGCGGCTGATTCTAGTGTAAGGACATTGACCAACACATGTACAATGTCACTCACCAGTACAAGGCTGGTTGTCCAGATATGACCATGTTCCATTAGGCTGGCAGTATATTGCTTGGGGAGTTGTAGTACTTGCTCTGTATCCAGTATTGCAGGTTACATTCAGGACAGTCAAATATGTAGTGGATAGAGGGATTGAGAGCGTACCAGCTGTGACATTACTTGGAGGTGGTCCACAGTCAACTTCTACATAATCAAACATAATTTTGACAGGCACTTAGGATCACATAGATATTCAAAGTGACAAAATACAATGCAGGACGAGCACTGACTATACTAATTAAGCTGCGCACTCAGTGCAAACACCATAACGAAAAAAAGTTCACGTCGCATCATGTATATTCCATGTATGTATGATAAAACGTTCAAAGCCAGTGTTCCTCGAAGATGCTCAACAAAGTTTTACCACTGGTATTTGCATTGAGTGCACAAGTCAATCATTGCATAAAGATCATGCGTTTCTCCGGGGATACATTAAATATAATTAAATGTGTGGGAGGCAGGGTATCACCTTCATGTAGCAAAGGTATAGATCAGTAAAGTATAGCAAAAGCGAGTAGAGCAAGGAAATAATACTAATGCACAAGTAGCTGTGTGCCTACCTTGACAGTGAGATTCATTACCAGTATATCCAGTGTCACATGTGCATACATAACTTCCCAGTGTGTTGACACAACTTGCGTTCTGAGTACAGATCTTGCCAGTCGTTTTACACTCATCTATATCTACAGAAAAGGATAACATCAAGAATAACGTCATCCAAAATTTGGCAAATCATTTTTTATTAAGACGATTGTTTTCTTTGGAAACAGACTTATCCTTACAAACACAGATACGATTTAGACATTCAAAGTTTTTTCCAGCACTGAAGTTCAAGCCTCGCGGAATGGATCTTTTAAATAAGTCCCTCTGAATCGATCTTCCTCTGTGCACCAACACAAATTTTCACAAGGACAACATTTCCCGTCCGCTCACACTACAACGATGCATGGCAATTGTTCATCAGCCACCCTCCCACTCAAATGTGAAGTTAGGAATGGCATTCAATTTTGAGGAAACTGTAGTGCTGGCTCCATAGCCAACATTACAGGTTTCATTCATGTCAAATATGTGGTGGATAGAAGGAGCTGGGAGTTTACCAACGGCTACATTGCTTGGAGGTGACCCACAGTCAATTTCTACAAATTCACACACAATTGCAAAGAGCTCGGCTTCCAGCCGAGTCTCACGCGAACCGTGAAATTTTTTTTATGCAAAGAGCGAAATACTTCTTGTGAAGCACTTGAACCTAATTCATGCAAGGCAAGCACCCTTGTATCAAGAATTGATATGGCGGGATGAGGTTAACTAGTGTCGCAAATGTCAAATATATGAACAAGGGAGACTTTGCCTCTATAGGCCACTAAGACAAAGATAAGGTGCTTTTTCAAGTGCCATTCTTACCTTGACAATATGATCCATTTCCTGTGTAGCCAATGTCACAGGTGCAAGTATAGCTACCCGGGGTATTTGTACACTGCGCTACCTCAGGACATGTATCATTAGCGGCAGTACATTCATCAATATCTGACCGGTGTAGGAAGGAGGTAGCACAGCATTGATCAAGCGCATGACATTGTCTAAGATTTGTAGATCCGACAAACTATTGTTGCAGCACTTGAGAATTTGTTAAAAGTGGCTCATGCCGAAATAGTTGCAATGCTAGGGAATGAGAAAATAAATAATGATTATTAGGATATGTATTTGGGCCTTTTGGAGGGATTATGGCCCTTCGAAGTAGCCTGAACAAGACATTCTCTAAGGAAGAGACAGGTCTGCATTGATGACAATAAAATGTTTCCAGCATTCGTCTGTGGCTTCATGAAATCATGTCAGTAATCCTCATAGTATCAGAACATGTCAGGGAAGATTTATCAGCAAAGATATACCGGTTGAAAGTACAGGCTTCTGTGTGTGAAGACGAAACTGGTAATCCGAACTCCGATTCCATATGGTGCTAAAGTGTTTTGCAACTTAAATTTTGCAAAATTGGCCCGAAAAGGATTGAGTTTTTCTTGTTTGTCATCGCACTACGTAAGTATCATAACGTGATATCAAAATGATCTTAGGTCATTGGATTCGTTTGCCCTATGTTTACAGAAATATACGAAGAAATGAAAGTCTCTCGATGTCGATTCCAATGGATTTGCTTCAACAGTGTGATATTAAGGTGGCCCTGCCAGAAAAGGACTTGAAATTCAATTAATAGTATATCATAGTTTAGTAGAAGCCTGACTCGTAGAAACAAATGAAAAGCAACTTCCTGTGTGTAGCAGAAGTTTTTCTCTTAATTCGTGCCATAAATACAGACACAGAGGCAGACAAGGAGGCACAGAGAGAAGATTTGTTCCTTTTCTCTCCTTTCAAGTATGCGGAGCAACCACAAATTTACTCACCAAGACAGGCCTGGTGGTCCAAATCTGACCATGTTCCATTAGGCTGGCACTCTATTGTCTGGGAAACTGTAGTACTTGCTCGATACCCAATATCACAGGTTACATTCAGCACCGTCAAATATGTAGTGGATAGAGGGACTGAGAGTTCACCAGCAGTTACATTGCTTGGAGGCGGCCCACAGTCAACTTCTACATAAATAAATACAATGATGCAATGATGACATGTGTCGGGTCAAAAACAATATTTCACCGTTCGCGTGAGAGGTTAGGGTTAGGGTTAGGGTTAGGGTTAGGGTGCCAAATGCCCAGTTTTCCGTATCCGCAGGAACGCCACCACCCTCTTGAATCAAGGCTCAATAGGGTACTAGAAAATAGGAACCAAATGCAATGCGACAAGTGTACAGGTGTGCACAATTTAAATTAATTATGTTCATAGCTCTTCCCAACACTGTTATCTCCTTGCCGCTTCTTCACAATTATACATGACATGTAGTTATTGCTTCTGGTATTGTAGGGAGTGTGCAAGTGCATCATTCAGTTGAATAAGATGACTAGTACTCGCATCACTGGGGAAACATTAAAAAATTGAAGTGAGAGGTAAATACACGCGTGTCCACAACATGCTCTCTAGGCTGCGCAGTTCTGGCGCAGAGCTCTCCTTCTCACCACCACCACCACCAGTACCGCTGTGGTGGTGCCTTCAACTTCATTCTAAAGGTGAAAGACTCAGGGTATCCTTTATGTTACAATAAAGTTAAATGTGTTACCCCCTGTGTCCCTACCTTGACAGTAAGATCCATTACCAGTATATCCCGTATCACATGTACATAGATAACTTCCCAGTGTGTTGACACAACTTGCGTTCTGAGTACAGATCTTGTCAGTTGTATTACATTCATCACTGTCTAAAGTCATAAAGTGAAAAGGATAACATCGAGAATACCATCATTCAAAATCTACCGAAAATAGTTTTGTTGGACAGACTGTTTGTTGAGAAAGCAGACTTTCCAGTTTAGTAAACAAACACCATGATTTTCAGAGAGACTAAAATCCACACTCAAACACACTGAAACCGTCTGTCAGATTTTTCTATCAATCACGCTGTCACCGGAACATGTAGTCCGAAATCCTATTTTCTTGCAGCACTTCGATTCGTGAGGCTGATTCTAGTTCAACTTTGAGTGGAGAGACATTAGCCAACACATATACACTATCACTCACCAGTGCACGGCTGGTTGTCCAGATATGACCATGTTCCATTAAGCTGGCACTCTATTGTCTGGGAAACTGTAGTGCTTGCTCTGTATCCAATATTACAGGTTACATTCAGGACGGTCAAATATGTAGTGGATAGAGGGACTGAGAGTTCACCCGCAGTTACATTGTTTGGAGGTAGACCACAGTCGACGTCTACACAATCAAACAAAATAATGAAAAGTATGAATTAAGCAGACACCACCAAGCAACTTGACTAGTCGGTAGAGGTGTAAATTCATTCATGTTCTTGTTTGTAGCCATTCATACTCTACACATCTTATAAAACTATGTTTTCTCCACATAGATATTTTAGACAGAATGCCTGAGAAAACAGAAAAGCTGGGCTGGGCCATCTCTCCTACTTCACTAAAATTTTGCAATTAGGTTCCCTTGGGGTCTACAACCAATCGGAAGGGCTTGTTGCATAACCTACGGACACCTTGGAACTGGGGACCACCGAGGCGGAGCAGAGTTTTTCTTATAACTGGTCTATATTTCTCATTATATACGAGGTTCCTCGCTATAATATATTAATATCTCTCCATATCCAATGTGTGTGGCCTGCTAATGGCTTGTTTCTCGCCGACAGCTGCAGTTTATCTGCTTTCGTCTATTCCTCTGACTGTACTTCTCAACACGGAGATCAAGATCTGCAGTGTCCTCTTCTGTTATTCAACTTGCTGTGGGAAAGACCACCGTCCACTGGTGAAAACCATGTGCAATTTTCCGAGTAATGGATCTGCTCCGCATCGGAGCTGTCAAAGTAAGCTAGAGGATGCAATCATGGATGCTCAGACGAATGGATTGGGGCAGTACAACCCGTAAATGATTGTGCAAGGTCATGTGCACAATATACTAATAGTCGTCAGGCGAAATTACTGGTCAGTCGGCGTCACGCATTTTTTCTCAAAAAATTGCGTTTCACCTGCTGGGAGAGTATACGTGTACTCAAGTCTCATCCTGAGCACGTTTTTTTTCTTCTTTTTTTTCCCGCTCCAGTATAGCTGTCATTTACATTGCAAAGTCATCCTCGATTGTTGTGTTCGTTGTTCGAATGAAGTGGACATTCAATCATGAAGGCAGAGGACATAGGAGCCTGATTGGAGTTTCTCATGGCATAGGACGGCCACACAGAGACACTTTGTGATTTTCTGAATATAAAATACCATACGCACGATGCTGCGATCAATTTGTGCAAAATCAAATTGTTTGTGATCTACCACATCGAGCAGAACGCGATCCAAACACAAGCTTACCGATGGTTTGGCTGCCGACGTGACTGGACAAATGATCCCTGGCTTCACCAGACGCCAGAATTCGGACACCATGTCCTTTGCCGCGACGTCCATCTCCAATAAGAATTCAATCTTCGTTGTGAAAAGGTTTGAAATACTCAATATTCAACCGAGATTTGCGGTGTCACCCTTTCTCAGATCGAATCGTTTTTTGTTGTAGCAGTTGCAGGGCAAATCCCCGCCACTACTTCAACAGGGGATGGCTCCAAAGCATTCCTGGAACAAGCCATATCGAGGTTGCAAGCCACCCCTTTCAGCAAGAAATTCGAAATTTCAATGGTGGAAGATATACTATGAAGAGAATTTCAAAAAGTATGTTTCGCGGAGCGATCGCTCAACCTACGTCATTCAAACTTTGCAGGATGGTTCACACGTACATGCTAGGCATGGAACCACTGGGGATGATGCCACAGCTGACACACAGAGTCACAGTAACAGCAGATTCGTGTGCACAGATACTAAATGTGTGGACATCGTAATCTTCTTCCCGCTGATCTCAAATGTACTATGACGTGCTATTTTGCCTGATGATTACATGTAGTATGGGGATTTATGGCCATCAAATTATACCTAGGGTTCCCTGTAAAAAGGCGCTGACGCCTGTTGGGAATTCCCTAGTAAAAGAAGAATAAATAATAATAATAATAATAATGGTGACTCTGGTTTTCCTCAGTGGTGTATAAACCTCTTTTATAGGCCCTGGGCCCACATACACTCTTTTCGCAGGTGCCGCCGAAACCTCACTTACGCCTCCGCCGTTTCCTTGGCAACGGCGGAGATGGCTTCAGTGTGCTACTTCGCGCACTGAGTTTCTGGTGTTGTTTTGCTGCCATTTGGTGTGTTTTTATATTGTCCTTCTTTGCCAATTTACTTGGTGTGCGCTGAAATCCGCTTGCATCAGCAGCTGGAACGATGTATTTATCTATCTTTCATCGGTCCAAGAGCGAAGGACTGTTAGGTCCTCGTCGAAGAAGTCATCCGAGGATGGAAGGAACTCACTGCGCAAGAGAAAATGCACCTGACAAAGTTTTGGCGGAAGCCGACGGCATTGTCAGCCCACGTGTGTTTCCATACGTTTCCTGTCGCGTAGTTAAAAAAAATCCAATAGGACACGTGACGATCTCTTCAGCTACTGAGAACATCACACCTTGGCTGCGTGAGGGCCACGGGGTATCCCGGTGGGCTAATGCTTCCTTCGCGCCAAGCATGGGCTTGCATGCATGCCGAATGCGTCAACTTGGAAGCATTGAAGAATGGGGCTGCCGGTAAAGAGTTCAGGTTATGTGTATCTCCAGAGATACATTAAAAAAAGTCAAATGTGTGAGAGGCAGGGCATCACCTTCATGTAGCAAGGAAGTAAAGCAAGAACGTAGACCGTTGCACAACTAGCTGTGTACCTACCTTGACAGTAGGATCCATTACCAGTATATCCCATGTTGCATGTACATGCATAACTTCCTAGTTCGTTGACACAACTTGCGTTCTGAGTACATATCTTGTCGGTTGTGTTACATTCATCAATATCTAAAGTAATAAAGTGAAAAGGATAACATCAAGTGACAGTAATAGTAACATCATCCAAAATTTGAGAAAAAGGTTTTATGGAAAGATTTTATCTCTCTTTAATTCCTGTCGCCCACATCCGCACAGAGTCCTTGGCTACGCAAACTATCTGTGCACTCATACTTCAAACACACAAGGCAAGGTAGGTAGGTCGAAAAATGTTCCTTTTTTGTATAATGTTGAATTTCCCAACTGATGATCGTCACAAGAAAACGTTCTTCAACTCGGATGGTGAGCCCGATAAATCATGGTGAAGAGGGGAGAAGGACAAAATGTTACGATTTTATGACTAACTGCCCACCAACGTAACCAGATCTTATACAGTCAGCGAATGCGAGGAAATCACCAGGTCGCCGAATGTCTCACTACTCCTTGTCAGTTGTGTGCCATTTTGTCGCACTCGCTGACTGTATAAGATCTGGTAACGTTGGAAAAAGTTATTGGAAACTGCTTGACCTACCTACCTTGCTTTGTGCGTTTGAAGTATGATTG
>NC_088653.1:4215024-4218490 GCF_964019385.1 Sycon ciliatum | reverse complement strand
CGCAGATTATTGTATACATAGCATTATTTAATTTGTTATCTCCACGTAGATAATGTACTGTAAAGTCTTGTATAAAAGCCGCGGCTTCTATGACTTTCTTGGCGAAATTTTGCAGGCTTCTATATGAGACAGACTTCAGTACAAGACAGGTTTTTCTATGTATGTCAACACTAAAACCAGGCTTATTGTGGTTTGAGGGCCCCAAAATTGCGGCTTCTATTCGACGGCGGCTTTTATTCAAGCGCGGCCTTTATACAAGACTTTACGGTATATATTCAAAGTTTTTCAGAACACCCAAGATAAAGTTCAAGTCTCTGTGTTGACTAAACCTTGTACATAAAGTCCTCTATATACCAACAAAATTCTCACAAAGACAACATTTCTCATCTGTCCACACTACAACAGTGCATGAAAAATGTCCATCACCCACACTCCCATGAATACATGTAGGTAGGAATGGTATTTTGCCTGGCGGCACATCAATTCATGTGGCCGATTCTAGTTCAAAGTGTCCTTGTGTCCAGAGGGTGAAACTCATCTGAGTCAGGCACGGAAAGACGTTGACCAACACATGTCCAAAATCACTTACCCAGACAAGGCTGGTTATCCAGATATGACCATGTTCCATTAAACTGGCACTCTATTGTTTGGGAAACTGTAGTACTTGCTCGATACCCAATATCACAGGTTACATTCAGTACGGTCAAATAATTGGTGGATAGAGGGAATGATAGATTACCAGCAGTTACATTGCTTGGAGGTGGCCCACAGTCAACTTCTACAAATAAGAACACAGTTATGCAAAGACTAATAGAACATACTTCTCTTGAAATGCTTGACCAAAAGAAATACAAGGGGAGCAGTCTTTCTTTTGTCTTTTTTCTCATACTTCAGAAGAAAGGAGCTCCCACCTTCACATTGAAATAGAAGAAATCACACGGAAATGAGCTATGAAGCAACTATCCATGGCCCCAACAAGATAATAAGCAGTCAGAAAGTGCGATAAAAGGGCACATAATTATCTGACATGTTACTGAGACACTCAAGAACCTGAGGCATAGTTCTCACACACCTCAAGTGCACAAACCATCAGCCTTCCAGCTTGGAAGGTTCACAAATCGTTTCCATGTGATTTCTTCTATTTTAAATTTATTGGCTCAGTATCCGAGCTAAATTTGCATACCTTTATATTAAATAATTGTGTGCATACATTGAATTTATCCCAGGAAGAGGACCTAGCCTTCGTGTTACGTCCTGCTGGTCAACCTCCATGGTAAAATCTCTAAGTTCGTCTGATTCCAATCGATTTTGCTTCACTATGTCTGCATTTTTGACTCTATTCAACTAATGAACCCCGCAGAATCCCGCAGATAAGCCAATGGGCTTACCGTAAAGTCGCGGATAAAAGCCAAGTTTGCATACAAGCACATCGCGGATAGAAGCCGGAAAATCAAACGGGTCAAATGCATATAAGCCTGTCGCGAGTAGAAGCCTGCCTTCTATGAAAGCGCGGATCGGGTAGGTCAAGAGTGCATGCGCTATGTACGGTGCATAGTAAAACTGCCGCCATACCGGTAGTCAGTGGTGGATCAACGCGGGTCGCGCGCAGAAGCCTGGCTTCTATGTCCTATGTGCATACAATCCTGGCAAAAATATCAGCAGTGCATGGAAGCATGGTTTGCATTAAAGCCTGATGCAGAAAGCGGCTTATATGCTTATAAGCCCAACTTTTATCCGCGACTTTACGGTATCTGTTTCACAGGGACATTTCGGTGGGCTTCTACAAGAACATGGGTTTATATGCTGACACCAGCAAGTGCATTGAAAAGTACAAAGGAAGTGAGAAGTACAATGCTAAAAGTTACTGTGCAAACAAAACAACAAAAGATGATTGTGTTGAAATGTACAAAAAACCCTACAAGTACTACGTAAATGTGCATGGTAAGACCATAGTTCCATAATTTAATTATGGATTTATGGTCTTACCATGCACATTTACAAGCCCTTGGGCCCAATTCCTACCAAGAGTCCATAAAATGATTTCATGGACTCTTGGTAGGAATTAGGCCCATGGGCTTGTACGACGAAGCCTTGTGATGTTCGAACTTTCCCTGGGCTTATGCGCCAGCATGGGCTAATATGCGGATGGGGTTATCAGCGGGATTCTACGGTACCCTAAATCACCACAGGGTTGTGAATTGCAGCAGAGATCCATGAGAGCTCGATACCGGGAAGGTAGAGCCATGACACACTAGTCAGAACAACAGATGGCCTTATCAGTCACAACTTCAAGTTTCATTCCGTCATGGCACTCATCAGGTCCTGGTCCTGATGAGTGCCTGAGATGACTTCAAGTTGTGACTGACCAGGCCATCTATTGTTCTTATTAGTGTACCCTAAATCACCTGTACATTCCGTCTGGCGAGAAAGCAGGTATGACAATTTGCTTGGTTATGCTCGGACAAATCACTGTCCTCTCTTGAAAACCAAGTTACTCTTATCACTGACCATGTGTTGAAAGTAACCGGATTGTGATGAACAAGAAGCAAACCACGGTCCTCACTTGACAAAAAAAACATGTTACCGCTATCATTTTCCAGGTGTTGGAAGTAAGATGATATTGTTCAACAAAAACAAGGATATGATATTGAACTCGATTTGAACAAGTGGAATTTTGCCCGGATAGAGCGTTAAAAGACAATTGTTTCATAAACTACTCAGATGGCGAGCCAAGGAAAAAATATTGTAACATGGAAATTGTGGCCACAAGTTATGCGATCAAGTCAACCAACTTAACTAGATTTTGAACAGTCAGACGTGCACAATCTAGCACAAAACTGAGAAGGATTACTCAGGCGCGTAGCACCGCCGTTGGCGGTGGTCTGTCCAGAGGGGGTCCGGGGGGATGTCCCCCCCCTGAAATTTTTGGAAATTAGGGTGCAAAATCCTGCATTCTGGGCACTTTTAGCATTGTTTTACTATGTTGGTTGTGGTGGGGCGAAAAAGTGGTCCGGCCAAAGCCGGACCGGCCGGAGCGGCTGCTACGCCCCTCTTACTGAGACATTCCACGAAATGAAAGCAATCTTGAGAACTGCTTGATAGCGCTAACCAACGGTCTTCCAACTTGGAAGGTTCATGGATATTAGTGCTAATTCCAAAGTTTTGAGCTAGATTGTGCATGTTTGACTGTTCAAAATCTGGTTAAGTTGGTGGACTCGATCGCATAACTTGTGCCCACAATTTTCATGTTACAGTTTTTTCAAGTACCATTCTTACCTTCACAATATGATCCATTACCAGTGTAGCCAATATTACATGCGCAAGTATAGTCCCCTGGGCTATTTGTACACTGAGCTACCTCTGAGCATGCATGGTTAGCTGCAGTACATTCGTCAATATCTGAACAGTGTAGGAGAGAGGTAGCATGCATTGGTCAAGTACGTATTCAAGGCTTGTGGCCTCCACA
>NC_088653.1:4155024-4210024 GCF_964019385.1 Sycon ciliatum | reverse complement strand
TAACCATCCCCAAACATCATTGTTTTTGGCTTCCCTGAAAGCTGATGAGGTGCAGAATCAGTCTTCACAAATATGGACACAATTTAGAAACAAGCAAATGTGTCCCAAACATTTAGCACAGCTGTGAAGGTCAATGAAAGTCTCCTTTTGACTCTCCTTGTTCGTATTGAGCTCAAACAAATATCCACACTCCACCCCTACTATTTCTATTCTTCCTTTCTCTCTCTCTCTCTCTCTCTTTCTCTCTTTCTCTCTTTCTCTCTCTCTCTCTCTCTCTCTCTCTCTCTCTCTCTCTCTCTCTCTCTCTCTCTCTCTCTCTCTCTCTCGCTGTCTCTATTTCTCTCTATCTCTCTGTCTCTCTGTGTCTCTCTTTCTGTCTCTCTCTCTCTCTCTCTCTCTCTCTCTCTCTCTCTCTCTCTCTCTCTCTCTCTCTCTCTCTCTCTCTCTCTCTCTCTCTCTCTCTCTCTCTCGCATTATCTCTCTCTCTCTCTCTCTCATTCTCTCTCTCTCTCATTCTCTCCCTCTCTGTCTCTCTCTCTCTGTCTGTCTGTCTGTCTGTCTGTCTGTCTGTCTTTCTGTCTGTCTGTCTGTCTGTCTGTCTGTCTGTCTGTCTGTATGTCTGTCTGTCTGTCTGTATGTCTGTCTGTCCGTCCGTCCGTCCGTCCGTCCGTCCGTCCGTCCGTCCGTCCGTCCGTCCGTCCGTCCGTCCGTCCGTCCGTCCGTCCGTCCGTCCGTCCGTCCGTCCGTCCGTCCGTCCGTCCGTCCGTCCGTCCGTCCGTCCGTCCGTCCGTCCGTCCGTCCGTCCGTCCGTCCGTTCGTCCGTCCGTCCGTCCGTCCGTCCGTCCGTCTGGTCTGTCTGTCTGTCTGTCTGTTTGTCTCTCTCTCTCTCTTGCTCTCTCTCTCATAAAAGTATTATCTGGTTATGATATTATCCTACATATGGTGTGCTGCGCCATACTGGGCTTGCAAAAGCAGTTAAGGAGGCTCCGAACAGTTGCGCAGCGCAGTGTAAAAAGGGCACCTCCGAAATCTGTTTTTTGCCGCGAGATTCGAAAAATGTTGTGTTCCATGCGGAAACAAGCTGTTGTTCAGAAAGAAGTTTTTTGATTTCTCTGTGCTCGCAGTTGTTCCAGGATGTAGTTCTACTCGTTACAGTGTTTCTGTAGCCGTGGCTGTTTCTACGCTGGAAAGAATCACTGGCCATGGCTAATGCTAAACAAAGGCAGTTCCTACGCTGCTTGATTTTTTGTGAAAGCTTTGTTGAAGCGGTACGATGTGGCCACGAAGAACAAATATATTACTGACGAAGAAGGGTGAGAAAAGCAGGCTGAAGTCAGTGAAGACATTGATGTCGAACGTAGTGATACTAGTACTGGCACTGGAATTTAGCATGGACTACCCGTGGAGCGTGAAGTGGCTGCCCACTCGCTGGTAAGTGGACCCACTTGCAGCTCCAGTCGCACGAGTGCCGTTTGAAACTGTTTCTGTGGATCCTAGAGTATCCTGAGCTCAGTGGACGACGCATCTCAGGGCTGCTGAACTTACTTGGGCTACTGTCCCTGTAGGAATGAGGTTCGTGTCAACCACTGTACTGCACTGATGGTGTAAGGAAAACGCTGGCCAGAAGCTTGTGTTCTGAACCAGGGACGAACTTCTAAATCCTGCTTTTGTAAAAATGGGGATGCCACAACTAAGATGTGCACACTCAGGTGTGTATTGGGTAAATGCCTGTGGTTGATTATTTTGAATCCTTTTCTATGCGCAAGTACATGCGTTTGTGTGTGTGTACGCGCGCATGTGTGTGTACGCGCGCATGTGTGTGTGTGTACGCGCGCATGTGTGTGTGTGTACTCGCGCGCGCGCACGAGTGTGTGTGTGTACGCGCGCGCACATGCGCGTGTGTGTGTGCAAGCTGTTGAAAGGTGTAATCCGAGCACAAGTTGCTATGTCTAACGTAGTTTGTTCGCTATCCTCGCTTCAGCGTTGGGCAGGTGTACGAGTGTGTGTGTACGCACATGTGTGTGTGTGCGCGCGTGCTCGTGCCCGCATGTGTGGGTTCGCACGCAATGTTGATCTGGGTTATGCACATGTCCCCACGAGTGCACTGTGTGCATGTGCATGCAAATGTCTGTGTACATGTATGTGTGTATGCACGTGCATGTGTGCGCGCGTGTGCAAAGCTAGGTGTGGAAGGGGGGGGGGGGCTCACGGTGCTGGTTCTGTATGCCTCTCTGATGTCCGCAAGGACAGTGTGGTAATGGCTTTACAGTACAGGAGTTGCATGTGAATGCGCATTTGTGAACCGTATTTGAGACACAAAAAGAATTGCCGAGAGAGCATGACAGTACATTACATGTATATCGTATATGTGCACGCCAGCGTAGATGCATATTGCCCTTCATGCGATGTTTTTCTGGAGTCTGCTGCTATCAACGCAAGTGACAACCAGCAAATGCACGCCCAGTGCAGTGGCTGGTCTTCAGGCTTTTATTTACACTAAGTCCTACTATGGACTAGTAGTGTTACAATGATGCGTGCATGAGAGTGCGTGCATGTGGGTGGGTGTTTATGTGCGTGCGCACGCGTGTGAGTGTTTAGTGTGCCTTATTTTGAATGCCTGCTTTCACATTATTCATGTGCCAGTTTCATGGTCGAGGTTGTTATGAAACCTCGCTGCCTTACATGTACATGTACACTACTCGTATATCAATGTGCTAGGACTGAAGGCTACATGACATACATGTACATGTAATTATACATGTACCTTTCAAAGCACAGACTATCTGGTATGTCCAAAGGAGGTTGCAGCATGAAAATAACTTCTTCTAAAATAATATTACCATACTACCATGTCATTGGTAGTGATATTTAGTCAAGAAGGCAAGAATGGTCAGATATTCTAAAAATGCTATTTTCAGAATTGGCCTAAAAATACCATATTTTGATACCTATATTGTTTGGTAGGGGCCTAAAGTGCCTGGTGACACCATCAAAACTGTCCATTATCGGTTTCCTTGGGGTTCAAGGATCACAGAAAGCCACAAAAATCAATATGTCCATGGACAAAATGTTGCAGGCTGAACCATTTCACAATTCAGCACCCGATGGAAATTTCGGTACCCGTAATTTCGAAAAAGTGGCTCGCCAAGGGCAAAACCAAGACGCAGTCTATCTTGTGTAGCCAAGATACCTCCAAATGTGGTTCTTAAACATATGATGAAGAAAATGCTTAGTATCCTCCTTCCAGGAGGCTTCTGTGGGTCAAAAACCAAATTTTTTTACCATTTTTTTACCGAAAATCAAGAAATTGTACACTCACTAAATACACCAGAATACCTCTTATATGCCTGGTGACCCTACCTAAAAACTATACCAAATTGAAGAAGAGACATCACTCCACCATTCTATGCATAAAAAACAGGGTGTCCATGGACCTTTTATTTTAACTTCTTTAGGTGGGAGCCTCCTTAAAGGGGAACTCCGGTCCAAAATCACCCCCATTTTTTATTGTGGAATCCATTAGAGTATGTCGTAAGTGGTAGAATGGCGAAAACCGGAAGCTTCTACGACAAGGATAACATACCTAAATTACCAATTGCAATTTTCCATATTTGGCACGAGGGGCCCCCGCCCACCCTGTGACGTAAAACGTTCTCAGTGACCTCCAAATTTTTTTATTCAAATGGTAGACCTACAAGGCTACAGAAATTTTGAAAAAGGTATTCACTGTTTTTTCTTCAATCAATAACCCTTGTACTAGTATTCATTCGATCATCATGTTGGAGGAAGAGGAGACCACAGGAGGTGTGGAGGTGGACGCCACTTCGAATTCAGCAACACCGAGGCCTTTTAGGTTCGAGCCGAAGCGCGCATCAGCGTCTGCGAAACTGTCCACAAGTAATGTTTCTGAGACTACAAAACAGATGAACGTGAAGAGAACGCTTTGGTTGCAAGTGCTCGCGTGAGAAGCACTGCTCGATGCCGTTGCGGACAATGCAGCCTGATGTGGAGCGAGGTCGAATCGACTTGTTGCTGGGAGGTTCCTGCAGCTTTCAGTAAACGCGGCGAGCAGGAAGGGCTGCAGTGCGTCACGCAGCACTCAGAGTTTGCTGTTGTTTGCCTGCGAAAATCAGTGCTCGAGGTGGCATTGCTTTCCTTCGAAGAATTTCGGGCAAGGTGTGGACCGTGGTCAAACAGGTGAGGATTCACTGAATCGGTTTCATTATTTTCTTTCTTTCCATGTTTCATGTACCGGTACAAAGTAGATGGGAAGTGTTGTGCAATGATTTTATGTACAGTATTCAAATTCACCAACTTCCATCACACAATCATGAAGTTCTATTGCACCCATGCCAATATAATTATACTGGTACAACGATGTCTTTCATTCATACTATTCCTAGCACTGTAAGTGTTTCAAGTTTCAACTGTGTGTAAAAGTGATGTAAATTTGAAAAAAGGCCAAAGTGTCTTTAGTAGCCCATAGAAATATTAATTCGAATCCGAAACTATTTACACTGAAACTATTTACTTTTACACAATCATGAAGACACTCGTGGTATGTGTATCTACATCTCTCCAACTGTTTTGTGCAGGATTTGGATACATGTGGCGTATAGACAATACACATGGTTCACCCATGGATACTTTGGACGCAAGCAGCGGCGTGTGATACCGTCTTGTGTGGTATCGAGGATAAAGCAGCTGGACCCAGAAGCCAATGCAGATGCGCACCGGGGCTTTGAGGAAGCAGTTGGACATGATGATGATGATGATAATGCTTCTTGGCCTGGTTGACGTTCACATAATCATTGGTACATGTGCATGCAGAATGTAGAAAACAGTTGACAGACACGATTTACAATTATTCTTGACTCGGGCAATATTTGTGTTTTCGGGTGGGCGCATTTGCACCAATGCAGCTGCATGAACAATCTGGTAAAGTTGACAGATACAATGGCACAAGACTGTACTGTGTTCGGGAGCATGGGGTTGTGCCCGTGCCGTTGCGAATGCCGAGAATGGTTGCATGCACATCGTTCAACAGGTCCTTCAAGAAGTTGCAGGACGTTGTCGTGCAGCTTCTTGGCCACCCTGTGCTTTGTGCTCTTGGTGTATTCCAGCCTGTACCTGAGCACACCCTCCTTGGTTTTGGCGTGCGCTCTCCCTACATTGGCATTGTAGGACAGACATGCCAACTGTACCCGTGCTCTCATGCCATTGTACGAAAAGTGGACACGTTTTGGTGCCCACTTCAGTATGACAGCATGGAAATTTTCCAGACTGCCTGTATGGCAGAACTTGGTGAGCTGCTTCATATCGTTGAGCGACGTCTTGCCCATGACGATGCTCTCCAGGATTTTGTGCTGGTCTGAACCCCGTGTCAGCCATGCTCTCTCCTCAAATATATGCCGTCAGGTTGCAAAATTTGAAAAGTACCGTATATTTCTTATAATAATACAAGGCCAAGGAATGGTAAACGATACAAATCACTATACTGTACCTTGTATTTGTGGCAGTGTAGCTGCAACCGGAAAGCAACGCAATGGAAACTTACAGATAAAGAGAACCGAAATAACACACATGATAACGTTCCATGTACATTACATCAATTCTCGACTTCACTGACTAGGATTTTGAGTAGAGGACTTTGAGTAGGACTGTACTCTGTAGTCGTTTAGAGCTACGTTCTGGACGGCACAAAATCATGCCGTTCACTTACCTCAAAAGAGTCATCGTGCTCACGTTCCTGGAAGTAAATCGAAGGTGGCCTGCTTTTGCTGGCAGCAGAGGTAGAGGAGCTACTAACTATTAGTATGACATGTACCGCCAAGTTTCAGGATGGCAGAGACCCTGGGTTCAAGCGTCGCTGCTGCTTCTGCTTATAGCCACCAATGCTTTGTGCAAACTCTTGTTGGAAATCTCTTTCATAGCACATCTCAGTGAAATGCTCAGTGCAGACACGATTATTTTTCGTCGGAGAAAATCCTTCCAACATACTCTCCATAGCCAAGCTGTCGTCAGGTTCGCGTCAGCCAGAGGAAAGCCATGCTACGACAGCCCGCAGGCGCCTCTTTCTTCGTGACATTGTCGCATCCAGAGACGCAGCAGCGAGTCGTGACAATAAATCGGGCATGGCACAGAACAACAAGCACTTCAACAATGGCCAAGGACTTTTCATTTTTGCTTCAATTATTTGAAAATTTCATCTGAGTGGACCGGGCTGAGAACGTTTTACGTCACAGGGTGGGAGGGGGCCCCCTCGTGCCAAATATGGAAAATTGCAATTGGTAATTTAGGTATGTTATCCTTGTCGTAGAAGCTTCCGGTTTTCGCCATTCTACCACTTACGACATACTCTAATGGATTCCGCAATAAAAAATGGGGGTGATTTTGGACCGGAGTTCCCCTTTAATATCCATTTGTACGTTTCTATACATACTCACTGAATTCGCAGACCACATACACCATATAGGAGGCGTTCCACTTGGCATTTGCAGATTGTGTGTAATATGCCAATTCGTTCTCACTGCTCATATTGGAATGATTGCGCCATGCGAGCATCTGTGCGCCAAGTAACCCACTAGTACAGTTATCCATGTAAGCAGTGTCGCTTAGCAACCGGCCATTCTTCCTGGCACACAGGTCCTTGCCGGCTGTGAAGTTAAGGTACTCATGGTCCAGGGTGCGTTGTAGAATGGCTGATACCTGAGCGCAGTAGCGATGGCCAGTTAGAGGGTACTCGTCTGCAGTTGAAGAATGCAATAACATTCTATTTTGAAGAGTCTATTTTACAATTTTGTGGGCTAGTGTGCTAAATAATTGGAAACTGTTCAAGATGAACGTGAGCGCATCGAAAATGTTCACAAGCTAAGACCCACGGCAACAAAGAATGCTGACTGTTACAAGACGATTAGAAGACCAGTTAATAACATGGCAATGTCTAACTACAATTATTCGTAGCTGCAAAGAAACTCACCACCCAACTTGGGTGGGTCAGCAATATCAGAAATAAAGGAAGGGAGAAACGTTGCGAAAACGAATTGTACAAAACCGGACGCCAATATCTAACGGTATTCCTCATGCATGACACTATTGTGGACGAGTTGACTACAATAACAAGTAGTTCCACAAGACAAACCTTCCCCTCTTCGGTCCTACGTAACCATGAACCTTCCAAGTTGAAAGGCCGCTTTGTGTTGGTTTGCACACTGGAGATTATGTTAGTGCTAGGTCTCAGGTCACTGAATATCTCAGTAGCCTGCCAATTTTGTGCCGTGTTATTGCACCTTCTGAATTTTTATCATCTTGTTACAGTCGTGGATAGTTGCTGCATAACTCGTTTTCATGTATTTTCTTCTCTTCTTTTTTTACACTTCCAAATTAAGACTTCCGCACAATATGGATGCAAAATCTGCAGGGTGCACTGTCACAGTTATCCACAAACAGTCAGATTAAAACATGCAAACTGCGTTGTGCCCAGAAGGGAGATGATGTTGGAGTGTTTTGTTTGCGAACTAATCCAATAATAATGATTGTCTGGTTCTAGACTTACAATGGCACGCTGGTGGGGCCTGTTGAGGCAATCCTGGGTTACACGTGAATGTAACATTTCCGGTCATGTAATAGTTAGTGTTACATGAGTAGTTAATGTTCTGCTGGTATCGTATCACAGCTTTCGTAGTCGTACCATTGGAAATAACGGGCACTTTGCACTCCACACCTGTGTGTAACACAACATGACCCGTCTCAAGCATGAAAATAACACAATTTCCAGAAAAAATGTTTTCAGCATAAATTAACTAGTTAGCAAAATTAACTAGTTAGCAAAATTAATAATGGTAGTGTACCCTCATTGGCTGTCACCCACTCTCTTCACGTTGGCCACTGCATCTTGAGTTTTTTCAGCCGTGCTACCCACAGTCACCTGGGAACTTGTAGCCAGGCACAAGGGACACATGGATGCGGCTAAAGGGATCTTTCTAGGCACTTGTGCCAGTGGTTGTGAGGCTTGGTCACTCACCCCGACCGTTAGGGATTGCATCTGCCGCTAGGGTTTACCGGGTGTTTGCGGCCATCGTGAGTTCTCTTCGGGAACGGACACGATAATTTCCTTTTTTTTAACCCTTCGAGGACGAAGGACGAATATATCCGTTTTTTAAGGTATAGCTGGATTCCTAAAGACGAGTATATCCGATTTTGAGAAAATCGCGATATCGATAAATATTTAGGTGCTTGAAGTCGCTCATATGTTGCTCAGACGAGTTCGATCTGATTCCTCGTCAAGGTGAGGCATGTCGCAGTTGATCCGCACTGGTCCCGTGGAGAACCGGCTACATTTGAGTTTTTTGAGTTTACTCAAATGTGCCGTGAATGTGAATGCGCCGATTGAGAAATTATTTGGAATTTGAAACTAACTTGTTACTTTGTTGAGAGTGCCGATGGCACGTAACGTGTCAAGTGTCTCCTTGTCTGAGGCCCTGGACATTATCTTTATGAGGAGCGATAGTGAGGGTGAACAGTGTGATCCTTTTTACTTTTCTTAGGATGACAGCTGATGTCTGCGCCCTGCGCTCAGGCCTTCAGTCACTTTTGCATCAATAGTCGCACAAAAAATTATTGGTGGCGCAAGGAGAAGCTTGTCGTTTGGAGTGACAAGTGATCACCGCTGCTTTTCCTTGTCAGAGTCAACACTACACTTTGTTCTGCGGCCTTGGGAGTAGTGTTGGAGTAGAAATTGCTGAGGAGACGTCGCGGAGGGGCGAGCTTTCCTGCGCAGGTATGACTTTCGCCGTATTTCAGCATGGTCGAGTGGAAAAATTCAAAAAAGTTTATTTCAAGAAAACCCCAAGAGGAAGATGGGGGACATGTCCTCAGCGCTAGAAGAGGTGTTCTACTATCTGCCGGTGTATAACTCTGGCCAATTGAGGACGCAGCTGGCTGTTTTGCCAGCGCTTGTAAATTGGCTATTTTCAAGACGATCATTTGTGGTGTCAGGGGGTGATGGACCTCGTCTTCTGGGATGCTGGCGTGGCTAAGCGGTACTGCTCCAGGAACTCTTCTAAGGTGAGGCAATGTTGGTTAGATGGAGTTTTGTTCATAGCTTGTTCGTATACGCTGTGGCGTGACTCGTTTCTAGACCCATAAATAATGTGATATTTCGGCCATTTTTGAGGGGTATGCAAATTTCAAGGTTCTCTTCAGAAACTTTTTCAAGGGCTTTGCACAATCGATCCACACCCCAAAGCAAATTTTGAGCGAAATCGGAGAGATCCACTTGCACACATACTTTGGTATTCTCAGACATGCTCTCTTAAGAAAATACAGATTTTTCGGCTGAAAATGGTAGTAATCCAGGTGGTTTTGGGTAGTCCTCAAAGGGTTAAAGGTTCAGCTTGATCAATTTTGAATATTAGTGCGTTAAAGAGCTAGCTCAAATTTTTTTGTGATAATAGGGAACATTGACGTGTATTGCGATTGAGGAGCACTGCAGAGGGGAAGACTACATGACCTTATTTTGTTGAGAAGGAAGAATTTTGTATGTGCTGATAGTTAATGTTGTGGGCGATGCAAAGAAGATTGCATAAACTTCTCTTCCGACGTGCAAATAAAGGTGTGAAAAAGTTGGTACATTATCAATCAACACCTGGAACAGTCATCATCGCGGCATTACATCAATTTCATGTGCAATGGCTAAATAAAGAAATTCGCTGTGGCCTCTGCTGGGATAACAGCAACGCCATAGCCCAGTGGTTAGAGTCTTGCTGGCCTCAAGCGAAGGTTCCTGGTTCGAGTCCTGGTGGTGACAGTCAGTATCTTCTCCAAGCACTTTCCATTTGCATCTTTCCCTCAAACATAGAGCTTTTCAATTTTCTTGTCGAAAATCCGGTTTGTGCGAGAGCAAAGTGTCCGAATTGAATTCCAAATTGATTTTTGTCATCAGTTCCATCAAAGGTTGGATTGTTTTTTTACCTTACAGCGTAATTTTAAGCAAAAAGACCCATTGCTTTGGAAAGAGTGTTTGGTTTCTCGTGGGTAATAGACACCCTGAACAAACAAATGTATCTCTATACTTTACGGCACTCGTACCGTGATCACACATATATCGTTCAAGCCATAGCCAGCAATCGCATGTCATCACGTACATTGAAAATCAACATAATTTTACGAATCGACCTTTTTTCAGGATCACTTTTCAACGAGGACGAAGCAAAGTCGGCCGAATGAAGCCTAGAGGTAGAAAATCACCCTCTCCACTTCACCATCACGATACTGACATAGATACGAGATGAAACAACTAAAAAATCCACAAGAAAACTGTACGGCAACTTTGGTCTGACTTTGGTCTGAGAATTTCTATCACGATCAAAAATGTACGAGGAGGACTCAAAAATAAGCCACAGACGTACCTTTATCGCTCTCTACTCCTTTTTCAAGGCACAAATGTCGACTCTCCACTTTCAAACCAGGAACTAGACATACCAGTGGTCCTTTTTAGCTGCTCCACGAGCGCAGGAAATGTTCACCAAGGCGCGCAGAGCAGCATCCATTCCAGAAAAAGAGCTAAAATACGAGTGAGGCTGCATGCCTGAGAACATGAGTAAATGTATGAGTACATGCAGAAAATAGTCAATTTCAGCGTTTCTGCTCCAAACAGCAACTAGCTTCGACTGGAAACAAAGATTACACCAAGGGATCAAACAACAACCATTTTCTGCAGTTTTTTTGCATATGGCTTCTTTGTGCTTGGTCCAGCACGCCAAAAATCACACCCTGGAGGAGTACAAAAATTACAACTCTCAGATGTCCTCGATTGCTGGCCCTGCGCAGGGTGAAAGCCTTGTGGGGGCTAATTTATGGTTATGATAAACGGTAGTTTTTTGGCCAAATAATGCTGTAGTGTGTACCCATTTCGCCTTGTTTCGAGTATATGTCGCTATAAATGGCTGCACCGCGCGAAATAAAAGCTATTCTCATGGAATAATACTCATAAAAAGGACACACTCCTGGCTCATTACAAACATCTTGAAAGTTTTTATCTTCACAAGTATACTTTCAAGCCTTCTCGTCAGGTGAAAAACAGGCAAGGGACAGATATAGTAAGAAAGTGGTAAAACAGCGCAAAGAAGAAGATAGCTAAAGTTAACAGCGAAAATTGCAATAATGACACAAAGGTGCAAGTGCGGGAAAACTCAATAAGCGTGACATGTAGTGCGACAAAAAGAGACAACCACTGGCCATACATGTAACTAACGAGGTTGCGTCACGTGTACGCAGTGCTAGATTGCTGAATGTTTTGGAAGCCGTATACATCCACACAAAGAAACCCAAACTTTGGAAGCAGAAACAGATTAAATTCACACTTAGGCTGTTAGGTAGAAGCAAAGCTGAGATCCAAGCGCTTCATTTGATATCCATCACGCATGCTCCATGCTAAAGGGAAATCCCTTGGCACGCTCCTCAACAAAAAGAAGTAATGAACAAATCAATTCGCGTTCCCCCTGGCCCATGATTTCCGTGTTCATCTTGTTGCCGCTCAATGAATTCTTATCCTATCGCAAAGAACTTTATATCCCCGGAAGATGAGGTCAAGACCTTTCCAACGGTGTATTGATTGTTGCGATGCGTGAATGTTTGACGATGATACGAAAGTTTGTACACTGGTCTATGCACTGCAATATACCGCGAGAATGTTTTTGTGAGTTAACTCGTCCGTTTTGGATCAGGTCATGCATAAAGCGCGAGTTAACTCGTACTCAGCACGTAAAGGGTTAAACTTTGAACAAATTGTCACGTTGCGTGGTGATGTCTGCGGCATTCATACTTTTCATAGCTATTATAAAACTTTTATCTCTACGTAGATTATTTGTGTAAACAATCAGTTTATTTTTATTTCTATTCTTTATACGAAAGTCCACTATATTCTCGAACATGTGCGAGAAGTGGTGGCGGGCCCAGGCTAGTCTCTTTCACGTAGGGACAAGCAATGTCAGCAACAAATACAACCTTGTCGGTTGAGTTGCTCTCAGCACATCGGCGCGTCGTTCCTACATCCCCTATATTTTTTTGTCTTTTTCCTCGTTTCTTTTTGTTCTCTACCTGTTTTCCAGTAGGGCTGTGTTAATATTAAAAAAAGAAGGAGAAAGGAAACAGTTTGCACATGCTACACCTCGCAGCTCTGAAGGCTTGCCAGAACCACACGCAGCAAAAATTTAAAAATTTGCTCTCACCAATGCAGGGTGGGCTAGGGAAGGCCGACCACTTGGCATTATTCTGACAAGTAATTGACTGGGGAACTGTAGTGTCAGGTTCGTAAAATTGGTTGCAAATTGGATACCGTTTACTTGAGTACACTGTGCCCTGCCCAGTGGAGAGGTTATAGTGCAACCCGTTATTTTCCGGCTGGCCACAAGTAATCTCTGCAAGATCACGCACACGAGAAACGAAGGGACACATTTAGCAATGCTGGGGCATAAGAGTATGAGGTTTCCCGTTTGGAAGCGGGTGGGTTTGAAGGATTTCCTTTTGGAAAATAATTATTTTCCCTCAAACTGGTGAAAATAATTAGTGAATACAGAATGATAGAAAATGTCCAGTTACTTCTGGTAGTCGAAAATTAACATGAATACTTCATTAGAATCGGGTGGAGAGCCAAGGAGTTATAAGAAAAATAGGAGACCAAAGAGCTACAAGTTACGCTATATTTCCAGTTACATCTCCAGTTACTGGACAATCAGCTCATGCGATAACATTGCACGTCACTGACCAACGGTACTGACGTTCCACACCTAACTTGCAAGCAGCACTAGCATGCTGTGGATGCACACACGTCCAGCTTGGAATGTTCTGAGTTATAGAAATCACATATGGAGAAAGATAGGTGTCTGCAATCAAGACAAGCACGAGCTAAAAGTCTCCGCTGTGAAGGACGTTGGCGGACGTACATGCACATTGTAACAGTTTGTGTTCGCTTAACATCCCATCGATTCGCTCTTTAAATCTTCAGAGCCACACAACCTATGTTGTATGTTGCCATGTGTCCTTGAATTGTCGTTCTTGACATACATGTACATCTGCCAACGTCCTTCACAGCTGAGACTTTCAGCTCAAGCTTGTCTTGGTTGTGCTCACCTTCCCCTCTGCATACTGAAAAGCTGGAAGGCTGTTGAAGTGCGCATCTAAGGTGTGCTAGAGCTGATTGCCAATTAGGTATAGAGCGTTAGTACCGTCGGTCAGTGTCGACCAATGTTATCGCATGAACTAATTGTAATGTAATTGGTGGTGTCAGTGGATAATATTGCATAACTCAAATCTTTTTAAATAACCGACGAGGAGACAACAGTCGTAAAATAGCAATGAAAAATATCAATTGTGCACTCATAACCATGTATAAACAATTAAAATGAAACAACTCCAGAACGTTTTCGTGTGACCATCATCAGTGGAACATCGTCACATAGTAAGAATCACTAAAACAACCAGTTATATAGCTAGAGTAATATGAAAAGAAGAGTGAGAATGCAAATCTTTTTAGTCATAATTTCTTCTGGAATATTTTTTTGAACTCGGAATACGTTTGAAGTTGGTAGTGCCAACTAAGTAGCAACTTCTAAGTTTGGAATATTATTTTTATTAAGAACTCCGATAGTGAGCCAACGAAAACAGTTGTAACAAGAAAAGTGTGGGCAATTGTGGGCGTCTGACTGTTTAGTTGGTGGACTCGGTCTCATAACTTGTGCCCACAATTTCCTTGTTTACGGAATATTTTATTGCTATTCATTTTAACAGCAGAAACGGTAGGTGCGTGGGTGGTGCTAAAATTACTAAGCCTTTCAGTTGATAAAACAATCGGCCCAGACGGCAGAAATCAATCGGGGACAGCATCAGCAGCACATTGAAAGTCTGTAGGACCTCCCTGGCTTCACTCCCTGGCTTCACTCCCTGGCTTCACTCCCTGGCTTCACTCCCTGGCTTCACAACAGTAGAACATAGCCAGCAATCGTATGTCATCACGTACATTGAAAATCATATATATATTTGCAAATCGACCTTTTCCAGCATCACTTTTCAACGAGGACGAAGCAAAGTCGGCCGAACAAAGCCTAGAGGAAGAAAATCACCCTCTCCACTTCACCATCACGATACTGACATAGATACGAGACGAAACAACTGAAAAATGCAATAGAAAACTGTCTGGCCATCTTCGCGCTGACTTTGGTGTGAGAATTTTCTTTCACCATCAAAAATGTACGAAGAGCACTCAAAAATGAGCTCCAGATGTACCTTTACCGCTCTCTACTCCTTTTTCAAGACACAAAAGTCGACTCTCCTCTTTCAAACCGGGAACCAGACATAGCAGTGGTCCTTTTCAGCTGCTCCACGAGTGCAGGAAATTTTCACCAAGGGTCGCAGAGCAGCATCCATTCCAGAAAAAGAGATAAAATACGAGTGAGACTGCATGCCTGAGTACATGAGTACATGCATGGGTAAATGCAGAAAATGGTCAATTTCAGCTTTTCTGCTCCAAACAGCAACTAGCTTCGACGAGATACAAATATTACATCAATGGATCAAACAACAACCATTTTCTTCATTTTTTTGGCATATGGCTTCCTTGTGCTTGGCCCAGCACGTCAAAAATTACAACTCTCAGATGTCCTCGATTGTTGGCCATGACAAGTTTTGGTTATGATTCAAAATTCATGCAGGTGTTGATCTCGTCCATAGGCAGTGTGTTCAGTATTTCCAATTTAAGCATCAACACAGGTCCATCACCTAATTGGGTTTCTGCTCTGCGTCCTGGTATATTTATGTCTGTCTATATCGTTTTGGTCTCTTTCTCTCCTTCTCTTTCCCTCTGTCTTCCCTTCCCTCTGTCTCTCGTTCTCTCTTTCCAATCACTCTCACTCTTGCACTCTCGCTCTCACTAATTCTCTCTTTCTCTCTCTCAGTCGCACACTTTCTCTTTCACCATCACACCCTCTAACATTCTCTCTCTCTCTTTTCACTCTCTCAATCTCCCTCTCTCTCTCTCTCTCTCTCTCTCTTTCTCTCTCTCTCTCTCTCTCTCTCTCTCTCTCTTTCTCTCTCTCCCTCTCTCACTCTCTCTCTCACACTGTCCCATTTTTACTCTCATTCTCATGCAATGCCACTTAGAGTGCAACCAAACCTGTCTGGCGAGACACTGGGCTGTGCCATGAGACAAGGATCCCGGGAACGAATGTGCGAACAAAAGCAGGGCTGTGCTCCGAAACAGATGATCAAGCTGCCAGAAGAAATCCACTGTCTGACATCTGCTAGCCACTTCACTGCTGTTCTGAGCAGACAATATCTGCACCACATGTATTCTGTGCAAGGTATACCATATTTTTGTAAGTAATTTCTGCTGTTGCTGTTTGTATTATTATTTTTTGTTCACCTTGTGATGTCCCTTCCTCCCTCTCTCATAACAGCCACCTTCACTTCCTTTCACAAGGAGACTCCCTTTGATAGGTATCCATTTGCCTCTGGAAATCCTTTAAAATGTATTATCAATAGACACAATAACTGGCACTCACTTGTCAGACAACTCTCCCCTGTGAAACCGGCCGGACACTGGCACTCTCCGGAGATATGATGGCAATGAAGAGACCCATGAACATTTGGACATTGGGTGCATTCCTGCGTGCACCCGAGACCAAAATAACCGCTAGAACATTCCAAGGTACAGTAAAAGCCGTGATAGCCTGCAATGGATTAGGAACGCAATGACACAAGCAAAGGGCCGGATTAATACATTTTTTATTTTTTTATTTTTTTTACAAAGACCACTTAATGCCAAACATAAGATGAGGCTTGGGGAAGCACGCACAACCTGAATCGTGGCAGTGGTGGTGAGGTTTAGGGAGCTCCACCGACCTAGGGTCTCGACTTCATAGCCACCTAGACGCATCATGTCAGGGCACGTACTGCCAAATTCCTAGCCAGCAGGAAATGATGAAACATCAGAGAACGACTGCCGCAAAGACAGCTGAAGCAGCTCGAACAGCAAAATGAGATAGAGGAAACAGCAGCTGGTCCAGCAATAGAAGCAGCAAAAGACCAGCAGGTTAAGCAGCAACAACAGCAACACCAGATGTGTCCACAGAGCAACAAAACTGCAATGGCATCGCCGTCAACAGCACCAGTAGCAGCAGCATCATCATCATCACGGCCACCAACGGCAGAAGCAGAAACAACAACAGTATCTACAAAGGTTGCATATAAAACAGCCGTGGGTGAAATCCGTAAACTCACCAGCAGTACAAGTACATTGCCCAGTTATGCCACTGCAGGTTGCATTGTTTAGGCAAGAACAAGACATAGAACAGTTGTCGCCATATCGGCCGTCGGGACATAAGACACAAGTTCCATTGACGCGCCAAGATCCTGCTGCACAACTGCAGAGACATGTTGAAACAAAATCGAATATTTGATCTGTGTGGATCTTAGCATTTTAGCTTTTTAACTCATTTGTTCATTGACTGTACCACATTTTCCCAAACTCCGTTCGCCTGCTGAAGTTCAACTGATGAGAACTGAATTCCTCAAAGCGCTATGTATAGAGCAGGGAGTGGTGTGTGAGATGCACATAGACACAATCAACTTTATCTACTACTACCACCGACGTCGCTGCTTCACGTCGCATACCATACCACGTGTGTGTGAACTAGGCTTCAACAAGTGCAGATAATTGCTTCAATCAGCGCAATCACTTTCAGCACAAGCTGAAAACGGCATGTTTGGTGTGGCCACGACCTTTTAAGCTTGGTTTGCACGAAGCTGCTCCTTGCCAACCAACATCAGAATCCAGTTATAAATTGCCCCTACAGCAAAAATAGCTAAAAACTCACCCACACTCAAACTGCGTTGGTATACACACTGACAGCCTGTCAGTATTGGAGCGGCAGTCACAGTGGACACACACACTTCCATTGCCGTGGTATGGGTCTTTGCAATCATTGCATTCTCCAGTGCTGGGGTGACATCCCTCTGGACAATCGCAGATTTGGTTGCATTGTGGACCGTAATAATTCTTTGGGCATGTCCGGTCACAGCTGATCGTATTTCAAAAGTAGACGTAGGCAGAAATAATGATTACAATCCACTCAGTGAGAATTGAGCAGAACACCCATAGAAACAGGCCAAAACAGCATGTTACAGTGGATAAAACGACCTTGGATATAACGACAAATCGAGTTTAACGACAAATTTCTGTTGCCCAAGTAATTTAGCAAATCCTTTCTGTACATTATAGATTGGGTATGACGACCTCGGAAATAATGACAGATCAAATTTACGTGCACTTTTTGGTGCCCAAAGACCTGGAAATGCATCGAATACAACGACTTTCCTCTTGTATCAGACGGAGTGGCATGCATGGGACATGCCTGTGTCACATGCCCTCACCTCTGGATCACTCTACTCATGCTGGTTATTGCACATATTGTAGCCGCGGGCGAGTAGTGCAGCGGTGTAGTTGCTATGCATGTTGTGTGGCTTGAACTATGCATGCATGACACATGCTCATGCACATCTGAAATCCATATGCATTATATTATGCACATCACCGCGGCATATCTGCAATACATTTCTGCCATTTTGAAATACATTTTGCACACCAAATGTGAAGATTGGGGTAAGCGACAGATCGAACACAGTAGCATTCTGTTTTCTCCCGAAGGAGGATCGTTATAATGTACTCAAGGGCCATCCGGATATATTGATAATTTTCACGAAACGAAAAGTACTCTCCCTACCACCATCGTAAATGACCTGGCAGGGCACGACATCCCTTTGAAGAATGCCAGCAACCTAGAAGGAGCACGAGCATTTGCTGCAGACAAGTCGAAATGGAGATCAGACATTGTTTGTGGATGAGTTTTTGTGGACTGGAGACAGAAGCGGACTTGGCTTAATTTCAGTGCATTCTCATGCATTGTTCTTAGGCCTTTGTACGCGTGCTGTGGTATTATTATTATTTATTATTAAAAGTTGATTTAGGACCGTCCCCCCCCCCCCCCAACGGAAAATAGATTGACTTGTCAGCCAGAATCCATTGACGTCTCACATATCAATTTTTTCAAAATAAACTCTCCTCGACCCACCAACCCCTAACTGAAACTCATTCACGTGGCGTAAAATATAGACAGTTATGGACAGCCCATTATATCCCATCTCAACTGTATTGTGATTATGAACCAAATTGGCTAGTCAGTATGCTGTGCGTGTGCATACAGCCAACTTCGCTGATAACGACTGTGGATATAACGACAATTCGCGAATAACGACAGAATTTCCATGCCCAGAGCAAAGTCCCATCCCACTGTAATACATATAATGAGACTTCGGGTATGACAACACTTTGTGAATAACGACACTTTTCTGCTGCCCCGCCGAGTGTCGTTATAAGCGAAGTCAACCGCATACTGTTTGTGCCCAAATGCTGACACTCTCAAGGTGTCATGTAGTCACTGAAAATGCTCGAGTCACCCTTTCACTGGCAATAGTAGCAGTCACCGAATAGAATTCACAGCAACAAAGACAGCACATACAGCCAGTTACCTCAATACATTTTTATACTTATTTCTTATCTGTAGAGAGAGTACAGAATAAAGTAGGTGGGGGGGGGGGGGGAGTTTAGACGTTTTTTTTATAAAATTGGGGAAGAGTGGAGATACTTTCACCGACCATTGCAGGGGTGCAGCCGCCGGTCTGGCTTTGGCTGGACCATATTTTCGCCCAGAAGTGCCTAGAATGCAGGATTTTGCAACCTTATTTCAAAATAATTCCCTCGGACCCCTCCAGCTGGACCCGTTCCAACAGCTGTGCGACGCACCTGCAATGACAGGTGGGTATAGGACATTTTCAAGGACGGGCCGACGGTCACATCTTGGAATCACATGCGAGAGTTTTTGAATTGGTGGTGCAGCGGTAAAGCCCAGGTCATATTCGTACGGAAATGGACGCGTGGATGTGAAAAAAATACAAGTTGGGCGGTCAACTTTGTGTCTGACACTTGTGCTGACTCAGAGCGGCGTGGACAAGAAAACAAGCTTCTGAATCCATCCAAGGGCTCGTAGAGACAAACTTGTCACTTTCCATATACATTTAAATGTGTAACACATTAACAATCTCAGGATGAGCGCCGCATGGCATCGCCTCCTATAAAAGCTGTATTGCAAGGCTGCATTCTTACTTTTTCCCCATGTATCCGTCCGGGCACAAACATCCAACAGCATTGTCACATATTCCACGTGTACAGTTGCATGTGTACATGCAGTTATGTCCATACCGGTCACCAGTACAGGGCTGTGTACAGTGATGTTGCTGCAATAGATTCAGATCAGGGAAAACAGGACAAAATACAACTGAATGTGAGTGCACACAAAATCACATCCGCATGCATGTGCAAACACATGTGCCGTATTTTTCCGGTTGTAAGTCGACCTTTTACGACTTAAAATAGAAGGAGAAAGGGTGGGGGTCGACTTACAACCGGGATTCGACTTATAACCGAGAACTATCAGTATCTTACAAAAAATGACCTGCACTGCATGCACGAGTGCACCATGTTTATACATTTTTGCCAGTTTATTGGCCTTTTTCAAGGATTGGGACGTTATATACTCCAATAAGGAATGTTTACATGATTTGTTTGGGTGAAAACTTTGAAACGCAGAATTGAGACCTCCAGATAGGGGGGTCAACTTATAACCGGGGTTGACTTACAACCGGTAAAATACGGTACATACACAAAAACACACACACACACATACACAAATGACAACATAAACAGAAACATACACACCCATGCAAACACACACAAACACACACACAAATGCGCGCGTGCGCGCGCACACACACACACACACACACACACACACACACACATGCATACACACACATACATACACACATAAATACGGTGCAGTGCACATCAAATGGACGCTTTGCGGCTGTTGACTGAAACAAAGGAAATGCTTTACTGTAAAACCGGAATATTATCGACCGGAAATAAAAATAAAAAAAGGTTGGCAATTTTGGCATGATAACGTGCAGAAAAATTATTGATGGCTTCCTGGCCACCCAGAACATGCATCGATGTATGCACATCTTTACACACCGGGCACGGGGGAACGTTTATTCAAGTTACGGAAAAAATGGTCGCTAAAACATAAAGCCTTTACGACTCGTTAGATTTTCCGGTTTTACAGGATTTACATTGTAACACGGAAAAATGTGTGCATAAGTTATGCAAGTTATCGAGTCCACAAACTAAGTCAGATTTTGAACAGGCAGACATGCACAATCTAGCACCAACCTTGCAAGGAGTAGTGAAACATCCAGCGGCACCAAAGTCAGCTAGAGCACTGCTCGATAGCGCTAACCAAAGCATAACTTGTGCCCGCATTTATCCATGTTGCAATTTTTTCGTTTGATACCATACATTTTTCAGAACACGGAGGCTCCACTGCAGCCAATTCATATTATGATCAGTCATCACCACTACACAAAGGTCGTTGACGCTGCAAGTTTTATTAAAAAGAAATGAAATCTCCAAATTTTCGCTCTTCGGGCTTCATCAAGTTTACTCCCTGATGAAGCCAACCACCTTCGGGTAGTGATGGTGACTAACCATAATATGATACCATTCATGTTATTGCTATTAGTTAGTCCATCATTGTCATCAACTAAGTACAGCACTGTAGGATACTGGCGTTCGGTTTGTTACAATTCGTCCTCGCGAAGCCTCCACTTCGTATTTTCATCTCTAATAATATTGAGCCTCCCAAGTTGGGTGGTTGTTGCTTTGCGTTGTCAAATTGTGTTTTGACCGTACTGTCTGGTCTTTGCACCCCGTTATCGTACCAGGCCAGCATTCCTTGAAGCCTTGGATTGTAGCTTGTGCTCGGCTCGATTGGGCTTACCTTCCCCTCTTTGGAATTAGGACTACCGTAAAGTACCGTTGATCCGCCCCCTCTCTAATTCCCGCCCCCTGTTGATTTTCTCCCTGTGAAGCGACTTCGGCGTATACGTAGAGGATATAACCCGAGTCAGAGGGTTATACCGGCTGAATATAAATCCCGACTGCGATAGCAGGAGGGATTTATATGAGGGTACGGTATAACCCGACTACGAGGGTCATATCCTACTTATGCCAGGTACCCCTACGCATTTCCAGAACAACGAACCTATTTGGAGATCTCCTACATCATGCAGTACATGAACATCTTCTGGTGGTTATCAGTTATCAATTGAAAGAATGGTCGAGCAAGATCAGAAGGAGATTCCTCCGTGGATGTTTGGCATAAGATTTCCTTTCAGTTCCAGTGCATATTGTGGCATCTTCATGATCTTGTCTTGAGTCGTGAGCGGTGCGGAAGTCGACTGAATTGCTGCGGTGCTGGAGTTTGTCGTTGAATCAAACTACCGTCACTAGTAGATTACAGCTTGGACTCTTTGGGAGTAAGTGTTACTATAATTATGGTACAGTGCTGATTTTCACATGCGGCATCTTATAATCAGTTTTGCTTGCAAGTAGATGCATTTGCATACACTGTTTTGTATCACATTTCAATCCAATCTATTGTAGCATTTTCCAATCGGGTTGAAGTACATGTACCGTGACTGGTATTATAAACTTATTACGAAGGAGACAGTCTGTTGATGATCTTCAACTCTTCGAAGTACAATGTACATTGCTGACCCATTCGGGATACTTCGTGGTTATTCGACGTTCTTTATCCTCAGATTCAGTATAACAGAATACTCTGTAGACGAATTCCAGGTCATTCTTCTCTTCCATTGTGTACTGTTCCTCGTCAGTGTGCCGTTCTGTGTGGAGTGTACACGTGCATGTGGTGTCCGTTGTGTCTGTTTATGTGTGGTCCGTGCGCTGGAGTACTGCCGCCGTACAAGTTCACTGCCTTTCAGGCAGTGAACATGTACGGTGGCAGTGCCCTAGCGTACGTACCGTGCACCGGGATTTATATTCTATATAAATCCCGCGCGGGATTTATACTGGCCAATATAACCATGGCTAGACGAGCGCTGATTGGCTGAAAACAGGCCCTCCGTACCGTACCATGGTATAAAACGAAATACAATGTTGAACCGACGCATGCACTGCTGTACACAAAAACTTGCCAATCCAGGATCAAAATGTGCACAATCCAGCACATTGAGTCTGATCCTCTACGTTGTTGTACATCGTACTGCACTTGACAGCCTTGATCTAATCCCCCCCCCCCCCCCTGCCGAAAACCCAGCTGGGAAGCGACATGGCGTGGGGGCGGATCAACGGTACTTTACGGTAATAACCATGAACCTTCCAAGTTCATTAGCGCTATCAAGAAGTGCTCAAGCTGACTTTGATGCAGCAGAATGTTTCAGCACTCCTTGTCAGTTTGGTGCTAGATTGTGCAAGTCTAACTGTTCAGAATCTGATTTAGCTCGTGGACTCGATCGATCGCATAACTTGTGCCCGCATTTTACATTCTGCGTCCGCAGAAAAATGGGAAAGCCATAGCCGATGGCCCCAGGGCGTCTGTCAAGAGAAAACCCCATGGCTGCACGACGCAGGTGCGTAGACCTTGGCTTTGGCGGGAACTCTGAACCCTAGTCTGTCTAGGAAATCGAGATTCCATGGATGAAAATTTGGCCAAAACCCTCGCTTTTCTGAAAATTTGCGACTTCCCACGTATTTTGTTGTTTTCTGCACTTTCCACATTTTCTGCACTTTTCACGCAGTATACAGTGCTTTCCATGATCCTGTACGTATGTTATTTGTACAGTACGCAAATAGCAAATTTCGTGATTTGGCCCAAATCCGCTTTTTCCTGCCAATAATACCGCTAGCTCCTTGCAAGTTCAGCATCTTTCCGCACTTTTCGCTGCAATTTTTGCTGCTTTCTACCGCAATTTCTTGCGTCAGTTCTCGAGCATTCTCCCGCAAATTCACGCAGGGACAGTTTAGTTGTACGAGTGCAACACAGTCTGCATTTTCAGACAGTGCCCATTGGAAAATCGTGCATGGCGAATGCAAAACATGGTACGGAATGTACTCCAAAAATGCAATTAATGCTGACGTAGGTCGTGTGAAACTACTTGTTATCGTAGTCAACTTGTCCACAATAGTGTCAAACATGAGGAGTAGTGTAAGGGGCCTATTATATGTGCAATTCCAGCCCGGGCTGGAGCGAGCGGGATAGCCCGCCGAGAGTGGTAACATGTGCATGGCCGGGCTGGCTGCCATCCCGTCGTGAGTTTTTATATATATATATACGCTGACCACACGCCAGCCCGTTGTGAGTATGCAACGAACACACTACGACTGTAGTGTGCTGCCCCGGGCTGGAGCGCAGGACTGCTAGCCATACTCATGTTATAAACCAAAAAAATCTCACACAATGTATTCTTCTGCTGAGTTCTTCCCGCGCTATGGCACATGCTTGGTGTGTTGTATCACCTCGTTTCTTTTTCCTGTTTTTCACATCTTTACTTGTCCATATCAAAGTATTTTGCAAGTAGTTCCCCTTCCATTGTAAAAAAACAATCATGCATGTCGACAAATAAACAGTGCTCACGGCACGTCCTTCTTGTTGCTGTACAAAAGGCTCCGTATAAGTACCTATTTTGTAGCATGAACGCGGTGTCGACACCATAATAATACAACTCTGGCCCGGGCTGGTCTGTTTACGTGCTTCTCCTGGCCGGCTAGCCGGGATCCCGGGTGCCTGTGGGCGGGAACCCGCCTCGCCGGGCCAGCCCGCTTGACATGTAAATACACCACATGTTTTGTGTGGATTTGTGTACCACCCCGAGATCCTGTTGCAGGCGGGCTGGCCCGCCTGTCGACCAGCCCGGGCTGGAGCTGCACTTAATTATAATCACCCCCTTAGATATTGGCGTCCGATTAAGGGGATGATTATAATTATGTGCAGCTCCAGCCCGGGCTGGTCGACAGGCGGGCCAGCCCGCCTGCAACTGGATCTCGGGGTTGTACACAAATCCACACAAAACCTGTGGTGCGTTTACATGGTGTGATAAACCTATTGGTTTATTCTAATAAATACTTTGTAGTAGTCTCCATCGAGGAGCGAGTGGAAAAGAACAACAAAACAAAGAACAGCACAACGGAACCAGCATGCTCAATGTGTAGTCATGCGTGCATGCCAAATACCAATGCATGACGTAAGCTAACGTAAACTGCGTACAATAAGACAGATGCACGCGGGTGGTTGCATATAGGATAGCGTACATAATAATACAACACGCCCTTCCGAGATCATAATGGGTGAACAAGCCAGACTATGATCTAAACATAATAACTATGAATATACAAAAAAAAAAAAAAACATGAACAAGAGGCAAGGCAACGAGAACAGTCACAGTGTAGCACAGACTACAGAAGAAGAAAAACTAATCAAACATATGACTGTCCTTGGTGTGCAGAAATGTTCAAACGGTCAGGTTGACGGCGGTTACGGGTGCTGCGACGGGGTGCAACAACAGGCTCAGTAGGTGCGGGAACAGCAGGTTCAGACGCACTATCAGTAGAAACGCGATCAGGCAGCAATGGGACATAAGGCCGTAGGAAGCGACGATTTCGCCAAAACACACGACCACTACGTAGCTTGACGTAATAGTCTCGATGGGTACCAATGGCGACAACGATGCCTCGACCTGTCCACCGTTTGGTGCGCGGATCTTGCAGATCTACGTGCATGCCAATAGTGAGCTTAGACAACGTGCGCGGCTGAGACGAATCTGGATCCGGGACAGGTGGAGAATCAGAACTCTCTATACTGGTAGCACGCTGTTTCCACTCCGGGGCAAACGACGAGTGATGCGCCAGCACGAATGACGAGAGCGAACGACCGAATAGCAGCTGGGCAGGACTGGGTCCAGACGGATGTGGGGTATTACGCCATTCCAACAGACCACTCTGGAAGGCATCGGTGTCCAGGTCGCCATTACTAGTGGTTTTCGCAATCAGGTACTTCATGGACTTCACCGCGGACTCGGCATGGCCATTTGATTGCGGGAAGTGCGGGGTTGATGTAATGTGCTTCATCTGCCAACGGTCGCAGAACTCAGTGAAGCGTCGCGACGCATACTGGGGACCACCGTCGGTTGAGATTGCACTGGGAACGCCAACATCTGTAAACCAGCGACGAAGTTGACGAACCACGTCAGAAGATGTGGCTGTGCGGCCTATCTTTGCAACACACGGCCAACCGGTGAGTCGATCGACCAACACAAGGTATTCCCAACCTTGGCAATGGAAGAGGTCAGAGCTGACACTCTCGAAGGGCATTGACGGTTGACGGTCACTCTGCAGCGGTTCTCTCGGCAAAGATGGCTGGAACTCACGACAGGGCTGACATGCACGGACAAGGCGGTCAAGCTCAGAGTTCAAACCAGGCCAGTACACTAGTTGACGCGCACGGCGCTTGGTGCGGTCAATTCCTTGGTGTGCAGCGTGTAGATCGTGCAGCACAGATGCACGTAGAGCAGCAGGTACTACGATGCGATTGCCCTTCAGTACGACGGCGGAGTCGACAGATAGGTGTTCGCGTCCATTCCAATAGGGCTGCAGATGCCGTGGAAGGTCGGAACAGGAGCGTGGGAAGCCGGTGAGTACCATCTGCAGGAGATCTTGATACTCAGAGTCCGAGGCGCACGCATCTTGGAGCTTCGCATAGCGTAATGCTGACATCGAACCAGAGTCATCAGCACGGAGGCACGCACGAATAGCAGAACCAGATGGCAGATCGTCTTCTCCAAGCAGGTCAGATGCTTGTGGGTCGGAGACGGGTGCTCGAGACAGAGCGTCGGCGGCATAATGCAGCTTTCCTTGTCTCCAGGAAGCATGAAATTGGTACGGCCGAAGCTTCAGCAGGAGACGCTGCAAACGAGGATTCTCGACCTGATCCAGGCTATACGTGTTGAAGATCGGAATCAGGGGCTGGTGGTCTACGATGAGGTCGAATCTGCTGCCGGCAAGGTACAGGTGGCACTTGCGCACAGCCCAGACCACAGCAAGACATTCAAGCTCAATCATAGCGTAGCGGCTTTCAGTGTCGGTGATAAAGCGGCTACCACACTGGACGAGGCGCCAGCCAGACGGGTGCAGTTGGAACAGTGCATAGCCGAGACCTTTCGTGCGGGATGCATCTGTTTCCAGACGGGTTTCCAGACCAGGTTGGTAATACGCCAGAATGGGGGGTTCGACCAGAGCATTCTTCACACGGTTGAACGCATCGGTGTGTGGCGTTTCCCACTGGAAAACAGCAGACGTCTTCAGCAGACCACGAAGCGGTGTCGCCAGCTCAGCGATAGCAGGTGTAAACTCAGCAAGCTGATTTACGAGGCCCATGAACGATCGGAGGTCGGTCCGATTCGTCGGGGTGGAGAAGTCGCGGATAGCGGAGAGCTTAGCGTCATCGACAGTCCAACCGTCAGCATTCAGGATGTAGCCGCAGAACTCGATCTCGGTAGCAGCGAACACAAACTTCTTCGCGCTAAGGGTTACGCCGTGCTCGTGCGCACACAACAATACGCGCCGGACGCGTGCCACATGGTCACCAAGGTCATCATCATAGACGAGACAGTCGTCGACGACCTTTTTGAAATTGGTGATGTTGTCGAATGCCGTGCTCATACGGCGGTTATACTCGTCTCCGGCCGAGATGAGGCCCTGCGGATTGCGCAAGTACTGATACCGGCCCCATGGAGTGATAAACGTTGTCAATGGCCGCGCTGCTTCGCTGAGTGGCACTTGCCAGTAGCCATGGCGAGCATCGAGCTTCGTAAAGAAGCGACCGCTGACACTGGTGACGACATCACGAGGTGGCTGTGTCGGATGCGTGGGTCGTTGGATCTGATCATTCAGCTTCTTGAAGTCCACCGTTAGACGCTTTTCAGTGGTGCCCTTCTTGTCGACTATAACAATAGGGTGGCACCAGTCGCGGGGTTCAGAGACAGGCTCAATGATGCCATCCTTCACCATGTTGTCAAGCTGTTCCTTAATCTGGTCCCGAAACGCATAGGGCACTGGTCTAGCGTGATGAACACAGGAAGGTGTAGCGTCTGGTTCGAGCTGAATGTCCATTGACGGACCAGACATGGGCTTCAGACTGTCAGAGTCGAACACGTCAGAAAACTCCTGCAGCAGCTCAGTGCGAATCTGGTCGGCGGTGGGCTTAGGTGCTGGTTTGCGCTCAACTCGGCAAACAGAAGGCCAGTTGGGCGGCAGCAATCCGAGCGCACACAGGGATGTCCGGGAGAGCAAGGCATCCGACAGCTCGGAGTACACGTGTATGGTGGTGCGGTGAGTCTTGGAGCCTAGCCCAAGACTGGAACTGATCTGGCCAACGGATACGAGAGGCTGACCGTTCACGCCGGTGACAACGTGGGTCCTCCGCCAGGTTTTCTGGGAATCCACCCAGAAGGTCAAGATGACGAAGACCAATTGCGTCGACATCACTGCCGGTGTCCGGTATCCAGTTAATGGCTGCACCTGTCTCCTCCGTGTTGAGCGTAGTCATCACAGACACGGTGCCTTGTTGCCCAGATGATGCTTGCTGGAGCTTAAGCTGGCCGATCTTGGAACCACGTGGCTGCTTGGATTTCTTCGGGCACATTTTTTCAAAATGTCCAGTGGCTTTGCAGCCGTTACAAGTTTTGCCAGCAGCGGGGCAGGCAGACTTGGTATGCGTAGAGCGGCCACACTGGGGACATTTCTTGGGTGATGAATAAGCAGACTGGGGTGCTGCCTTAGAGGTGGCGTCCGGCGCCGGCTTGTCACCAAAGCGTTTCTGACGCTGGTACTGTGACCTACGGGCGGCGTTGATCGATGCTGACGGCAGAATACCATCCCCAGTTTGCTTTGCTGCCTCCTCAGCACGGCAAATCTTTGCGGCGTTAGCTAGTGTCAGGGATTGTTCGGCTAACAATTTGTGCCGAGTGTCGTCATCGTGCACACCCACAACAATCCGGTCACGGAGGATCTCCTCGTGTGCTTGCACCAGCATCTTGGGGCAACTGCTGCACATGCGGGCAGAGCATGCGGAACAGACTTGCAAGTCGGCGAAGTCGCAGGCAGCAAAGGACTCCTTTAAGCCGGTGTAAAAAGCATCAAAGGTTTCACCACGTTGCTGGCGTCGGTTATAGAAGTCTATCCGATCCAGCAACGGGTTACGTTGCCGACGGATATATTTTTTGACAGCACAGATTATGTCCGAGACATCGGCATTAGTGGCCACGGCGATGATCCCCTCGCGCAAATAACGCCTTATGTCTTCATCTAGTGCCTGGCGTAGAGCACTCACTCGTGTGAGTCGGTCCTGAACGGACAGTTTCTGGCATCTCGCGTAATCCTCCCAAGCCTCCTCCCATGCGTTGAGGTCCGCGAGCGTGGCAGAGGAAAGCAGGATGGGCCGTTCCACCGAGATTTGTTTCGTCGTGGGCTGCGATGTGGATGTATTGCCACTATTGGAGCTACTCAACAGGGCAGTCAGGCGTGCCTCGCGGTCCGCTGCGGCTGTCATCTGGGCCTGCATGAAGGTCAACAGAGCCTGAACATCAGGGCTGACAGGTAAGTTTGGCGTGGCTGCTGCGCCAGGGACAGCATCACTACCAGAGTCGGACATTACGAATCGAAACAAATTTACAGCACTCGCACGAGGTTCACACCACTGAAACAACGGGCCGGGATTGTCAGGTCACAACGGGTGATCTGACCTACCGCCTACAATACTACTACGACAGGTAAGAAAATAGTTCACTGCGCCATGTGATAAACGTATTGGTTTATTCTAATAAATACTTTGTAGTAGTCTCCATCGAGGAGCGAGTGGAAAAGAACAACAAAACAAAGAACAGCACAACGGAATCAGCATGCTCAATGTGTAGTCATGCGTGCATGCCAAATACCAATGCATGACGTAAGCTAACGTAAACTGCGTACAATAAGACAGATGCACGCGGGTGGTTGCATATAGGATAGCGTACATAATAATACAACACATGGCAAGTGGGCTGGCCCGGCAAGGCGGGATCCCGCCTCGAGGCACCCGGGATCCCGGCTAGGCGGGCCAGAAAACGCACATATAAACAGACCAGCCCGGGCCAGAGTTGTATTATTATGGTGTCGACACTGCGGTCATATTACAAAATAGGTACTTCTACCTTTTGAGGGAAGTTATAAATAGGATTCCCGACATTGTCTTGAAAATTTATGCAGCTTTGTGTACAGCAACAAGAAGGACGTGCAGTGAGCACTGTTTATTTGTCGACATGCATGATTTACATTAAAATGGAAGGGGTACTACTTGCAAAATACTTTGATATCGACACATAAAAGTGTGAAAAACAGGAAAAAGAGACAAGGGGATACAACACACCAAACATGTGCCACAGCGCGAAAAGAAATCAGCAGAAGAATACATTGTGTGAGAAACAAGTTTTTAGGCTTATAACCTGGGTATGGCTTGCAGCCCTGCGTTTCAGCCCGGGGCAGCACACTACAGTCGTAGTGTGTTCGCTGCATACTCACAACGGGCTGGCGTGTGCTCAGCGCATATAAACTCACTGCGGGCTGGCGACCAGCCCGGCCTTGCACATGTAAACACCCTTGGCAGGCTGGCCCGCTCGCTCCAGCCCGGGCTGGAGTTGCACATATAATAGGCCCCTTAGTCTAAGGTCCAAGGTGGTATTTTCTAGAAACTCGTAACCTATAGGAGCTCACAAATGTTTTAGAGCTGTTTCTGACTAAGTTGTGCCTGCTGAAGACGATTAAAGTATCGACAAGTCTGTACAGTTGTCCGTTTGTTAGATATGGCGACCCTCCGCTCCATAGGGAAATTGTACATGTGGGCCAGTGCATGCAATACCCTGTCTAAGGGCAAATTTTTGGAATTTTTTTCTTTCTTGAAAATCAATTACAGGGGTCTAGAGAACACTTCTTTGGAAGATAAAGTTGGATTTCACATTTGAAAGTACATAGAGACCATGATTTCTATGGCATTGTCCAACAAATACACACACACAGGGGTGCAGGTTTGAGTTTTTTGAGCTCCGTAGGTTTTCGTCGTTTTTTTCGCAGCCCACCCGGCATCAGGCCGGAGTGGAGCCCTTAGGAGACGTAGTGTAGAATCGTAGCTTAGTGTAGAGTAGGTGATATTTTGAGTAGCTGTCACACCCTGACCTACTCTCCGCCATGGACGAGCTGTGGCCCCGGAGACTTCTGTGCAGTCTCCCAGGCATCGAAGCCAATGTCATCAGCTTGATCCAGCAATTGTCGTCGTATGTTAGTGAGTCTAGAGATAGAGAGGAGCGCGTGAAACGACGTGTGGATGAGCTATGTGCACACGTTTCGGAGTTACGAGGCGAACTGAGCTCCTTGAGGCAGTCCGCCATTGCCCCCATGCATGTTGACCAACAGCAACAAAAAAGGCGAGGAGGTCAATGAGAGTGCAGCTAGTAGTACGAATAGTACCCGTACGCTAACTGGAAAGTCTAAGCCGCGCGCAAATAGTGACAAAAGTCAAAGCAGCAGGCAGAACACGTGGGAACGCACACTGAACCCCGTACCCGTCGCGCTGCCACACCCTGGCACGCAGGCAAGACGGTGCCCTCAGTGGACACGGAAACGGAGTACAAGGATAAAGCAAACCCGGTATGTACTACAAACCACAGTCCAAAGGTTGCAGACACACAGACAAACACTGTGGGTTCGCAGCACGTTCCACCACTACCTGTGGATGATGACTCATGGCAACTAGTCTCTTCTGTCTCCCCTCGCCTTAGCGTCAGGCGTGGGGTCATTTGGATTGGAAACCTGCGCCCAGCTATAAGCATTGAGCAACTGGAATCCTTTATCCAACAACGTGCCCTGACAGCCAATCAGCAGCTCAAGATATTTAGTAGCAAACTGATCAGCAAGGCTGATGGCAAGGTCGGTGCTCGTGTGACGATCAGCCGAGCCTCAGTTGAAGCCCTCACACAGCCAAACTTCTGGCCCAGGCCTGTTTATGCACGCCCGTGTGTTTTTCGTGATGACCAGAGAAACGCAGCAGATAAGCAACAACAGGAGCAACAACAGAAGACACAGGAAAATCAGCACCAGGAATCTACACTAAGTCTTGAACAGAGAAACACAGCAGACCAGCAGCAGCAGAAGAAACGGCAGGAGGAGCACCAGAAGACACAGGAAAATCAGCATCAGGAATCTACACCTGAAGAGCACCAGCATTTGCAGACAGAACAGCAGAACCTGCATACTGCATGTAGTGACAGCCAATGCCCTGCATCCAGTGACAGCCAATGCCCTGCGTCTAATGACAGCCAATGCCCTGCGTCCAGTGACAGCCAATGCCCTGCGTCTAATGACAGCCAAAGCCCTGCATCTAGTGGTGTCCAGCAGGACAGTGGCCAGCACCAGCCCAAGCTTCAAGATACGTCAACTGCGTCTGCTCCAGCCAAAGCCACGCCACCTCGCCCTGGAAAGCGTCATGCAGAAGATTCCCCTGGATCCATGTCGGGAATACCATGCAAAATGCAACCTTCATCTAGCTCTCAATGAGTAAGCTACATCCAGTTGTGCGGGAGTTCTACCCTCAGGCTGCTACCGTATCTACTAACAGACTGCCACAATCTCATTCAACACATACCACCATTGGATTCCTTAACATCTGCAGCCTGCGCTACAAGATAGACACGCTGTCCGCTCTGATTAGGGAAAGGACATGGGATGTTGTTGGGATTGCGGAGACATGGCTGGACGCGTCTATAGCTGATGGAGAACTGAACATTGAAGGATACAGTTTGGTGAGAAATGACCGAAAGGGGAGAAAAGGAGGTGGCGTCTGTATTTTTTACCGGTCCTACTTGCCCATCAAACCACGGCCGGATCTCAACCAAGGGGACACGGAGGTAGTGTGGGTTGAGCTAAATGGAAAGGCAGGCAATCACTTAATTGGCTGCATATACCGACCACCAGATGCGCCAGTCTCCTACTGGTCCACCCTTGAGGCATCGCTGCATCAAGCTGCTATGGTTACCTCAGCCGTCACATTGATGGGTGACTTCAATGTCAATATCTCGCATTCCCAGCCACAGCATGCCCAGCCACTTCTGGATCTCTGTGGTGCATATGGCCTCACTAATATCGTCCACTCCGTTACGCGAGTCTCACCTCGGTGTCCAGCTGGCACTACTATTGACTTGATACTGACAACAGAGGATAAGGATTTGTATGATTGCCGAGTCCTGCCGCTTACACTCAGTGACCACTTTGGAGTTGAAGCAACCTTCAATGCAAGACATGCCCGGCCAGACATCCGCAAGCAGCGTGTGCGTCGCCGTTTAGATAACATTGACTTTGTTGCCTTCCGACTTGACCTAGCTGCTGCTGAACTTCATGTGTACCCACCAGACTCTGATGTGCAAGCCATGTGGGACCACTGGCATCAACGATTCCTTTCTGTCCTCGACAGGCATGCGCCATTGCAGCAATGCAAGATTAAGACAGGCAAGCTCCATCCTGCATGGTCTGACAGAGAGCTATACAAGATAAACCAGCTGAAGCGTCGCCTGCATCGAAAGTGGCTTGCTGACAAAGCCAACTCTGAATCTCACACAGCATATAGACGTGCCCGCTCGGTTGCTGCGAATACAAACAGGTGCAAACGCAACCAGTACTTCCAAAGTCAGTGCCAAGAAAATTGCCAGAACCCACGCAAGTGATGGTCAGTCCTAATAACTGTGACTGGACGCAAGAGACAATCAATCCAGCCGACATGCGACATCGAACATGTTGCGTCCACGTTTGGCAAGGTAGTCTCTGATGATGCTCGACCTTCAGTGCTCTCTATGCCTCAGGGTCCACAGCCTTGGTCTGCCCTGACCTCATTCCAACATGTGCGTGTCTGCGATGCTGATCGGCTTTTGAAGCGCATCGACCCGCGCAAAGCAACCGGGAGCGACGGCATCCCAGGCTTACTTCTAAAGTACTGTGCCGACCTGCTAGCACCATCAGTTGCAGCACTTTTCAATGCGTCCCTGACCTCCGGCACTGTACCCGCTGGCTTTAAGCGTGTGTATGTCACCCCATTGCACAAGGCTGGCGATCCATCTGTCGCCAACAATTTCCGTCCTGTGTCCCTACTCCCAATTCTCTCGAAGCTGCTAGAGATGGTGGTGCAGAAGGCACTTGTCACCTTTCTGGATATGGCTGGTTCTCTGCCCAGCACACAGTTTGCATTCCGGACAGGACATTCCACGGAGGATGCCCTTGTGTTGATGGTCAACAGGATCCTCGCTTCAAGAGACCGCCGCATGTTCACGGGTGTGGTCCTCCTGGATATGTCGAAGGCGTTCGACAAGGTTTGCCACCAGCAACTAGTCGAAGATCTCTTCTGTGTGGGCGTCACTGGAACAGCGCTCCAGTGGCTCATGTCATACTTGTCTGATCGCTGCCAGATTGTCCAGCTGGGATCCCAGCTTAGCACAGTGGCAGCCTGCTCCTGTGGAGTACCACAGGGGTCGGTATTAGGTCCACTGCTGTTCAGCCTTTACACCCGGGACATACCATCTGTTGCCCAGCAAGCTGAGTCCATCCAGTTCGCAGATGACATCGCACTGACCTGCAGTCGCCCAACACAACAGGAACTGACCGCCACTCTCTCCAGAGCAGTGACATGCATTGCTGACTGGCTGAAGCAGCGAGGTTTGATCCTTAATGCATCAAAAAGTCAGGCATTGGTAGTACCGGCTGGGAAGCTAGAAGCGCAAACTGAACTGGACGTATGGTGTCATGCGACTAAGCTGCCATCTGTCTCTTCTGCTCGCTACCTCGGAGTTCACATTGACAGCGCCATGTCTTGGAACACCCAGATGGATAGGTGCGTTGCCCGCCTCAACAAGAAAGTCGGTGTGCTGTGGCGGATGCGCCGCTGCCTCAGCATGCAAAGCCGCATCCAGTACTTCAAGTCTGTGATAATGCCTGATTTCTCATATGGTTCCAATGCCTTCTCAGCATCGCTGGCGGGTAAGCACCTGGACCGCCTCCAAGTTCTGCAGAATCGTGCGGCTCGAGCTGTGTACGGATGCTCGCCGCGCACCTCTGCCAGAAACCTGTTAGTCCAACTCGGCACCTACCGTGTCCGGGAGATCTTCATCCAGAAGCTCATCTTCCTGGTTTGGCGCTGCCCTTACTCCCGTGCTAGCCCCACACTGCAAGTGCTGTTGCTACCAACCAGTGGCGCTCCTACTCTGCTGCAATTATCTATGGGTCTAAGACCACCGCCAACCTGCACTGAGCTGGGTAAGGGTTGTCTCGCGTTCCAAGGAGCTAGGCTCTGGAATGCATTGCCCAGCGAGGTGCGGGCCATACCGCACCCGGCCCAATTTCGCACTGCTGCTGTTCCACACAGCATGAACCCTTGAGGTCAGACGGATCACTATCGCCATATTTTCATTATATGCCTGCCTGCTGGCCTGCCTGCCCGTCTCTCTCCCTGTTCTCTGACAACTTGCTTGTTAATTCGTGCGGTTGTTTTCAGACGTAAAGCCCTGTTGTAGAGGCTCAGCCTTCATATGTTAGTCTCTCTGTCTCTCTCTGTCTCTCTCTCGCTCTCGGATCTCTCTCTCTCTCTCTCTCTCTCTCTCTCTCTCTGTTTTTGGTGGACAAAAATATCTCTGGCGTTGATTGCTTTCTTGCTTCGACTTCTGCTGCGCCTTTGTTCTCGTACTCCCCTTTATGTAAAAGTGTTGTGCAGACCCTCCCTTAATATAGTCTGTCTCATTTTGTCCTGAGATGTTTTGATGCATAGTGATTATGACGCTCATCATTCGCTCCCTTGTCACTGGACAGTTCTGTCCGTTTGGTTTTAGCGAATTCAAATAAAGAAAACAACAAATAGAATATGCCTTGTATAATGCATTATCTCCAGTGTCGTTGAAAGCAGCAACAGTTTTTCGTGTCAGCCTTTAGTATTGGCCAAGACATTCAATGAAGGCTGCCTTGTTCTCCAGTGAAAACTGGGCAACATTGTCCATCAAGTTCTTGCGGCGTTGAGCTAACAAGAACTCGCGTTCTTTTTGTGCAAAGACAACATGGTCGCGGAGTGGTTCCGTTGCAGAATTCTTTCCATCCTATGCACGAGGAGAACGAATATCGTCCCGGAGCAGCCCACACTTGTTGCACACATCCATCCGTCGCGTCATGAACTCCATGGACTTGTACTTCTTAGTCTACAGATACAAAAATATACGGTAACCCAGGGTTTGCGCTTCACAAGACTGCTCGACATGTCCCGAAAGGGCAAACTTGTAGGCGACAGATATAGGTAAGTTTATGGGAGATTCCTCACTTTTCCCTCTTGGTGCAGCAGACAGCAGGAGACTGAACACTAACCTGTAGTTCAGAATAAACTGCTGCGCTCTGTCTCCCACTTCTGCACTATATTTAATCCAAGGCACATTGCCAGATTTCCATGTGCACCAGGGTGACAGCTATTGTTCTCCTTTTCCACGTGCACACAGTCATGTTCTGCCAACCACAATCATCATGATCATGGAGCTGCATAAACGCGGTTCCACACACAATGTATCCCATCACAGTTTATCCAAACGTGATGCGCGTCCGTTCCCTTGTGGAAGCTGTCGACTGATGCGCGACAGTCGACAGGATCGTCATGAGTGCATAGCAAGCAGCACACCAATAAAATGCCGAAATCCTTCGATTTCATCGCCGAGATTTAGTCGTCGTAATGGAGGATTGCGCTCGGCGTGAAGCTGCGGATTAGGTAGTTCCAAACGCAGCCGCAGCATTCTAGGATCAGTGAGTCCACAGCGGCAATGCTCTGAAGCGCGTCCTGCTCATCGTCGCTCCACAGAATCTCCGCCTAATTCATCCGCTCTCGACTCGCCTTCAACCTCAACGCAGGAGTCTTTCACTCCCGGACGCTTAGCTGGGGCTTCGTCAGAGTTACTGTGAGCATGCCGTACAGCTGCTAGTTGCCGATTGCTCCGACTCACGACTCGCCAAATAAATTGTCGTCTTCCTCCTCGATAGTAAACCGTGCCGATCTCTACGGACGCACCGACGATAATCAAGCGAGCGGTGCAGCTCGCGAGTGTGTCTACTCAGAGGCCCTTCCTCAAGTGCTACTTCCAACTCCTCCTGCACCGCGGCGTCCATGATGATTGCTGCAAGTCAATTGCTTGTCGCTTCTCTTGTCGTCTTGAGATCGATTAGGAATGACAAGATCCGCGATCGAGCCACAAAAAAAGATAACTCTTCTTTCCGAGCGATTTTCTCAAAATTCTGAAAGAAATCGGTTCCCCCGAAGACACGTTTTCGCATGCACTGGCCCATGTACTCTGACCCAGTCATTCTAGAGTACAGTGGCCACATGCGTTCGATTATGCACTTGAATCGATTCATGAATCCATTGTCATGCATTCTCACAATTTTTTAGTGCTGTTTCTGACTAAGTTGTGGCTGCTGAAGACGATAAAAGTATCGGCAAGTCGGTACAGTTGTCCATTTGTTAGATATATCGATCTTCTGCTGCATACGGAAATTGTACATGTACTCGAACCCAGTCATTCTAGAGTATAGTGGGTTTCTGCATACAGAGTCTGTTTTAGACTCCCGATGGTGGCAGTCAGGGAGGGTAGAACTCCCTGGCGGCAATAAAACATCATTCAGCTGAATACATTGAAAAAAAGCAAAAATGTTTATATAAAATTTAGGTGGACTTGCAATGTCAGTGCGAGCAACTGTACAAACACAATCAAATGGATTTTCATCAGGGAAAAATCGTCTCACAATAGTCTCAAGAAAATCGATTAGGAACATCAATTTTGATACATGTATTCTCATTCATCATTTCGTAATGTCCGCTTCACTTATACTATTAATCGCCTTAATAAATTGATTTTCATGCGAGTCTGTGGCATGGCTGTCACGCTTCTAACTGTGTGATGTGGCGCTCAGTCCCTGATACAAAATTTAGTGTTGGTTCTACAAAAAATGAAAGTACATTGGCTATGCCATGTACTCAAGCGCAGCAGCAATTAGAATACACTAGCAATGACTCTGAGCCGACATAATTAAATACAAGTGAAAAGACAACCAAACTATTTACATGTCTGTCTCAAGCGGCGCAGCAGCAAAGAATAGCAAAGAGCGACCAAAATGATATACAAGTGACACAACCAAATTATTTACATATTCAGCAGTTTGCAAGCTTTGAAGTATTTACATATAGCAAAACAAAAAACTCGGTTCATGACGCAGTAAACACATGAGTTTTGCTCACAATCAACAAGACAGCAGGATGAAGTAGGTCAATACAGCTCTTGGATTTCAGTGCTGATGTCGTCATCATCATTGAAACAATCACTGCCTGCTCCATAGGAAAAGCCAATTGTACGGGCAAGTCAACATGCATATCATCAAACTAAAGTGATTGGGGAAATAGTATCAAAATAAACAATAAAACACAAAAGCAAAAAAACATTGGTCTTATTGTTTTGACCAAGTGGTGATCAGGGAAATCAACACAAACTCTTCTCAAAACCAATTTGTGAATGATTGAACACAACAGCCTAAACATTGGTGATATTATGTTGAACTGGTAGGTATTGGAGTAGAATAGAATAGGAATAACACCAATTACATAATGTCCCGGCCAAGGGCAAGTGCCTACTCAGCCTGGCGATACTGCACAACAAGCGAGTTCAACCGCGGCCTGTCACTGTATGATGGGCGGCATCCTCTGAAGCAAGTGACGGCCCAACTTAGCAAACAAAATGACAATCTGGTGCACAACAAGCCCATCACCACTGAATAGTTCAGTCCACTGTTCCGCTCCACGAACATCAAGGCTAAGGATTTTTTTGCACACCTGTTGACGGATCGCGCTGCCGGGATGTCCCCGCCGGCACAAGGCAACAATCTCGGCTCTGTCTCAACGTCCACCGTCCCGGCTTCTCAGAGCAGATGCACGATCAAATCAGTTGTGTGGGTGAGCGCATGCCGTGCGGTGAGTTCTGCACCGCAAAAACATGTATCCGGAAGGCCGACCAAACGGCGGCCGTATTGAATGCAGTGCGCATCCCTAAAGTCAGTCTTCTTCAGAACCGTTCCGTCCTGGAACCTGGGCACTCCCGTAAGCCAAGATGAGAGTCCCTTCTCATCTCGGACCTCAACCAGAAGCTGCTGCTCCGGGTTTAGACTCGCCTTAGTCTCCTGCTGGCAGCCATATTGTCCGTACTCAAGCTGACCGCGCTAATCGCGCAAGTTGTCGAGTGGCGTCAATGGCATCCAGCACCGGGTCTCTGCCAGTCAGCTGCAACCAGGCGAAGCGCCAGCACCCCAAATCAAGACTTTTTTATTTTCCGTGGCGGGAAATCGAGCTTTTCCAGGTATCTACAGCCTGTAGAAATTCAACGCTGAGAATTTCCAACTATTGTCCGGCTTTGGTCCTCTGCCACCGACCTATCCTTTGAAGGAGAATGCTGAAACCAGTTGGTTGCTCTTCAGTAGTTCTTTCTCTATCGTACACATATTTTTGTATGTCGACACATGCTGTGTGCGACGACGTAGACACTTCTCAACACTTGAGTGACTTGAATTTGGCCATGATGACCGAATGTCATTGGACCGTGGAGTCGAGTAGAGGGCTCAGGCTCGATCGGCACAACGGGTACGTATAGCACAAGGGTAGGGCTAATGATATATCAAGTTGTTTGCTGTGCACAACCTTGGGGCGGAATTCGGCACGAAATTCTCTGCTCGCCAACTGTTGAGTATACGATGCAATACGTAGGTTTAAACTCATGTTGCAGTGCTATCACGGTTGCAACCCTCTTTCAAATGTTGACATAGCCAACAACCACATAATCCATATCAAATCTTGCCCCTTGTTTTCTTTCTAAGTGTGAAAAATAGAAATAATACCAGTCCTAATCATTGGAAAATGCAAATCACGGTCTATTATCGACACATCGTACTGTCGCGGACATGGAAGTCCAGTCGCTTGACCCGGGCCGGCGCCCTCAGCGCGTACAGAACGTTGCATGCAGTGCACATGTTGATCCAATGCGACCATCAGCAGCGCATGATAAACGGTGCTACGGCTGCATGGCCAGTGCCCTGGGGCCGCTATACGTGCGACCGGATTTCCATGTCCACGACAGTAGTACCATGCAGCCTGGTAGTGCATTTGGAGCAGGAAAGTGAATGGTAGCACTGCCGTGGTGAACACATGAGCTGATGACAACCATCGTCGTCTTGTTGGTTTGTGTTGTCTCCAGTTCATTGCAGGTTGAACGAGGAGTGAACGTCTACTCTTTCTTTCCGAAACTGGCTGGGCACACGTCAATGAGACGGAAGCTAGTGCCAAACCAGTCCTTGGAAGTTTTGTTGTGCTGCTGGACTTTCAATCATCATGTAAAGTATATTCCGGTTTCTGAGTCTTCGTGTGCGCCTGAAGAGCTACACTGTGGAGAGATGTTGGAAGTTTATCCTGCTCACGACACTGCACCAAGTACAAGCACTTCCTCGGCACTGCCTGAGCCCTGTTCTGTGTTTACTGTGACCAGGAGAAGCAACTAGAAATTTGGAGCTTGAGCTGGAACGCTGGTGCTCTCTCTCTCTCTCTCTCTCTCTCTCTCTCTCTCTCTCTCTCTCTCTCTCTCTCTCTCTCTCTCTCTCCGTCACGTTCTGCCACTGTCCGAAACCGGTGCATGTGCTAGCATGTCCAAGCGCATTGTGTCTGAGTCACCCACTCACTCTCCTGCTCCTCCCTCATATGCCCAAGACAGTATGACCAACTGTGAATACAGTTCATGCCCACATGTGAACTTGTGTGGTTCTCTTGTAGTAAGCTGCCACGTGTGTACTTGCACGTGTTGTGTACATGTGTGTGTGTGTGTGCGTGTGTGTGTATCTATGGGACTGCGTTCTCCTATTCTCTCTCCGGTGCCTTCGAGGCCCACGCAACCCTTGTGGCAGTGGCTCGACAGCACAGGGCAGGAGTGTGCGCGCGTGCATGTGTATATGTGGGTGTGTGTGTGCGCGCGCGCGCGTGTGCATGCGCATGTGTGGGTGGGTGTGCGCGCGCGCGCGTGTGCATGCGCAGGTGTGGGTGTGCGCGCGTGTGCGCACGCTGATGCTCAGCTCTCCAGAATTATGTCCGTGTGCATAGCCAGTGTATGGTGGCAACATAGCCTTCCTTCATGTATATGTGTATGCGCATACTATTTGGGATGCTTTAGTGTTTTTGGTGGGATCCAGTTACATAGTTTTCTGTTCAATTATTTATGTTTATACAGCTGCTGTATTTGTAGTGCAACTTTATGTCTTTCTGCTGGTCAATTTGTCGTCTTGATGGTGTTCTAATACTGATATACATAGAAAATATTACCCTCAGAAAGTGTGCTCGTTGTGAAGTTGTCCTTCTTTGGGCTCAAACCATTGCTCGTGTATAGGTAGATACATATCAGTGGGTTCGATTGGTGGCGAGAGGTCAGCCTAAATTGTTTGGGGCGGAATTCGGCACGAAATCCACGCTGAGTACTTTTTGACGACGAGTTGCGTTGGTCTTGAAAACTCTGCCGAGAAAGCGAGGAAAATGATGTCGCTTGGAGCTTTCCGCGAAACTTAGGGCAGCTAATGCCCGCACCTTCCCAAACATTGCCTCGGAACAAGACGATACCACCAGGGAAGCTCTTGTGAGCAAGGGATAAAATAGTCTCTTTTTGGCGACATTGAGCTGAGTTTCAAATTTCCCGGGCCTGGGGTCGGATTTGGAAAATAAAAGTGCAACTTTTAGGGCTCTTTTTCGGTGCTGGCGCTTCGCCTGCAACTGCCAGCCCCATGTGCAATTGGCAGCGTGGATGAGCCATCATGAACTATGGACCACACTGGACCAGGGGACAACACTGCACGAGTGCCATCTGCTGGGTCGCCCGCACGGTGCTCTTGAGTCGAGTCCTTTCAAAGTTTGAACGTGTAAAGTACCAACTGGGTCACAGGTGACCTGGTACTATATTTTCACCGGGTCCAAGTGCCGCCCAACCGGGTCGATTACCCGGCTCACCCAGCTCTGGAACAGACACTTGTTATCTAAGGCTTTCTTCCACAGTTCTTCCACCGTACATACTTCAGTCATATATTTTGCGGAGTTACTCTGAGTCAGGACACTAATTTCAATCCACTCACACAATTTCATGAATGCTTGCGCCTTCACATCGCCATTCTGGGCCAGATCAGAATCCACTGCATCATTAGCAAGACGTTTCAGAGACTTCTTGTTTACGTACAGTGAAAAATAGCTACGGTGATACTTGATCTCATTCGCTATACCATCCTGATTTTCAAGTTAGTTCGTTCAATATTCTAGCCTGGCTGCGTGTACGAACAGCATTGAGCAGACTAAACTCTGCCTCGTATGTGGCGCACTGAGTACATTTCTCTGCCAAGCGCCTGCTCTGCGCCTCAGGTTTATAATCCTGGCACACCACATACTTGCTCGGATCGTTCCTGTTCCTCTTCGGGTCTGCCTACCTGATTCGGCTCCAAAACACTCTAGAGCAAGCTTTTCAGGCTTCAAACGTCAAAAGTTTCTTGACGGACTCTGTATGCAGAAACCCCCTATTAAAGTATACCCTAGAATGACTGGGTTCGAGTACATGTACAATTTCCGTATGCAACTGAAGATCGCCATATCTAACAAACGGACAACAGTACAGATTTGCCGACACTTTTAACGTCTTCAGCAGCCACAACTTAGTCAGAAACAGCTCCTACTTGCCACGAAACTTCTAAACTATGACTCTTTTTCGAAATGGGACCGTGCACTAATTTGTACAATTCGACTTCGCAAGGCTTTCCGTCCTTTATCACTGATATTGCTGACTCGCGCAAGTTGAGTGGTGTGTTGCTTTGCCGCTTTGTAGTTGGAACACATTGTCATGTTATTAACTGGTCTTGCCATCGTCCTGTACCAGTCGGCATTCTTGGTTGCCGTGGAACTTAGCTTGTGCACATTCTCGCTGCGCTCACCTTTCCCTCTTCAATGCTATCTCACCACGAACCTTCCAATGTTGGAAGGCTGTTGGTTTGCGCACTGAAGATGTGTTAGAGCTAGGTATCAGGTCGTTCAATTTCTCAGTAGCCTGTTGTGCCCCGTTATCGTACTTTACAACTGTTTATCATCTTGTTACAGTCGTTGATAGCTGTTGTACAACTGTTATGGTAGCTGAGTGGTAGGTGCGGTGAAATCAACAAGAATTAGTTTTATTCTATTTCTCTCAGGTACACACCTGAGATATAATTATTAGTGAAAGAAGAAGCGGCAAATAAATAACTTTCTCTCCGGTGCTCACCTAGAGGTTGACTACTTCTTCTTCGAGTTAGCTTTGTCGATGCTATCTATTCTAATCTACTTAAAACAGAAATGCGCAGCAGCTTTTATGCAGCAGACGCCGTACGCTTATATGCGGAGATACATTAAAATTAATATACATAAGGGCGTTCCGTATTGCTTCCGTATTACTTCCGTATTAGCCAGGCAGGGATAGTACACCCTCCCTTCCTACAGATAATCACGCCCTCGTCTGGGCCGGTTCTGTCTGGGCCGGAGATTGTACGGAAGTGCAGGAGGAGGCGGAGCGGGGGGGGGGGGTCGGAGTCGAGGGGGAGGCGGAGCGGGGGGTTGGAGTTGCGGTAGTGGTGTATGCGCAGGGTGGTGTGTATCTCGGGATCGTATGTCAGTGGTGTTGCAGGACGTAGATCTACGTAGGTTACTTGATGATATGGCTTCAGGCGATTTACGTGAACAATTGAAAGCCTCTGGCGATCCGACAACGAACGAATGCGGACTGTGACATCATCGATCACCTTCTGGATGACATATGGTCCTGTCCAGAATCGGTGAAACTTGGGGGACTCATTCTGAGGGACCACTGGTGAATGTAGGAGAACAAGCTGATCCTTCATGAACTTCGGTGGCAGGCGAGATGTACCATCGTAACCCTTCTTCTGGTGCTGGTGTGATTTAAGGTCGTGCTGGCGGGCACGCTCAAAGGCAGTCTCAGTTGAAGTACGAATAGAAGAGACAAATTCAGGGTAAGATGGTGGTGGTGAGTTACGGGGTAAACCATACATGAGCCCCGGCCAGCGAAAACCAGCACTTGTGTACTTGATATCAATCATCAAAATGTGACGTCAAAGTTTGGGACGCGCAGTGAGCTGGCTTTTGAAGATTCTTTTTCGATCGAGTGGGTGTCTTTGTTGTCAAAGGAGTTTCAAGTGTCTTCAAATGTCTCTGGTCAATCGATTTTAGCGCTAGGTAAGAGCTCGTCACATGGAGGTTGAGTTTAGACACAGCGATGGCGACAGGTGTCGCGACAAAAACTTAGGTCCAGAGTTGTCAGCGTGAGACTCCCTGTACGAAGCGGCGCTGAAAGTTAGTTCGCGATCGGAATTATTTCTTTGGTGGCGATCTCGCTGAGTTTGTCCAGCAGTGGCGAGTCTCATGTACATAGCAACGAAGAGCCCTCATAAAATCGACACTGGATACTGGTGGCGACGATATTCAGTGCGGGAGTAATGGCGACTGCGAGGAGAAGCTGAATGTCGACCCGCTGAGCGATCCGTATTTCTACATCGACAACAATGATGTTGCAGACACTGATGGAGGGCTTTTCACGGCGCAAAACAGAGCGTAGTATTATCAGTACTCTACCTTGCCAGACGACGCCAAGCTGGCTGCTGCCTGTGCTGAGAAAGGGGATCCCTAAAATGTCAAACCGGCTGAACGCTTTGGGGCAACATCTTCACGTGCTACAAAACGCGAGTATTCGCTCATATCATTGAAATACAATTATGCTGAAATCATGGTCTGAGTGAAAGTGTGCAAGGGAGTGGATGTCAGTGGTATTGGTCAGTACATTTATCAGTATGGCAAGCTTTGGGACAACGCTCAAACTGCCAGCACAGAGGTCCCTGAACACAATTTGGAAGGCCAGCCACCAATCATCGTTTTGCACTCCGGTGTTGTAAATAAGGTAGTGATGTATATGGAATATCGTCACACTTCTGAACTACTCATGCCTGTAGCACCAAGAGGGCAAGCCTGACTTGCATTCTATTTACTTACATGTACCTGTTCCACATCACAATCAGAAACTGTAGGATCAACTTGCATGGAGTCACTAGGCATGGATGCTGCACCAACTGTACTGAATCTTGACCTGTGTGACTTCAAACTCTATTTTCCATGCTTTCGCTCATCAGATTGTCACCAAACTTGATAACTTGAATGATTAATAGTGTAGAATCGATTTCGAGCGAAAAAATAATTTTTGAAAAAATTACACATGTTCAGGTTTCTGCTGGCTGGGGCTCACATCACATCGAGAGGCAGAACCGGATCATAACCAAACTGGAGGCGGAATGGAGAATAGCCAGTCGATGCATGTACACTAGTGCGGTATGCTAGCGCCGTGGGTTGGAGATGCAAGTCCCAGTCTCGGTGATCAGAGATGGATGTTGCAATCATAGCTTCTAGTGTCCGGTTGAATCTTTCAACCATGCCATCACTTTGTGGGTGGTAGGGTGTGGTTCTGGTCTTGGTGATATCAAGCATAGTGCACAGGCTTTGAAACAAGCGACTCTCAAACTGGGAGCCTTGATCAGTGTGACAGGCACCATACCGATCCAACCATTGAAGAACAAACCAGCGACATTAGAGGCGAGCATGTTGGGCATGGGGAAAATCTCGACCCACTTGGAGAAGTAATCCATTATGACTAATACGTGCCGATTTCCTTGATCAGTGATAGGAAGGGGGCCCATGATGTCCATGGCGACACGCTGGCTTGGATAGGATGATGTTTGCGACTGCAGAGGTGCTTTCGGTTTGGGCTGAGGTGTTTTCCGTTTTTTGGCACTCCGGGCAGGTTCTAACACACTGTTCGATGTCATCAGCCATGTGGGGCCAGTAGAACCTTGTATGGGCCTTGTCGATGGTGCGGTTGACGCCAAGATGACCCGATCCAATACCGGCATGCAGTGATCTGACAACCGTAGGACGTTGTGACGTAGGCAGGACCAATTGAAGATACGAGGACAGATCATCAGTAGACTCATACCTCGGTAGAGAACACCATCTTGGACAATGAGACGATTGAGCTGCGTCCAGAGTCGGTGCACATCAGGATAAACAGCAGCTAACTCAACTGATCCCTTAGGTGGTCGTTGCTGTGACGTCACCCACTTCATCACTAGAGAAATCGAGGGATCCACAGCTTGGCCAGTGCGGAGGGAGGTAGACGGCAGCCAGGACGCTGGCGGAGCAGGCTCACGAGTGCATTGGTCGAGCTCGCCTGTGGACAGAGAGACACCGCATGAACTCCCAGCAGCAGATGCAGCAGGCGGCAGACACATACTCTTGGCAGCAGGGGAACAACACACATGTCCACACAATCTTGACAAACTATCGGCGTTGACATGCTGAGAGTCAGGGCGATGCCGAGTTTCATAGTCAAACGCTGATAACCGTTCTATCCAGCGTGCAACAATGCCATCCGGATTCTTGAATGAAGATAGCCAAAGGAGGGCTTTGTGATCAGTGGGGGGAGTAGGAATGTGGCGCCGAGCAAGTAGTGGCCGAAATAGTGAGTGAATTCAATAACAGCCAGTAACTAAAGCTTTGTCGTTGTGTAATTACGTTGACCAGAGGACAGTGTCTTACTTGCATAGGCGATGGGATGTTCTGCACCATCGGAGCCGATTTGTGAAAGGACCGCACCAATGGCATGATCACTAGCATCTGTATCCAGAATGAGGGACTTATTGGCATCAGGATAGGCAAGGACGGGTGCTGAGCTGAGGTGTTGGCGGAGCTGAGCGAAGGCATTCTGTGCCGCAGGTGGCCAGGCGAATGTTGAGTGCTTCCTTGTTAGCGCATGCAGAGGTGTCGCAATCTTAGCAAAGTCGTGGTTGAATCTCCTGTAGTATGATGCAAAGCCGAGGAACTGGCGCACACCCTTGATGGACGTAGGTTGCTTCCAGGTGGAAACACCCTTAATTTTGGCGAGATCAGGGCGAACGCCATCAGCAGAGAACACATGACCAAGATATCCAACAGATGAGTTGACTAGAGAGCATTTAGACGGCTTCACTTTGAGGCGGGCCTCACGGAGACGGTCGAGGACAGAACGTAACCGTTGGAGGTGTTCCTTGAACGTCCTTGAGAAGACAATGATATCATCCAGATATACAAGACACGTAGATGGAATAAGATCTCCCAGAACAGCATTCATCAGGCGCTGAAACGTAGCAGGTGCATTGCATAAGCCGAAAGGCATGCAGGTCCACTCATAGAAGCCAAATGGAGTGACGAAGGCAGACTTACGCCGGGCATCTCTATCCATGCCGACTTGCCAGTAGCCAGAAGCGAGGTCAATAGTTGTGAAGTAGCGGGCACCACGCATGGCGTCAATGGCATCATCAATACGCGGCATTGGAAAGGCGTCTTTTACCTTGATGTGTTAAGCTGACGTTAGTCCACACCAAGGCGAATGGAGTTGTCAGGCTTCCGAACAACGACAATAGGTGCAGACCAGGGACTGTTCGACGGACGGATAATGTGATGGTCACGCAGCTTATCAATGTGCTCCCTGACCTCTTGTTGCTGGTGGATTGGTAGACGACGCGGTGCTATGCGTACAGGAGGTGCGCCGGAGGTGTCGATGGTGTGCGTGACGAACTCTGTGTGGCCAGTGTCAAACGGGCCGGTGGAAACACAGTCAGCATACTCACTCATCAGGTCTTGAACGGAACAGCAATCGGCACTATCCAGGTGACTGAGATCGAACTGCGGTTCTCGAGAGCCATCGTCTGCAAGTGTAGTAGCAGCATATATCGCAGAGGTATCATCGTCGTCGACCGGAACGTATGGCATGATGGAGCCAACCCGCACACGCTGTGGTAGTGTGATCGGCTGGTCTGAGAAATTGAAAACTGGATAGCCAACCGTAGCAGAAGAGGCATCATCATTATCCGCATGCACGTGAATGGCAGCATCTTGACAGAGGAGGTCATAACGCTCGGGCAGCTTACCAGATGCTTCCAGAAGATAGTCACCCAGAGCTGGAGAGAATTGGAGCTTGCCAGGCAGAAGTACTTGGCTGAACGGCGGTATTGCGACAGGTGTTGTCAATTGGACATGACAAACTTGGTGGTGAACACTCTTGGTATCATTATTACAGGCATCAGCATGCGATGGAGAGTTGGTAGGGAACTTGAGTGAATTGTCCGCAGGGTTGAAAACGCAACCATGGGTTCTGAAAAAATCAACTCCCAACAAAACATCAGGCTGAACATCACCAACCAGAACATTGTGAGAAACTTGCCGATCATCAATGGAAAAAGTTAAACTTGCAGATCCATGCAAAGGAATAGATGAACCATCAACTGTAGCCAAATCCGGTAGTGACTGTTTAACTAGAGGTAAACGCCCAGGCAAGCTTGACCAAACTTTGTTGCTAACCAATGTCACTGCCGGGCCCGTGTCTAGCAAAGCGCTGAACTGCATTGATTGAATAGTAACAGGTACTGTGAATGGACGGTGTAAGGAGGAGCGGTGAAAGAATGTAGCAATGTGGGACTTCAGACCATCAAACGATGGTGTTAAGAAGAGTAGGTAAGCAACTGCTAGGACTGGCACCCCAATACAAGCGAACATAGCAATACGTCTAACAGCATGAATGACAGGGGGTAAACCCACTATGGCGAGAATACAATTGAGCAAATAGGCTCCTATTGGTAAACTAACCGGCTGGTGAGTCCGAAGCGTATCACGAACAGCAGTTGGACTCAGGACTGCTGTGGATGGCTGTTTCCCGATGGCTGACGGGGCTGGCGGCACTCAGAGGCATAGTGGCCAGAGCGACCGCAATTGAAACATGTTACGGGTCTCCTTGGCTGGCTGCGTTGTGGCTGGTAGAGAGGTTGTGCGGTTGGACCGACGTCACGTTGTTCGAGGAGAGCCAGTCGAACGCTGATGGCTTCCAGCGATTTAGCAACTTCCTCTAGCTGTCGTTCCTGTGCGACTCCGCACACGGGAAGAGGTGGTGTTTCCTGCTCTTCAGCCTGCAGGATGAAGTGTTGGTAAAGGGCGGCGAGGAGGGCAGCATCCAGGGTGTTCGGAGCTAGTTCCCGGACCCTGACACGAATCGACCTGGAGTCGAGACCAGCAAGAAACTGGTCCTTTGCAAGGACATCCCTGTCAGCAGCGGCCATGTTGGGATAGGATTGGGCGACAACCGCCCTTACCTTCTCACAGTAAGCGCTGGCCGACTGTCCCTTCTCCTGTCGCAACGCTTTGAAGGCGGCCCGTAGTTCCGCACGCTGAGCGGGAGCGAAACGGTCTTCTAGGGCCTGAGCGAGGTTAGCAATAGCGCCTTGACGGGTCGCCTGCGGGAGACTCAGGTAGAAAAGCTGGGCGTCCCCGGTGAGGGACAACCCCAGGAATTGAGTTTGCTCGGCCGGCGTCCACTGGTTCACCGCAGTAACCTGTTCAAACTGGGCTACCATGCCGACCAGTTGTCATCTAGCCGACCTGCGTATTTGGCCGGGGTGGCCCAGTTGTGCACGTGGCGGGCGAGCACCGGAGCAGCGGGGGCTGGTACAGCAGCTGGTTGAGCCATCACGTCAACGATTGACTAAGGGCCAGGCGGGTTACAAGACGAGTTCCGTAAACAGGTGAGTTCGAATCTGACAAATTTAACCCTTTATGGGTCTCACATAAGCGTAAGGGTCGTATGTGACCCTTACAGTAAAATCGCATTTTCTGTGAGTTTTGTTGCTGGGAGACAACTAAAATGGTGCTCCACTCGTAGCTGAGGTCCCAGGCTTTCCAACGGTGTAAAAAACAACCATACTTACCATACAAATTTTTGCAGTATCGATCGACTGAAGTCTGGTGAAATTGGAAAAGACGACCATCCGCCATGCGCGCATTTCGAGAATGGGAGTGCATCCCTTGAAGCCGTGTCAGAAAAGCTTTCTGAGGACACTGACGGCACCAGTCTAGGCTGGATGTCCCTGGAGGATTTCAAGTGTAATGTCGTGAGAAAGAGAGCTCCGTTGAGTCCTCCTAGCTCAAATAAATCGTCCCCGAATGAAGAAATCAAATTTACCAACCAGCGAGGAAGCACAGCAACAGCAACTCTTACAAGGACTTGTCAAGTGCGATCAGCTGATTCGCCTGGCCGTGAGAATCACGGCACGCGTGACATCGCGCCTGAGTACTCATCTGAGCGAGAGTGAATCTGACGCGAGCGGCGCTGAGGTGAACGAACCAAAATTGTGATATTGTGGAACTGTTGCTGCTGGTGCATCGCCGATGGCGAGGTATTGGAGTTCAAGGACGGAATTAGGAGCATATATTCTTCACCAAGACGTAGCGCTTACCTGATTGTTTATCATAGGACTTCAGCTCCATCACGAACTTGGTATGCACTTCGTGCTGTGATTTTTGTGCTTTTTTGTTCGCAATTGTATTTTCTCTCAACTTGAAGGGCTACCACAGGTCATAGCCTTGCCTGGACATAGTCATATTTGTGTTTTCTGGACGCGTCCAGGCATACAGATTTTGAAAATATATAGTTTACCCATACCTACAACACACGGAACTTGAGTTATGGCTCGTTGTTTGTACGCGTGTTTGCGTGACCACCCCTCACATACATTGAGTAAGACCCACAAAGGGTTAATTGAACCAATGCAACAGGTAGCCGAGTGGTAGGCAAGGTGAAATCAACATGAATTAGTTTTATGCTACTTCTCTCAGGTACACACCTGAGATATAATTATTAGTGAAAGAAGAAGCGGCAAAATAAATAACTTTCTCTCCGGTGCTCACCTAGAGGTTGACTACTTCTTCTTCGAGTTAGCTTTGTCGTTGCTATCTAATCTAATCTAATTAAAACAGAAATGCGCAGCAGCTTTTATGCCACAGGCGCCGTACGCTTATATGCGGAGATACACTAAAATTAATATACATAAGGTCGCTCCGTATTGCTTCCGTATTATTTCCGTATTAGCCAGGCAGGGATACTACACAACTGGTTCCCATGTGTTCTTCTTCTATTTTATTTTTACATTTCTTACAAGCTCGGTATCATAATATGCATTTATGTATATAAATTGTACTCGACATAGCAGCATTAAAAACATCACGAGCTCTATAGTCCTGCAAAACGTAGTTGTAAGATCTACAAATCTGCCGTAACGTTACTGATTATAAGGATACTCAATCTGCGGACAGAACTGTTTCGTCCTTTAATAATAATATAATAATAATAATTTACCCGATCTACAGGTCTAGCCGGTGGAACAGCATCAAGTCCAGGCGGGCAGAGACAATGCATAACTCTGTTTTCAAGGAGTGTTTTGTGTGGTCTAGGAACCTCCAGAAAGCAAGTCACATGGCCAGAACATTTCGCCGAACAGTCGCCACGGCATTCGGAATAACTACCATACTTGTGATTACTGACGTCGCATTTATGTTCGCACCTACACATGCACACACAGTGATAGAAAATAACATACGCAAGCATGATTCGTGCATGTCAAGTCAAGAACATTGTGCAGAAAGAGTCCCACACCTAAATTCAACAACATGATTGGGTTTGGCAGCAAAAGTAAGTGGGCTGCCTGCAGAGACATCCTAAACTACCTGATTCTTACCACTCATCCACATGAACTGATCACAAACTATTCTTCACCTCCATTTTATGGCGAAAGGGTACGGTAATTTCAATTTCTTGGATTCATCTTAGATCTTTTGATAGTCTACACAGACTTTGTAAGGAAGAGACAGCACTTCGACATGCATGGAGGCGAGAAAGGATTACCCTAGAACATAATATCTTGTGCCTTCAACGGACTTTGGCATGCATGTTTGGTAACCTTTTTGGCAATATTTGTATAGAAATGGAAGGCCCTGAGTTAACGGTACTCGACAACTAAAGCTGCTTTCGTTTTTAACGACCTGGTAGAGTAGAGTAGAGGCATTCTACCGATAGAAGTAGATGGAAGAGGTAAGCCAGTGCACGGACGGTGTTCTACCGGATTTAGTAGCTGTTCACGGTATGTACCTGAAACGTGTTTCTTCTGCATGGAGTTGTGTACAATACCTTGATTTTACTCGAAATCCCGTAGCTCTACCAACTTCTAACAGCTTCTGCCAACTTTTTCCTGGTAGGGTCTGTAGAAGAAAGTAGAATCTACCCTTTTGAGTAGAAGCAAACAAACACCTCTACCGAAAAAAAGTAGTTTCTACCAAAACCTGTAGATCAAAAACGAACGCCTCCTAAAGTAATGAATATGCACCCAGCAGACCAAGTACATGTATTGTGCATGTATGATTTACATAGTAGTAGTAGCATAGTAGTAGTAGCATAGTAGTAGTAGCATAGTAGTAATTTTGGTGATAATGTGACGAAGCACAACAGATGTTAGTTTATACAGCATATTGGCGGAAAAATTGTGATGAAACGAACACAGGCTGAATGATAGCTATTTTGACTTCCAGCCTCCCTGTTATAGTGCATGTACTCTTTGGCGCAATTCACACTATCTTTCAGCCTGTGTTCGTTTCATCACAATTTTTCCGCCAATATGCAGTATTTTATTAATATTTTCTCTAGGGCAGTACCCACAGACCTTTGGTCTCCTTTCGAGGTACCCTAGCCAATCAAGGATTGCGATACATGACATGCGTACATAACTTCAAGTATATTATGGCCCGATATCTGAGACTTTCGACCTTCGGGGCTACGCGTTTTTTTTGAGAAAACACTAAAAAGAAATTTGTTCGCAAAAAAATCGATTCTGTCAAATCAAAGTGCAGAGACGACAATGGCGGAAGAAAATTGAAGGCGATTCTTGAGTCAGTTGGTTATTGGGCTCACGGAGCACAGCAGCCACGATCCCATGGACGGTGATGCATCGTTCTTTGTGGATATCCTGTCAAGCGGCGACAGTGCTTCTAGTTCTGGGAGCGCATGTCAGGCGAATCGATCGTGACACGCGGTACTTACCTGTCGGGGGCGACGATGATGAGGACTTGGCCTGGATGAGTATGATCAAGGCCAACCACAGTCTGCCTCAGCGAGAGCTGCTACAGCTCCAGGCAAGGATTCCTGAGGCCAGTGAGGGTTGCAAGGTCGCTGGCCGCCCTTGCGCGGGTGGCGGAACTGTTTCCTGAATGTCACGCAAGACCTGCTGAAATAGCACGAAATAATGCGAGTTTTCTTTGCGACTATGATCCTAAAATGTTTTGGATGGCAAGCTCGATACTCGAGCTAATAATGGCGAATCAGACCATCACGGAGCACATGAGGCTGGGCAATCTCGAGTAACAATCTGTTGCTTTTGAGTTGGTGGCGTGAAACGCTTGTCAGGCTGTGTTACTGATGTTTTGGATATGGTCAGTCTCCACAAAGTGCAGCAAGGCGAATCTGGACGCATTTGCTCTGTTTGACTCCTTCACAATAAGTACATGTATGTGAATGCTGTTACATGTATCATGGTGTTCCGTCAAAATCTGTTGCAGACTATCCTGTCAAGCATGTCCATCACCAGGAGAACAGATAAATCACCTCTCCTTCTAATGCTGCTACAGTCAGACCTCGCTTAACCGCACACATCCGTTTTCCAAAAAAATATCCTGATAGGCGAGGGAGCCGGATAACCGAACACCGTTTTTGTTAGATGCATCACGTATGCTGTAAATATGTAACCAGCTTTTTTCTTCCGGATGGCGAGGGATCCGGATAAACGAGGACCGGATAAGCGAGGTCTGACTGTATTGCTGCTGTTGCAACTACACAACCTCAACAAAGTCACGGAATGTTGGAAATGAAGTACCTGAACAGTCAAAACATTTTACTATATTAGTTGGCTATTCATATCACATGGAAACAATTTTTGGTGGCTCCAAACACACTGATCTTTCAAAATTGTAAAAAAGAACAATTCATTAACCGTGACTCCTGACTGTAAAATACATTTCTACATGGTCATTATTGGTCTGATGGCTGTGAAACGAAGTCACAATACTGTACAAAGGCTAGACGTAAATTTGCAATAAAAATCAATTTCACCAAAACAGCCCCGAAGGCCGATTTTCTCAGATATTGGGCCATATTATAACTTCAGGAGCTAGCTACAGCAGTGCATGGGAGTTGGAAGGGCAAAAGTACAACTATCCGTGAGAATCAGGGGTCAGGCCTGGACATATGTCCATGACCATATCAGGCGTGTCGTGTTTTACTGTTCGGTGTTTTGTTAAACATTTTTCTCATCTTCCGAAATCTTCCATCTTCCGGCATGGTACAGGCATGTGTGAATTCTTATCTCTTTGCTGTGCGGTGCTCAAGCCCACTTTACTTTCTAATGAGGGTTGCGTCAGGCGAAATTACTGGTCAGTCGGCGACACGCATTTTTCACAAAAATTTGCGCTTCACCGGCTGGGAGAGTATGCGTGTACTCGAGTCTCATCCTGAGCACGTTTTTTCTTCTTTTTTTCAGCTCCAGTTTAGCTGTATTTTTTAGTGTTGAAACGAATAATCGAATAATTTAGAATATTCGTGGGGTGAACGAATAATCGAATAGTCGTAGGAATTGTCAGAAATCGAAAAAAAAAAAAAAAAAAAAAAAAAAAAAAACGATCTATGCTCAATGCTGACCCTGCTGATATTTGCATTGCGTAGATCTGCTCGTAGTATTTCTTCTCAATCTCCTCTGCTCCAAGTTTTAGGGTGCGTTCTTAAATCCTCTCGGAAAAGTTGGAGACTCTCCGAAAAGTTCGAGAGCTGTTCTTATATCCTCTCCGACTTTTAGGAGGCTCTCCAAAGCTCTCCAAGCTCTCCAAGCTTCAGAGGTGGTTGAAACTTGGAGATTCCCGCGGTTTGGGATCAGCGCATGCGAACTACGACTAAAAGCCACGTGTTCATCATGAGTGTACGCATTTCCCTTTTCGCATACGCACATACATTCATCACTCAAGATCGCGGCCCCTTTGACGCTTCATTTTGCTTGACATGTGCAAAATATCTCCGAATTCTTCGAGACCCGTTCTTGAGTAATCCCAGTTTCTTCGACTTCTCTTTTCTTCTTCTTCTAGAAGCTAGAGAATATAAGAACGCACCCTAAGCTCCTACCGGTATCTAGTATTACTTCTCTTCTTTCCATACGAGGGAAACATGGATGTAGTGAATGTGATTTTCGGTCTTTGACCACTTTGTGGTGGGTCTGATCTACTCACCTCCCACCGCTTTAGGAGCTGCATCTGCGCCTTGATCCAAGAGGGTGGTGGCTTTCCTGCGGATGCGGAAAACTCGGCTTCTAGCCGAGTCTCACGCGAACCGTGAACGTTTTTTGAACTTTTTTCTCCATACTGTGCTCTTCTGTCATGTCTGCACCCTGTACTTGCCAGTGCACATACTGGCAGATCTACATGTACATGATTGTACATGTACGTGCATGTGCTGTACCGGTTAACCGGTTATGCACCTCCACAATACAAAATCCGATAATTATTATTATAAATCAGCGAAAAATTTCAAAAAAACTACTTAAAAAGTACTTAAAAAGTGTTGAAAAATTCCATCATGCGTATGATAGAATATAGAATATTCGTTCGATGGAGGGCGAAATTATTCGATAGATTATTCGTTCGAAGAATCCGTGTTCGGTTTAAACACTAGTATTTTTCATTGCAAAGCCGTCCTCGATTGTTGTGTTCGTTGTTCAAACGAAGTGGACATTCAATCATGAAGGCAGAGGACATAGGAGCCTGATTGGAGTTTCTCGTGGCATAGGACGGCCACACAGAGACACTTTAGGATTTTCTGAATATAAAATACCGTACGCACGATG
>NC_088653.1:4137524-4150024 GCF_964019385.1 Sycon ciliatum | reverse complement strand
TTCTTTCTCCTTCCATAGGAAGTGCAGATTTGATGCCACAGTCTGCAAGCCAGCAGCCACTACTTCCTGCTGCTGAATGTGCAGCGTCACACACTGCAGCTGCCTAAGAATGCTTTGTGCTTCTGACTGTAGGTGTAGTTGTTGTGTTGCTGTGTCGTGTACGTTCTTGTAGGCATTGATAAGTGCTGTAAACGCTGCAGAGTCACCGTCATCTGCAGCAAGAAACATACATTTGCTCAAAGCAATGTCGATTTGATGTGCGTCAGCACAAAGTGCACCGTAAATCCAGGGATAAATCCCTAGATCTAGGTGGAGCACAGGAGTACACACGTCTTGCAGCTCAACAGGAAGAATGGCTTTTCTAATCACGTTGTTGTACCGCCGTGCGTGCTGCAAGTTGGCACCTGCTGCAACGAACTCTGTATTTAAAGCGTTCCGGCAGCAAGTCAGCAATTGCTTTGTATGGCGGTGATGCAATGTCGTACAGTTTCATCAGGGGAATATCCATGCCAATTGTTGCATCGTCTAAATGCAGACTGGATGGGGCTGGAGCTACATGCATATTCATATGCATGAGTTTTTTGGTCATCACACAACACATTAATACTCAGCACAGATTCAATGGCTTTCGCATGATCTCTCACAAGGTGCTGAGTTCCACGGCTAGTACTACACAACTTTTCACCGCCTAACCTGCATACCAGCTGTAACTTTTCTTGGTGTTTTTCCATTTCAAATCCACTGAATAAATAACAATTTCCACTAAATGTTGCTAGAGATTTGGACCCAGCGGGGCCAACAAGGAATCAGCGGGGCCCCAGCAGTAACAAAAAACAGCTACACAGATACTCTTCTCCTCGGCAAAACTACCCTTGACGTGACGAAAACTCGTCGAGCACTTCAAGGAGGCAACAAACTTCGGTGACTAGAACGATCGAACGGCAACAACTTCAGAGACAAATTTCCATGAAGAATGGCTTTTCTCAGCGAAGGAAAGCTCAAATTCACTACTTTTTTCTTTGGCGAAGCATGGTCAGGATGTTGCGCAACTGTAGCCGCGAGGACAGCTCGACGCGGTGATCAGAAGTGGTGCTTTGGAGACCCAACTGAGCAGAGATTCCGTTCAAAATACACCTCCTTGAGTACAAATTATGAACGTTGAGAACGGGAAAGTCCCGGGAAGCGCCATCTCCTGTACAAAAACCAAGTGGGCCCGATTTGTACTGTCGTAACAGCCGTGCTGCTGCGGACTCTTCCCTCCTAGCGCAGCCATCTGTCGTCCTGCTCTGTTTCTGTCTTCGCCGTCGCACAGCCGCCAGCAAGTACTAGTTTAACGCATTGCAGTTCCTGCCTGCACCACATCCTGGCTGCCTGTTAATCACTGGTTGTTGACAGTATAGTTGAGCTTCACCATCCGCACAACCCACCATCTAGACCTGTATGACCCGGAGCGCTGTAGAGCCACCACCCTCTCACGTCACGTCCGGTGTTCCCCAGCCACGAGCTGGAGCCTGGCTCACTCAACACTAGTGTTGAAACGAGCGTATCTATAACAAACGAGCAACCAGTTCCACTAACGAGCAAGCTATCGAGCGAGCTAACGAGTTTCATTGATGTCGCAAAATAATTTAATATGATTTTTTGAATTATTCAGGCAAGAATAGGTGCTGCGAATAGAGCGTTTAGCTCCATTTCGTGGAAGCGTCATAAACTGAGCTCCAGACTTTGTTTGTTCTCTGTCCTCATTCTGCCTATCCTGTTGTATAACTGCGGACTGTGGGCCCTGACACAGCAACTCAGTAATCGGCCAGACACATGGCACCGCAGAAAATTGCGGTACCTGCTTGGGGTGGTGTACCCTCGCCACATGTCGAATGCTAAGGTGTACGCTTCAACGCGACAAGGCCCAGTCAGCACTACCTGTCGCAGACGTCGGCTGCTCTGGCTGGGCCATGTTGTGCGCGAAGGACGTACCTCAGCGTCCTACCAAGCACTGTTGATGGCAATTAATACCCGGGACATCAAGCGCCCACGTGGCCGACCCCATCTCAGATGGATTGACAAAATTAAAAATGATCTAAAGCATGCCAATATTGATATTTCTGACTGTTTTGAACTGGCTCTAGACAAGAAAGAATTGCTGATGCTTGTGGAAAAATGTGCTGCGCTTGCGTAGTTGTTCTCACTGCAATACGTTCTAACAATAATGAGATGGCTTTTGTTTGCTCTTCTGCCTGGATTTCGTTGACAGATGCGTTGAGTGACATGCGAACTATAACTATTATTATTATTATTATTAACTGGTTTGAGGGAAAGAGACAAACGGGAAAAGTCTGAAGAAAAAATTGACTGTCACCACCAGGACTCGAACCAGGGACCCTCGCTTGTAGCCAGCGATGCTCTAACCACTGAGCTATTATTATTATTATTATTATTATTATTATTATTATTTGAAACTCGGATGTTGAGCCATACATAAATGTAGAAAAGAAAAGGATAAAAGTTAAGAGTAACTCTCCATCACTGTAACTGGATACTATATACAGTCAGAAAGTGCAATAACTAGGCACAAAACTGACAAGAGTACTGAGACATTCGACGTCCTGACACCTAGCTTCAACACATCTCCGTAGCGCTAACCGACAGCCTTGCAACTTGGAAGGTTCAAGGTTATGAAAAGACCAAAGAGGGGAAGGCAAGCGCAACGAAAACGAGCAAAAGCTACAGTCCCAACGGAACAAAGAATGTCAAATATCGTACTGGTCTCATCATCGTCCAGTAACAATCGACATTCTTTGTTCCGTATCTTGTATCTTGTGTCACAGTATACTAGTAGTCTTTACAAGTTCGTTAAGTGCTTTCGCAGTTTTTCCTGTTATTACTTTAGTGCTAGGATTATCATTTTCATAGGTGTTGTTTTCTCACTCCATTTCTCTTTATTAGTATCTTTCTGGATTGTTTTTCATTAGTACAACGTAGCTTCCTGAGGAGTGTTGTGCGAAAACTAGCTCGAAGTACGATTTTTTGTTCATCATTTTCTCCATATCACATTTTTTCTTTCTTCCATGTTTTTCACTGCCTTCGTATCCACTTGTTTTTTGAATGCAATAAAAGCCTTTGTGAAATGTCGGTTCAGCTCGTTCTGTTGATCGCAATTCTAAAACTATTGTCGCCTCGACGCCTATTTACATTATTAATTTTGAATATATTTTTCCAAATGTAGAAAGGAAAAGGAAATATAGATACGAGTTGAGAGTAACTCTACATCACTGTAACCAGATACTATATACAGTCAGAAAGTGCAACAACTAGGCACAAAACTGACAAAGTACTGAGACATTCGACGTCCTGACACCTAGCTTCAACACATCTCCGTAGCGCTAACCGACAGCCTTCCCTTGGTGATGACGATGATGACGATAATGTTGAAGAAGATAATGATGATCAGTGTTTGGAAGAAACGATGTGTTCAGAGTTCATGGTTGCCCAGCTTGTGTGTGAGGAAGACATGGGAGGGGAAGGGCTGAATAACGTAATAGTGGGATGTCTAGCGCAACACGTGTCATTTTGGGAACGCATTGGTGTATCAGGAATGATTTTAGCAGTTATCAGAAATGGGTATGTGCTTCCATTTTCATCCCGTCCCTCCACCAACATTTTGCAAACCATGAAAGTGCAATCCAACATGCAGGCATTGTAGAAACAGAAGTGGTAAATATACTGCGTCTAGGTTGCGTAAGGGAAGCAAAGGAGCCAGTAGTATTTAGCCCCTTAGGCGTAGTGGACAACGGTAAAAAATAAGATTGCTCGTTGGCCTTAGGTACCGTGTATTCTCTATTATAAGAGCCGTGCTTATATTTTTTCAACACCCCTCTGCCCTGTGCTTATATTGGAGACCGCGCTTATATTGGAGACCATGCTTTTGTAGCGGGCCGCAGTCTCTCTCGGAGGCAAATGCACACGGGTCTCACTGTAACTGGCAATTGAAATGTAACTATAACAGACATTGAAATTAACTGGCAATGAAATTAACTGGCTACTTAATTAACTGACTGGCAACTAAATTAACTAAGTTTAAGCTAGAAGATATGCGAACAGTGCTTGATGTGAACAGGAAGGAAGACTATGCGGTGACCTTTGACTGTAAAATGGTTATCACCACATTGAAATCGCAGAAGAGCACCGGAAGTATCTTGGCTTGCGATGTAAAGTGGACAGTAGATTCTCTACATTCGAGTTTTGCGTGTTGCCATTTGGCCTTTCCACAGCGCCCTTTATTTTCACAAAGTTGACGAAGCCCTTGCGTGCGCATTGGAGACGGCATGGTATCCGTTGTCAGTTGTACATGGACGATGGCACTGGGGGGCATGAGTCACACCAAGATGCATTGAAAGTTGCAGCCACAATGAAAGCTGACTTAATTCAAGCAGGTTTCACTCCTCACCTCACCCTCCTGTAAAGTTGAGGTGCTTGGCTTCGAGCTTGATTTTGAGCACGGTGAGATAGGGGCTTCAATAAGGTGGGTACAGCAATTGATAGGCATAGTAATTAGAGTGCTGGCAGCTGAAATCCGACCACCTAGTGATGCGTTCACATTCTAGCGGTGTCTATTTCGTAGTTTTACTATCCCGTGTAGGTACTTTGCGATGTGAGCGCACCGCTCAGGGGTTGGATTTCGGTTGCCAGTAGAGGGGACGGCTCGATACCGGGACGCTTTGACAGCCAAATTTGTATAGACCCAAACCGATCATCAACGTTGATTTTTCACTCGAAATATGTTTGTGGAAGGAAACTGGCATGTTGAAGTTTGCTCTGGGGCCAGAGTCAATCGAACTGAGCCACTCCTTTGTCTTGACCCATTGCCTCCAAGTTGCCCAATTTTTCGCTTCAAAAAAGTTCAAATCAGAGGTGGCTCCAAACCGGACACGTTTTAGAGTGCACGTCAAATTCACTCTGGGTCTGAAATTAGGTGATTGCTATCGCGCCATGACGGCCAGTACAAAGTAACAATAAGCCTTGTGTGTGCTTCCATAAGTTTTGATTGGTATGCGGTGCTTTATTGGCCAGAGGCGAGCCGCTGTTTACCTGCGACAAGAAGTTGTTTTTTCGAAAGTCGTAAAACTCAAGTCGCAGTGCGAAGCAACACGTCAAAAACTCACCTGCTTGATATGGCGCTTCTGGTCATCGCAGAGCCATGAAATTTTGGCTCGGAGTATAACACATCCTTGCTGTGGACATCGCAGGTGCGTTTGACCGTGTTTCACATGTCGGCCTCCTCCACAAGGTGCGTGGCCTAGACATCGATGGTCCACTCCAGAGATGGCTTGCCTCGTACCTGGACACCCGTTCCTTACAGTGATTCGTTGAAGGGCGTACGTCAGCTACGTATACGACCTCCGCTGGAGTCCCCCAGGGAAGCATTTTTCCTGGCGTACGTCAATGACGCGCCAGACGTTCTCGCTGACGGCGCCAGCTTGGAAGCCTATGCTGATGACACAACCTTATACAGCTTAGTCACCTGCCACCAGACCCCGGAAGTCACAGCGCAGTCACTGGAGGTGTCCGTTGACCGACTGCACGAGTGGGGCCGTACGTGGAAAGTGACTTTTGAACCAACTAAATCCCAGGCCATGACAGCCACCTTCAGACGTGCCGGCTTAGATCTCCCCTCACTCCTGTTTGGTGGCACACTGGTGCCCGAGACAAGCAGCATCACCCTCCTTGGTGTGAAGGTGGACGAAAAGTTGACCTTTGGCGATCACCTACGCTCCGTAGCCACCCGTGCACGCCAACGGCTTTGGGGTCCTAAACAGAGCCGCCCGCATCCTCCCCCCCCCCCCCCCCGGCCGGACAACAGTGTATAAGGCATTTGTACGACCAGTCATGGATTATGCGCCTCTTGGATGGATGGGAGCTGCGCAGAGTCACCTCCAGCGTCTGAACAATGTTCAGCGTCGCCCACTCCATGCTATTGGCCCTGGGGCACACCAACTCAGCTTGGCCATCCACCGTACGGTTGCCTCGCTTGCCTGCCTGTACAAGCTGCACTCCTTGCCTGGTCCTCCGCAGCTTGGTTTGTGGTTTTTCAATAAAATTAAATAAAATGAAAAAATAAATAAAAAAAAGCTGCTCTCTGTGTTGCCATATCACCTCTGCCAACCCCAGAACCCACAGCGAGCATGGTAGTGTCAATGGCCATGACCACCAGCTCCAACACCAGCTGCCTGCATCTGCCCCGCTGGCGCTGAAGCGCTCATTCCCACACTGTAGCATCAGCGATTGGAACTCCCTCCCAGCCGCTCTCCTGTCTCAGCCTCCCCACAGCAAGAGAATGCAATCATTCAAAACGAATGTTTATCGCCATCTTCGCAGCACAAACTGGCTCTGGGCAGTCGATTCCCTATGAATAGTATGATTATATGATAGTTTCACCCCCACACTCGCTCGTGTTAAGCCTTGGTTTTTTGCATCTTTCTGACCTGTACAGCTGTATCTTCTTTTTTATCTTTGTTTTGGCGCGTGTTTTTGGCCGTGACGCCGAGACCTCAGGTCGGCAGAGTCATCAATGCCCCACCATCACTGCTGTGTCTCGGCACAGCGCCTGCTCATTACTTGTCAGTTTTTCCTAGTCTCCATTCCATTGTCTTTCCTTATTCTTTTCGAGCTGGTTATGTGAACATAGTAAAAAAAATTATTATAATAAAAAATAAAAAGCTGCTGGCCAGCTGTCCGAGATGTAGTGTGCATGCAATATACTAAGTGAAAGTGAAGTTTTACCACAGTTTGTGTTTGCTCACAGTGGTTATAGTTCCATGCGCTCCCCCTGATATCAAGTGAATAGCCGAGGGCCCTCTTGAGTGGTGTGAGTTGCCAGTATGATGCAAGCCAGATTATAGATTGATCGAAGCGGATAGATTTGCCATTACTCTGGATAAGAGTCATACTGTAGCTCAGTTGGTTAGAGCATTGTTCGCAAATACCAAGGTCCCTGGTTCGAGTCCCGGTGATTTTTCTTTCTTTCGTATCTGGCTGGCAAGTGTTGAGTTTCGGAGGGAAAAGAGCAGTACGAGGCATGTGACCTCTAATTATATAATACAATATTTATAGCAATAAAAACTGCTAATGGCAGCTTTCTAAAAAATATTCTTGTGGTCTAGTCCTGGGTCCTTCCCCTAAAGAAAATTTATAAAATTCCTTCCCAAACCGACAGCTGCCGGAAAAGCAGATTTAATGCTACAATGTGTTTTGAATAGCAATTGAATAGAGCGGTAGTCAGCTTATAAACCGGGGTTTCTTTTTAAAAAAAAGAAGTAAATTATCGTATCCGTTCCTCTCACGTTCCCGAAGGGAACTCACGACGGCCGCTAACACCCGATAAACCCCTGGTTTCTTTTAAACAAACTACATACAAATTGAGCTACTTACGAACGCAGAGGTCAGAGTTATTCCTGTATCCATTGGCACAAATACATCTTCTACGGACAATGATATCTTCAAAGCAGGTTCCACAGTTGTGTACGTATGACTCTATAGGAGAGCATTTGCAAATCCCAAGAACAACAAAGATATAAGAAAGCAGACCTTCTCAGAAACCTATTTGTTATTGGGAATGGTGCCATCATGAGAATAAAGAATTCAAACAACAACGACAACAACAACATCAAAAATCCAAGAAAAAATTGCACATCAACTCCTCTACAAGCACATCACACCCCACCTACCAAACCAGCAGTCCGGATACCGTGACAAAGACGGCACTGAGCAGCAGCTTGCCCGTCTCGTCCATACCCTCTCCACTGCGAGAGACGAAGGGAAACAAGTCAATGCCTGCTTTTTTGATCTAAGCAAGGTCTTCGATCGTGTGTGGCATGCAGGCCTTCTAGCAAAACTCTCCCACTATGGTGTCCAGGGCAACGCCCTGGAGTGGTTCCGACGGTGCCTGTTGGGAAGTCGGCAGAGGGTCCAGGTGGATGGCGACCTATCGCCTTTCCTCAAAATCCCTGCCAGCGTCCCTCAGGGATCTGTTCTTGGGCCGCTTCTATTCCTCGTCCACACCATAGACCTTCCACACTCATGTGAGAATCCCGGCACCACCTGTAGCCAATTTGCAGATGACACCGCTCTGATTCCCATAGCAAGAACTCTTCAAGACTGCACCCGAAACCTACAACAGAGAGTCACAGCAGCTGCAGTGTGGCTTTAAAGATGGCGCCTGCTGGTTAACACAAAGAAAACAGTCATCCTCCCGTTCTACCACAATAACCGCCCCCCCCCCCCCCTGAACAGTTACCCCAGATCACCCTCAGGAATAGTCCGCTTACCGTAACACAATAACACAAAAACACAAACACCTCAGAATAATCTTTCAGCATGACCTCCGTTGGACGGAGCATGTTGAATTCATAGTCAAAAAATCACTCAAGTCTTTTAATATTCTTTTTAGACTAAGGTCTACACTCACCAGTGATTCTTTATCTCACATCTAGCAGACATACATACCACCTATACTCTCATATGCGAGCAATGCTCTCACACCGTTGTCGCACACTTCCCTTGACAGGCTAGAACGCCTCCAGCGGAAAGCCGTCAGAACATGTCTCCACCTTCCCCTTTACACACACTTAGAACACGCCCACCTTTTGCATCGCATCAAATGGCCAACATTATTTTCACGCTTTAAAGTTAAACATATACTCTTCGCGCATTCTCTGCGCCACATTTATGCCCCACCACATATACTCTTGCTGCAGACTGCTAGCAACGTGCAATCTTCGTATAAATTACGTCGCTCTCGTACTTGGAACTTGCCAACTCCGCGGACTGATCGCTGTCTCCATTGTCCCCTGTACAAGGCCCTTCATTACCTTAATTGCTTGCCCACCCAGCTTCGCGAAATCCCTTCTCGTACTCTCTTCAAATCCCAGATATCCCTGCTGTTGCACAACTCTATATGCTCGTGTAGCGACCACCCCTGCCCGTACACTTAAGTACACAACTCTGTATGCTCGTGTAGCGACCACACCTGCCCGTACACTTAACCCTTTCCATGCCATGGACGCGTATACGCGTTTTTTTAGTATGAGCCGATTGGCCATGGACGCGTTTACGCGTTCTGCATGGACTGTACAATGTACACTGTACAGTACATGTGTATCGCGCGCTATAGACGAGTGTACAAACTGTCGTAACTCCGTCGAAATATCTCGGACTGCTAAGGTTGAGACACCGCTGGAAAGGTCTTGAGCTCAGCTTTCCAGGGATATAAAGTTCTTCGCGATACGACAAGGTATGACCGAGCGGCGATAAATTGAACGGCCAGAATGCGCAAATTTCAATTTTAGGCAATCGATTCAAATTTTTTGTTCGCGACTTCGTGCGGGCTAGGGGATTTCCCCTAGACACAGCGCGTGCGCAGTCAGCTACAACAAACGCGCTTGAATCTCAGCTTTCCAACGCAGTTTGAATCGTGAAAATCAGTTCACAATGAGCAAGAAGACGAAAGAAATCATGAGAGGCAGTCGTTTTGTTATTTTCAGGCATGGTAGGGGGACTTTGAGAGGAGATGGAAGTGGCCCTGGTATGCCTGTCGCGCTGTGAGTCCCTGAAATGGCTTTCTGTTGTCCAGATCTTTCCAACAAGCCATGGATCGTGAAAATCCATCAAGGTACAGTGAAATAGCAATAAATTTCGTTCTGATGTGCGCGTGCAGCTTTGAACAGTTGAGCTCAGCGCCTGAACAATGCGTGGCCAACACAGGAAAACATGCTGGCATGGAAAGGGTTAAGTAGTCATTAACCTCTAGGCTCTGCCCACCCAATTCTTCCTCATTCTTTCTCCTTTCTTACACTCATATCTCTTATTGACCACTGGCTATCGTGAGAATAAAGATTTGAAACAACAACAAGGACAGAGTACAACACGTGCAACTAGGAGGTGGATGCAGATTTTGGAGCTCTGTTTATGCAAGCTTTTGATAGTCTTTAAACGATACTGTCTACTCATGGAAGACACCGAGTGCAGTCTTTGAACTGGCGAGAGCCTTCTGAAGTTTTTTTAAGCCAGTATGGCCCACTCATAACTCATTGCCACCCAGACTGTGACCGAGCCAGAGCCCATTGCTCTCAGTTGGCTCCGGGATACTGATGCCATAGGCACCAAACACCTTGACCAGTTAGCCGGATTTGTCGAGAACCTACTTGACGACATCGACAACGTTCATACCTCAGATGGCGCCAGTCTTACCCCTGTTGGCAAGATTTCGAAGAATCTCAATTGTGGACCAAGCCAGCACACATCCACCATTCATGTCTATGATGGTTTGACCGATGCCCTCCTATCCCCTTCATCCTTGCACGCCCTGGGATACTTGCCGTCCGACTGGCCGAAGCATATCGCAGCAGTCCGACAGGTAGTCCCAACGGTCGTTCCCGATGCACCTGAGGACAAGGTTGTGCCCAAAGCCACCGACGCAGAGACGATGTGAGCCGAACTCCTAGCTGAATTCGCAGACGTCTTTCATGGCTCTGTGTTGAAGCCGATGCTTGATGGACCTATGGAGATTAGAGTGCGAGCTGACGCTAAGCCTTTTGCTGCATACCATGCCCGCCAGATCGCAACATGCATACCATGACCAAGTGAAGTCCCAGCTAGATGACATAGTCTGGGATGCAATCATCGAGGAGGTCACTGAACCCAGTGTGTGGTGTCACCCAATTGTCATTGTGGGCAAGAAGGGGACAAGTGAGAAGAGGCTCATCATCGACTTCATTCCTCACCGTTAACTTCATTCCTCTTGCCGTAACAATTCCATGCTCAAAAATTCAGTCACTTTTGCATCAACTGTTGTACCGAAAAATCTTGATGGTGTAAGGAGAAGCTTGTCGTTTGGAGTGACAAGTGATCACAGCTGCTTTTCCTTGTCAGAGTTAACAATACACTTTTTGTTCTGCAGCGTTGGGAGTGGTGTTGGAGTAGAAATGGCTGACTACACGTCGCGGAGGGGCGAGCTTTCCTCCGCAGGTATGAGTTTGGAGCATGGTCGAATGGAAAAATTCAAAATGGATTTTTTAAGAAAACCCACAAAAGGATGATGGGAGACATGTCCTCAGTCCTAGAAGAGGTGTTCTTCTATCTGCCCGTGTATAGTGTTTGTTAATTGAGGACGTAGCTCGCTGTTTTATCAGCGCTTGCAATTTGGCTATTTTCAAGACGACCATTTGTTGCGTCAAAGGATGATGGCCCTCGTCTTCTGGGATGCTGGAGAGGCTAAGCGGTGCTGTCTGAAGAACTCTTCTAAGGCAAGGCAATGTTGGCTTGCTGGAGTTTTGTTCGTAGCTTGTTCTTGCACGCTGTGGCGTCGCTCGTTTTTTCGACCATTTTTGAGGGGTATGCCGACGTCAAGGTTCCCTTCAGAATATTTTCCTCGGATTTGGACAGTCGATCTACACCCAAAAGGAAACTTACTTGCAAAATTCGGGCGAAATTGGAGAAATCTACTAGCACAAATATTCTGGTTTTCTCAGACATGCTCTCTTAACGCTTTGTGCGCTCAACGAGCGGTTTCGCTCGTTGAGTATACAGTGGCACTAAAATGTATATATCTCTGGTGTTCCTTCGCCGATTTTCGTAACCAAAGCATCTACATTTCGAGGGGAACATTGGCTATCACGTCGAAGTTATGAAGTCTCTACGAGGTACACTGCCGCCGTGGTGAGACTCGAGGTCGGAGGAAAACTGAGAAATTCACTCCTATCGAAAAATTCAAATTTTCACACTGCATTTGGCAAGGGTTTTCCCCGGAGTGCTACGTCATACTCAAGCATGCTGCACAGCAAAATGTTGCGCTTGAAACGAGCTTTGCGCTGTAGTTCGTTTGAAGTCGATGTGAGGAAGGAGCATTGAATGGCGGCTGTTTGAACTTTGCTGGACCTGTTCGCGCACGGCTGCTGTTTTGAGCGGCATTCTAGGCCACGCAGAGCAGAGGCCGTGCAGGTAGCCGTCTTGAGTGTGATATAAGTCGCTTTGTCTTGGAAATACCTTTCCAATGGTGTCAACTTTGTACAAATCGGTGAATGTTTGGCAGAGATACAAGCGAAAGTGCATGTTATTTGAAGGTGAGTAAATTTTCGAACTTTCAGTGGCCTCGCAAAGGGTTAAGTCACAAAATCGGGAAATGTGTGTGTCTGTCGGTCGGTCTGTCTGTCTCTATATTTGTCTTTATCTCACGTCTTTAGGCCTGAGTCTCTTTCCCTGTCGCTATGTCGGTCTTTTTATGTGTCCCTTTCGCCCAAAGCCAAAAAAATGCATTCAAGGAACTTACGATCGTTAGGTCGACAGTCCTGATGCCCATGGGAAACATAAAGAGGTTTGGTTTGGTTAGCTACACACACAAATACAAACATAAAGAGGTTTGGTTTGGTTAGCTACACACACAAATACAAACAAATTGTTCGCGTGAATTGGAGCTAAATGAAAATGTCAAGACCCAGTTTCTAAGCTCC
>NC_088653.1:3916672-4134824 GCF_964019385.1 Sycon ciliatum | reverse complement strand
GTGACTCAGGGTAGTTGGCTGCAGCCAGATGTGAACTGGGTAACGAGTGAGGTATGGGAGCAAGGACTGGGAACAGAGTGTCTCAGATAGAATAGGCGTGCCAGTGGATAGCAGAAATAGGCCATGATGCAGAACCACCTGGGACCGTCAGATTAATTTTTTCTGGACCCAGCCAGCCGGGAAAAGAACCTCGCGCCGACGGACGCATTTGTGAGGAAAAAAACGGGTGTATATCCTCAATGACGATTAGGCATCATGAAAGCATGTCAAGAACATCACGGCAAACAGTGATAAAAAGCAATGATAATATGCACAGAAATGAAGGGTGGGAGGGCAGGAAAATGGCATACAACTGACAAGGAGTACTGAGACATTCGGCCACCTGCCACCTAGCTCCTCAGTACTCCTTGTTAGTTATGTACCATTTTGTCACACTTGCTGACTGTATAAGATCTGGTTATGTTGGTGAACAGTTAATCATAACTCGTAACATGTTGTCCTTCTTCTCTTCACAATAATAATAATAATCATAACTCGTAACATGCTGTCCTTCTTCTCTTCACAATAATAATAATAATAATAATTTGAAACTAGGACGGAGGCAGAAAATATTTAAAAAAATGTATTGTATCTCTGAACTTCTTTTCCTTATAGTTTTAGTCTTATTTCCATCATTCCCTGTAGTATTTTTAGAAGAATGGAACGAAAACGTTCAATACTTTGACACATGTCCTAATTGGCTGGTGGTGATTCTTGCGTAGATGCATGCGTATATAATGCATTTTTTGTAATAATATTAATAATAATAATAACGGTACGAAGTAGTGGTTGCGACTTCGGCGATGATTTGTCAAGTGTCAAGTAAAGTCGGCGGAATAGCGCGAGCTCCGGTGTGGGGAGCAAACCCTTTCTTAATAATAATAACTACACTAAAAAGCAGCCAAGAACCATCTAGTTGTAGATTCGTTCGTTCGGGCCTGATTGTAAATTTTTATTTCCATTGCTATCAGGTTCGGCCTCATTTCCTCTGTGCTGCGCTGATGAGTTCAAAAAGAACGAAACTGTCCGCAGATTGAGTAGTAGTAGTACATGTATATAGTAGTGTGTTTGTGTGTGTGTGTGTGTGTGTGTGTGTATGTTTGCATATGCAAACAAACGTACATACACACACACCTTTGACCTTTGACGCCCATCGCCGGAGGCGATGATAGCAATGCTACGGCAGAAGCCATAGCAACTCGTGCTGGGATTACACCATTCAACAGCTTGCAAGGCTGAAGAATTGACCGTCACTATTCAGCCTGGTCTACACCATACAGCTATTTGGAGTGACATTTTCTGGCCAGTGAATCCCTTTTTTGGTCTTTTTCATTATTTTTTTTTTCCCCGCACACACATCACACCACATACTCCGGCATGCACTGGCTGTTGGTAACCACCCAGGAGAATGAAAGAAAAGTCAGGAAGAGTCTGAGAAAGAGAAGAAAGACGTGTGTGACCATAATCGTCGGGAATCGAACCCGCAATCTATCGATTGGAAATCGCTGCACATACCACTGCACCATATGGGACACACACACACACACACACACACACACACAAACATACACACACACACATGCACACACCACACACACACACATGCACACACATACACATACACACATACACACACACACACACACACACACACACACACACACACACACACACACATACACACACACATACAAACACACACACACACACATGCACACAAATACACACATACACACTTATGCTTGCACTTGTACTTGTTGCTCACTGCCGAAACTGGTCACGTGGGCCCAAAAGGTACACACACACAGACAGACACACACACACACAAACACACACACACACACCTTGGACCTTGGACCTTGGACGCGCTGCCATATTCTGGCTATGCGGTCCCCATGGGGGGTTGAGCAGGTTCGGAACAGTAGGGGCGATGACGGGATAGGTCCTGTGGTCTACTGAAACGCCGACCGCAATTGCAAACGATACAGAAGGAGCTACGGTCTGTGTTGGCTGCTCTGGCCGAGCCACGGCTGCACTTGTGACGTTTCATGCCTTGGCGCGATAGCACACAGCGGTTGCAGCGGGCGCAGTGGAAACTGCAGCGACACACACACACACACACACACACACACACATGCATACGGATGTGAATTTTGTGTGCACCCACATTCAGATGAATTTTGTCCTGTTTTCCCTGATCTGAATCTATTGCAGCAACACACCTGCACACAACCCTGTACTGGTGACCGATATGGACATAACTGCATGTACACATGCAACTGTACACGTGGAATATGTGACAATGCTGTTGGATGTTTGTGCCCCGATGGATACATGGGAAAGAAGTAAGTTTTCTCCCATACAGGTTGAACACACTTCATTGCCGTGTTGTTGGCTAACACCCACTCTCTTCTTATGGGCTGGTGTTTAAACCGAGCGGCCGTTTACATGAGAAAAATAAGCGTTTGCTTATTCAACCCTAGGCTTTCGATAAGCCTGTCTCGATCTGTCACATCGTCATTTTAGAACAATCTTTCACATGGTGAGGCGGGCTTATTCAGCTCGCTTCGAGCTGAACTAGCCCTACCTTTAAACCCCGAGCTTATTCAACTCCCAGGGCTTTTAAATCTCTCAGATTCCGCTCAAATTTTGCAGGTATGTTTGCTTAGGGGTGTAGATCGAGATTCCAAAGTTCGCGGATATTCTTTTGAAGGGAACCATGAAATTGGCATACCCCTCAATATTGGCCCCAATAGTGGCACGATTTATGGGGTTACAAACGAGCCACACACAGCGTACAAGAACATGGTACGAACAAAACTCCATGAAGCCAACATTACCTCACCTTAGAAGAGTTTTTGGGGCAGCATCACTTAGCCACGCCAGCATCCCAGAACAGGAAAGCAATCATCCCAATGCAGACCCTCCTGGTGGAGTTTGGACACACTACTCCAAGGAAATATTCTTCCCATTTCAGTTCATATGGATGAAATTTCACCATCCTGGGCTTGTTGGAAAGACCAGGACCAAAAGAATCCATCCTGGATTCTCACAGCTCCGTATCCCACCAGCGCCATTTACACGACTTTTCCAAACGGCTCCACCATGCTTTGGAATGAAACAACAGCTCAGTCACACATTATTTTTCGGTTCCTTGCTCAAAAATGCAGAAATAAATATTTCCATTGCATTATTTAAAATGTTTCTTTCACAGTTTCACACTACCGTATAGCCTACAAGTGTATCTCGCAATCACAATGGTCTCCTTTCTTCTATCTGCTGTCTAACGATGTCCAGCTGCGACCAGAAGTGTCCCAAGCTTTACTACGGCCCACAGTGCGACACAATCCGTAAGTGCTCAGAAGGCTGTCACCCAATCACTGGTATATGAAGTGCTCAGAAGGCTGTCACACAATCAGTGGTATATTCTAGGGGCTCCCGTAAGGGCGTGTTAAGACTACCGTGAATCCCGTAAAACCGTGAAAGGCGATAAACCGTTAGGGACATTCACACTACCGATAAACTAACGTTACCGGTACGTAAGTTTTTCAGTTCTTACCACGGCACTGAGAAAGGATTTTCCCTTTTTCCCAGCCCTAGCACTCTTTTTACTGCCGGAAAAGCTCTGCTGCCGCAGCAGCCGCGGCAATAAACCTTTTCCGTCGGTAGCGTGCCAGTAATGTCACGTGGTTGAATCATCTTGGAAACTTTGCCATTCCTTCACCTTTTATCGGTAGTCTGAACGCGCGCTAAGAAGACCATAGGCATTATGGAAAACACCCTAGTAAAATATATAAAATAATAATGATATGAAGTCCATGCACAGAGCCCTGTCATGGCAAGGTGACTCTGTTTCTTCCTGTCCAGGGTTCCCTACTGCCAAGAGAAATGTTGACAATCCCAATCCAAGCATGGAGCCATATTTGCCTTTATGTTATTGGGCCTACACTCCATTTCAAAAACACTGACAATCAGGTTTTGAATAATTAGAAGGGGGTTTGTCAGCTGACAACCGCTCTATTCAGTTGCTTTTCACTCTTCAGATGAAAATTCTGTTGTTAATGATGTCAAAAAAGTTATTGGCATTTCGGGCCAGTCACCTATCGTAAGAACAATGTACAAGGAGCGAACCTGGCCTTTTATAATGAACAGCTTCATTACCTGCATCGTCATCGCCGTCGTCATCTTCAAGGACAAGTTTCTCGTCGTGATCATCGTTGTCGTCATAACTATTGTCACTATTGTCACTATTGTCACTATTGTCACTATTGTCACTATTGTCACTATCACCCATTTCAATGATGATTTTATCTATTATCTTATCTTGCAATACGGCATTAATCCTTGCTTCATCAACAAGATCGTCACAATGTCGGCAACAATTATTCGGCCAAAATTCAGGCTTCAGACTTGCAAACACATTGTGAACATGCTCTTGTATGTTTTCTTGATATTGGCTACATTCCTCTTAAGCATAGCCCATGCTCACTCAAGAGGGTTGAAAATGAAATGATAAAGAGGAAGGCGAAGGACTTCAATGCCTTGCTTCTCAGGCTCCTCATCGCATGCATACTTTAAAAAGACTAGGCTTATTAAATCAAGAACCTCCTTCTTCGCCATGTCTGGAGTCCAATGGTATGGCACGCTGGCTCCAACCCTCTTAGATCTCTGCTTTCCGCAACGATATGGTGAGGCACTTGAAAGCCTGCGTCTTCGCCGCATGGTACGGGGCATTGTCCATGACAAATTAATATCATGTGTTTATAATGAGGTCAACTCTGCTTTGCTGGCTCTATTTTTCACTGCTCCGTAAAAAGGAATGGTGTGCAGGGCTCCAGAAATTTCCAACGGTGTGGTTGATACCACAGAAATGTATTACCCTCAAACTGTCAACTACTCATGCAATTCAGGATACCAGTTAGTTGGAAATGCAACATTTGATTGTACAACTCTGTTGGCACATTCTTTGCCAATTTGCGTACGTAAGTGAGACATTCAGGTAAAGCATTTTTTCAGTGCTAGAATTATGCTCCAAAATCTATCCTTGTTTGGATGCTTTGATGCGTGTGGCCACACAATGTCAATCTAATCGAACCCCATTACCTCCTTACTTCTCTCCACCTTGTTCGGATCCATAGTTGGAGTGAAGTATACACTTCAAATTTAAGTCTGATGGTTATTCTCTCCCATGGTATGTGGGAACAAAGGGGGAGAGTCTAGTGTTCAGTTTACATTGTGTGTCTCCAGGTTACATAGCGACGAGTTTAGGGTAGGACAGGCTCCTATCTAAGTATACTAACACATATCTGAGAGAATTGACCCGTACACTCGACTATGTGATTCTAATGAGATCAACTCTGCTTTGCCGACTTTGCTTCATCAATTTATTGTCCGTAAAAAGGAATGATCTGCAGTGATCCACCCTTCCAGGAAACTCCCCTGATAAGTATTCATCCGTTTTGCCGGTATCTTGTGGTACTTACCCGTTCAATATTGTTTAGAGATGTACAGGGTGTGTATACCCCGCGATTGGCAATTGGGTGATACTGTAGTGATCTCGTGGTGATCGTCAAGGGATTAGTCCAGTTCAATTTCAGGACAGCTGTCGTAAACACCAGTCTATTTCACCCTATGCATTGCTCCAGCGGGTTGGCGTTTTTTTGCTGTCGTACTCACTATCAACAGGACAGACACCAATATCATCTTCCTCTCCATTCTCCACATGGAACCATATTTTTTCCGGCTGTAAGTCGACCTTTTACGACTAAATATAGAAGGAGAAAGGGTGGGGGTCGACTTACAACCGGGATTCGACCTATAACCTGGAACGATCGGTATCTTACAAAAAACGACCTGCACTGCACGCAAGAGTGCACCATGTGTACACATGTTTGCCAGTTTATTGGCCTTTTTCAAGGATTGGGACGTTATACCCTCCACTAAGGAATGTTTTCACGATTTGTTGTTGTGTTAGTAGAAGGGAGTGGTTAGTAGTGCTTCTTTGGATGAAAACTTTAAAACGCAGAATTGAGACCTCCGGATACGGGGGTCGACTTACAACCGGTAAAAAAATATGAAACTGATCCCTTGAATAACCTGATTAATTTAATTTTCATTATTCAGATCAACGAGAAGTGCTGAGCACACATGCTCTTTCCCTGGGCAATGCAAATTCACTGCATCAGAATCACTGAATCGTTAGCACCATGCAGTGAACTGAGTTGTAAATTTGCAGTGCTCAGGGAAGGAGCATGTGTGCTCACCACTACTTTTCGAGCTCTGAAGCTGCAGGATGCCTTACGCATATAGTGCTTACGTTCAGATTACCAGTGATCGGTGGCACTATGAAAAGGGCTTGAAGGGTGTTTGAGCTCTCAACAAAGTCCTTCGTTTCCATTGGAATGGCTTTTGATTCCCTTTCCACAAAGTACTCTTCTACTGTACACATATCCCTGAACATTGTTGTGTTGCATGTTTCTCTTGAATTGTTCCCAACATACAGTATGGTGCACTGCTCCGGAAATTGCAAACGGCACAACCAGCACGGAAATAACACAGCACTTTCAAACTTTCACCTACTCATGCAATACTGGATACAATTTAGTTGGAAACGCTACATTTGATTGTGCAACTCTATTGGCACATTCTTTGCCAATTTGCGTACGTAAGTGAGACATTCAAGTGAAGAATGTATACAGTGCTAGAATAAAACTTCAGAATATATCCTTCTTTGGTATTTTCAAGTCCGTGGGAGATGCTTTGATACGTGTGGCTGCACAATTTCAACTGTACTTTGTCCTCATTGAAAAGTGATGAAAGGTCAATTCGCAAAATTATGTCGATTTTCAATGTACGTGATGAAAAGCGACTGCTGCCTATCCTGATTTTCTTAACAAACCCATCGCAGCTCACGTGTTTATGTGTTGCAAAATGAACAGCAGAGATGATATATATTTGAGAACACTTAATTTTTTTCACCTAGAACATCAAGGGCCAAGCTTGGCCGCACCAAACACGACACGTTACTTGAACAATTTCAACCCGATTTTACTACCTTTGGTGAGAGTGTTAATGTTGGGCGTAGGTTTCGTGGTAGCAAGTCTTCAGTGTACAATCATCTGCTAGCTAGTCCTGATTGTTGCAATTCGTATTCCGACTCTTCGTTCACTGTATTGTGTCATGGTCGTCATGGTTATGGACTACAGTTAAAAGTGTTGGAAGCTATCTACCAGCGCCTGTATAAGCCTAATTTGTGTGTACAGAAAGAAAGCGTAATCGGGTGGACATTGTTCAAGTAGCGTGTCTTGTTTGGTGCGGCCAAGCTTGGCTGTTAATGTTCTAGGTGAAATGTACTGCTGTTACGTGTTATCACTTTGTCCTTCCTTCTTTCTTTCTCTTGTTTGTTCACTTAAATATTTATTATTTGCTTCTATCCAAATCCAGAGCAACTAACCGGGTACAGCTATTGTCGTCAGGTTAATGCAGTCCTGAAACGGACCCACGACTTCAAGTTTTTTAACTTTACAGAAGGCCATGATATATGTAAGCTACGCAATGGCAGATTGCTAAGTGCGAAAGCGTACAAGTCGGGATGCGCGTCACCATTTCTCAATGCAACCAGTCCTGCCTGGATCAACCAGTTCAAGGATGGATCAAGCGATAGCATTGCATACGTCGCCGGAACACGACCTGATTCCACCCGATACGTGAACCAATCAGTATACGTCATATGTGAAATACGTAAGGGAAAACACCTTATGACATTTCTATATTATATATCTCACATGAGACTTGCCATCACTAGCTGTGTTGTTGCAGACTGAGGCCATTGGGGCGACCTGTCGGTCCAGTAATATGCTATATACAAATACTTTACTACATGCTTTCCCTTCTGATAACTGCTTTTAATCATAACATCTTATTATATCTCGTGCTATGCACCCTGGAGTACCTGGTAACATTGGGGAAACAATTTGGAAACACTGCTAGACAAATTCTACGACAAATACATGTAGGATGACAAACTTCATTCATAATAGGACTAGCGATATTCTTTCCTTTTTGTTTCTTGTTTCTCAGCTTGTCACCGCACTCATGGAGACATGATTCATTCCATATCAACAGAAGGTGCCGTGGCATGTATACACGGGCAGAATTTTCAAGGTGTATATAAGGGTCAAGAGCCCGTGTGCAGCCGTGGATTCCTGGTTGGGAAATGTGGTATGTACACAAGCCGTTTTACTATGCGATGTTAGTCGAAACTCGAATGTCCATCCTTAGTTTGATCCCATGCACAGTCTCTAATACCATGCTGGAGCAGGATAACAAATAACAAGGGTGCGAAACACTGATATACCACATTTCTTTACCAGTGTCCCTGCTTCTCTTCTTCGACATTTAATTGGTACAATTGCCTTTAGTAGTACAGGGTTGAAAACTCGCTCTCTTTCATACTGCAGAGCAAAGCACTGACTATGAAAAAGTCTAACTTCATAGTAAAGAAGAAAGGACCATGAAACTACAAGTTACGCTTTCATGCACACTAACACCAACGGTTATTAAACAATCAACTGGCAACTTGTAGTTTCTTGGTCCTTTTTTTTTTACTAGAATTTTGTACTTGCCTCTCCATCCATGTCTAACTTCACTTGCCAAAAAAATCGGCGTGGAGACAAGAAACCTGGTATCGATGAAAGGGAAGTGAGCGCACCCATACCACGAGAACAGTGGCACAAATTTTAGGAATTGAATGTCGCTTTCAAGTGATAACAATCGGGTATCAACATCACACTGAGAGTTGGACTACAGCCGAAAGTTAATCTCACGAAGCACAAACTTCCGCGCGCACTCGCCAAAGCAATCTCACTCCACAACTGACAAAGTACCCAATTCTACAGATTACTAAATGACCACAAGCTAGGTCCGCAGGGCCCGGTGGTGTCGTCTTGTGGGTCGTCCACAAAAAATGTTTCCCTGTTGTTGGAGCGTTTCCTGAATCAACTGCTGAATTTGTTCCTGCACATTGGCCGAGTACGGGTGAGTGTATTACTATTTAAAAAAAATTATTATTGCTTCATCTACTAGCTGAAAAACAACAGCCAATCAGAGGGGAGAGGGTGATAGCCAACCACGTTGAAGAACAAAAACAAACAAGTACTAGTGACTACCAGTATGCAGTTGACAGAAAAAAAGAAGAAAATGAAGACCAGACACATGAGTAGAAGAAAATGAAGACCAGACATATGGGCGACCTGAAACGCCATCAGTCATTCTGTCGTGGGCTGGAGAAATAACAATGCACTATCATTGCTACGTAATGAGCAAGGTCAAGGTCAAGGTCAATGTCAAGGTGTGTGTGTGTGTATGTGTGCACATGTGTGTGTGTGTGTGTGTGTGTGTGTGTGTGTGTGTGTGTGTGTGTGTGTGTGTGTGTGCGTGTGTCTTTCTTCTCTTTCTCGGTCTCTTCCTGACTTTTCTTTCATTCTCCTGGGTGGTTACCAACAGCCAGTGTATGCCGGAGTATGCCGGAATATGTGGTGTGGCGTGTGTGTGCAGAAAAAAGAAAAAAAATGGAAAAATGAAAATAGGGATTCACTGGCCAGAAAAATCACTTCAATCAGCTGTGTGGTGGATACCAGGCTAAAGATAGTGGCGGTCAATTCATCAGCCTTGCAAGCTGTTGAATGGTGTTATCCCAGCACAAGTTGCTATGTCTAACATAGCTGTTCGCTATCATCGCTTCCGCGATGGGCAGGTCTGAGGTCTGAGGTGGGTGTGTGTGTGTGTGTGTGTGTGTGAACGTGTGCGTGTGTGTGCTGGTTCATCATATCCTTTAAAAGGGCGTACCATTTTGTACACACAAAAATGCCGCACCAACTTTTAGATCAATACCGGTGAGTGTGACGAACTGCCTACAGTGTTTCTGGGTTTTGCTAAAGCTTGAAGTGTTGAATGCTGTGTGTTTGCAGACTCTGGAATTGTGCCAATGGACAGAAGCTCGTCGTGCTCCGACCATGTGTATGTAGCATTTGGGACTTCGGCAACGCTCCGTTGCGATGCCATCGCCCAGTGGAACGAAAATATCATAACTTCAGTTGAATGGTTTGATCGTGCCAATAACCCTCTGGAGGGGAACAGCTTCATTCGTTTTAGTAGCAGCAAGCAGTATGCGACTATCAGCAGGCTGCAGGAGCGCCATTCTGGACGTTATGCCTGTCGCGTTTCTTACTGCAACCACACTGGCATAGACGAGCAGGGCAAGCCCCACTGCATACGACCCCTCGTCTCTCAGCCGGTGTACACTTGCATCAAGGTTGCCGGTGGGTAGTCTATTTCAATTGTGCTGTGTTGCTGCCGATACTGATTTTGCTGTGACCCCGCTTATTTGCTTTCTATCTCCACATATTTCAGTGCTTCAGTACTTTTGATCACATAATTACGGAGGAAGTATACCCTATAATCAAATTTTGACCAGCTGTAGTCTTCGGGGTTCTGAGTCGAGTGGTCTTGGTCCGAGGACGCTGAGACGCTCCCTTCCTCCTTTATTCCCAATCGAACTCGCACTCTTCCACCAAAACTGGGTGACTGCGCCTTACTACGGTCCATTTCAAAAAGATTAGGAATCCTGGCGATCGCCCGGGGAGTTTGCCGTCTTACCGTGTTCGCGCTCGAGAGCTGGCTGGAAAACTCACTGTGAACTCGAAAAAATAATCCGCGCGAAAGCATGAAAATTGCCACTCCCTCACGTCGGTACATGTACGTCCGGTTTACAACAAACGAGTTCTTCTTCGTATCGAGTCAGAGTGGATATGTCGAAAGTGGGGTAAATGTTGACGAGCGGGATGGGTCCCCATTTGTTTCGTGCCCAATTTCTTTGAGCTGCAATGCAATTTACTCTCTCGATGTGACGAAAAAGACATCGACACAGACTCATTCCCAAGGCCATGACTTGGCAAAGTTATCCGTGTGACTTCGACGACATTTTAAGAAAAGCAGATGACTGTGAAATCTGATAGAAGACGGCATTGACTGCTAAAATCCAAAAAATGGCGATCTTGATTTAAATAATTCTCAAAAAGAAATCGATTTATGTGCCGATGTATTCAACAACATGTAGCTACAGCGCAATGACTTCCGTGTTCACTCACACAGTTTTAGTATTGTGAGTGTGTTCACATGGCGTGAACCAGTCAAGTGTGAGTAAGTTCGGCAGGAAAAGCGAGCTCCAACAACAAGTCTTTTGGCCCAGCCACCCTCTTTGGCTTGTACTTTTGTAGATCGACCAGCGCATACAGCGTGATCACCAAAACAATGAAAAAAAAGTTTGACCTGAAGATAGTTTGGGATTTGAACTCACAACTTCATGGTCAGCAGACAACATTCATATCCCCAAAGCAAAAAAGAAAGCATTAATTGTGGGTTTTGATAAAAAATCTATACTGGCTTCCAGGGCAAATTGTAAACCATGGGGAAAGGCAAATTCTAACTCCTTAACGGCTGGTCCAATTGTTCCGAAACCGTCACAGAACAATTTGTCGTGTCCTAACAAGCCATTCTTGGTACTTTGTTGTCCAAATTTGCCTTATCTTCATACTTTTTAAGACTTTTTGAAATGCACTATAGAAAGGGATTTGTATGGAAAAAGTCACTAAAAACGCCGTTTCAGTCTTATAAAAGCACGGATGACCGCGATTGGTCCATATGTTGTAGTATTTTGGCCGCTTAGTCGACTGGTTTTGGTCTAAAACGGCTACGATGCAGCGTTTGACCCTCATTCCCAATCAAACACAGTTGAGTAAGTGGTCACGTGCTCATGTGTACACCAGTCGCCTGGTCACCGTGCCTGCAGGCTACAATTTTCACATCAAATTTCAACTCAAAGGTTCAAAACAGAGAGTCGTAAGAGGCTTTTACGACTCCCTGGCTCAAAGGTTCAACTCGAGTGACATAAACGGGCCCAAGTAAGCTTTAAATGAGCACGTGACCGGTTACTCAACCGTGTTCAATTGGGACTAAGGACCGAATGCTGCCTCGCAGCCTTTTAGGATAAAACACAGTCGACTCAGAGGTCAAAAGACTACAACATATGGACCGATCGCAGGCATCCGGGCTTTTATAAGGACGAAACAGCGTTTTTAGTGACTTTCCATACAAATCCTTATCAAGTAGGGCGCAGTAACCTAGTTCCGGTGGAAGTGCGCGAGTTCAATTGGGGATAAAGGAGGAAGGGACTGTCTCAGCGTCTTGATGGCATACTTCCCCTTTAAGATCATTAAAAGGTTTAAGCACTAATCGTATTTTATTTCTCTCCCGTGTCGTCAAATTTGTGCTCCAGTACCGCCGGTTGCTGAAATTACCACACGACGCTATCATGTGATAGCGGGGAACAAGCTTAGGGTACGCTGCTCTTTTCGTGGAGACGAACCGCTCAAGATATCATTCCGCGTCAATCGAACAGACGTAGTATACCCAATCGGACAGGATGGTACCTTCTTAGTGCCGAAAGTCACCTCGCAGTTTGAGGGCTTGTTGGAGTGCATTGTTCACAGCAACAGGCTGAACATAACGGCCGTGGCATCGACTTCTGTCGTGGTGTATGGTAAGCACAACTACTTCTAGTACTTGTCGTGCCCCATGAGAATATGCAATGTGAAGTGCTGTGCTCTACTATTGATCAGTGTGCTGTGATATTACTGCCCTTGACTACTCATTCACTCGCTGACTCTCTTTCTCTCTCTCTCTCTCACTCACTCTCTCTCTCTCTCTTTCTTTCTTTGCCACAGAACCTCCGAGAGTCAAGGTAACTCCCAGCCAGATCAATATCTACTCGGGCACGTCCGTCTCAGTAAGCTGTAAAGTTGTCAACCTGGATCCAGATATAAAGCCTGTCCTGTTGTCATTCTCCCAAGCCAGTCCAACACCGGTGTGCTCGGGTGGCCTTAGCCAGGGTCTCGACTTTACCTCACAGTTCGATGAGCGGCATCCAGCTGTTATTTATAAAAGGTTTGGCGCCATTCGTGAACACAATAAAGGCATCTACTACTGCCAGGCGGAGACTGGTCGCCTGACAGGATGCATACAGGACTACAGCACAAAGGCATTCAAAGTCGATGTTCTCGGTGAGTCCACAGTGCCTACGTGTCAACTTTTCAAACACCATGCACTTGCTATCATCGTCGTTGTTGTGTTTTTGCTGTTGTTGAATTCTGTATTCTTACGATGGCACCATCGCCTGCTTTTGTTGTTGTTGTGGTCGTCATCGTCGTCATCGTAGTCGTCGTAGTCGCCGCCGCCGCAGCCGTCGTCGCCGCCGTCGTCGTCGCCGCCGCCGTCGTCGTCGTCATCGTCGTCATTGTTGTAGTTGTTGTTATTGTTCATGTGTGGATAAATGGTAGAAGGAGTAAGTGTACAATTTCTATTTTGTTCTATTTAGCCTCTGTGTGCTACATGTTGCTGCACTCTTTCTCCTGTAGACCGACCACCCATAGCGCGGCTGAAAATTGCGAGCCGTGATATCGTCGTGGGCGAGCGCCTTGTCCGCGTTGCCGGCGACAGGCTCCAAGCTGTTCTCACGTGCACTGCCAACGGAATAGAATCTGGCCGCACGGTTGAAACCAAGTGGTTTCACAACAACACCCTGTTGGTGCACGGTGGCGAACAGAGTGAATTTCTGGGCTCGGCCAGAAGCGGCGAAACGCTCGTTGTCAGCGAATTCCTGCCGAGCCTGAACGGATTCATCAGCTGTAGCGTGAATTACGTTGGCTTCCCCGAGATCAACGTAACTCGTACCAATCCAATTGAGGTGTTCGTTCAAGGTGAGTGATACGCGCTTTACAGGGTGGTAGCATAGTGCATGGCGAGTGACTTGTGGGTAGGTAGTGTAACACTGAGCTGCGGAGGTGTGCTACTTGTGCCAGTGGTAGTATTTGCAGTTTGTGACACCTTTATCCATCTCGACTGTACGCCTTTGCTGTATTCTTGATAGTGCTGACTAGCACTTTCTTGCTATTATAATAGTTATGAATACGTATACCAGTGACATGAGTAAACATGACCGAATCTCCCTTCAGTGTGTATAGACAGCACGGTGATGGGATACTTCCACTTACATTGCTCTTCACAAGAGAGTGCGTAGTGCATGTCACCATCATGTAAACTGCCATACGTCTCCATTGCTTCTTACATGTCCTCTGTATGTGTGTGTGTGTGTGTGTGCGTGTGTGTGTGTGTGTGTGTGTGTGTGTGTGTGTGTGTGTGTGTGTGTGTGTGTGTGTGTGTGTGTGTGTGTGTGTGTGTGTGTGTGTGTGTGTGTGTGCGCAAGCATATCTGTGCACACATGTGTGTGTGTGTGCACGTGTGTGTATGTGTGTGTGTATGTGTGTGCGTATGTGTGTGTGCACGCATGTGTGTTTTTTTTCTACGTGTGTGTACGTGTGTGTGTACGTGTGTGTGTAAGCGCGTGTGTGCATGTGCACATTTACACGTTTACATGCTAACAGTGCCGCCGGTCGCCGCGGTGACCGTGACCGGGCACATATACGGCGTCGGCGAGCATTTCAACGCGTCGTGCAGACTGGTCGCCGGTAACGGTGACAGGGTGTTCACGCAATGGTGCCGCAGGATAGCGAACATAACGTACCCTTTGCCGCTGGTGCAGACCATCAGAGGGATCAGCATCCTGAGCCTGGAGAACCTGAACGAACGTGATGCCGGAGAATACATTTGCGTGGGAACTGACCCGGACCTGCGGGACGACAGCCGAAAGTCGCACGAACTCGTTGTCAGGCTCAGCGTTCAAAAGAAAGGTAACCCGGGCCGGTAGTAACTGTTAGGTGTGCAATTGCTCTTGTGAGTATTGAAAACTGGCGTGATCACGGGGGTACCGTATTTTCCGGAGTATAGTGCGCACTTTAGATGTGGTACGTTAGGCCATAAATTGCAGGTATGCACTATGCTCCGAATATGAAATGCATGTACTTCAATGAAGATTGAAGTGCGCACCCCCAATGAAGATTGGGGTGCGCGATATACAAAGGTGCGCACTATACTCCAGAAAATATGGTATGCTCCTGCTTGGTTGCATGCTGGAACAGGTGTCAATGGCAGATTGAAGCTACAAAAAAAATGTGACAAAATACGTGAAAATGTCACTAGTATGGTGCACAGTGGACGGTACACAGACCAAATAAAAACATGTATGTTCGATGCCGCAGCAACAGATTGACATGCTTAATCTACCACCCCATCTCTGGATCGCTCTTGGGGGTAATGCTATTATTATATTATATGGAACAATAGAAGTATTTCTTGTGTCGGGAAACAAGTGCCCAATGTCATAAGACAGAGCGGGGCTATACACCTAGACACAAAAGATTTCCAAGTTTTTGAAGCGTAGCTACTCTGAGTTTCGTGCAAGTGCACTCATCAGGCCTGAACAAGGGATGTAGGGCACGTCCACCATGCTGTGAGTAGGTTGAAGCTGGAAGGGTTGTGGGTACGAGTCGTTCAGCAGAATCTGAACCCCTGTCTTGTGGCCCAGTTTGGGCAGGCTGAAAATAGGTTAGCTTCTGTGTGCGTGAACCCCGTAAATCTACGTGTGTATCTCGTACAGAAGGTGTTTGTTGTCGCGAAAAAATGCAGGAAGCTCAGGGAAGGCATTTTCGAGAAGGGGGATTCGTTGTTTCTACAGGTTTATTGAGAATGAAATCCGTTAACCGTTTGGTGCCTGACTGAATTTTTGATTTTTCGTAGTTTTGGCTCAATATTTTGGAAAGCCTATATCTCCGCAACCGTTTAGATGAGGTAGCGACAAAAGTATGTATTCTGAATGGCAAGACACAGCAAAATACGATTTTTGAATTTTCAAGTCATAAAAATCTACAATAGGGTCAGGGTACTGCGCTGGTCCAAGAACATCTTGGTCGCCAACACCACTCAGCACGCCGAATCCACTACCTCGTCCACGGCCTCCGCCACAGCCTCCGCCAAACGCGCCACGCACGCCACGATCAGCTGTTCCATCAGCTGGCTGAGCTCGACCAGCGCCGCGAGCAATTCCTCCGCGCAGCGCGAGCGGAGCACTTCCACGAACTGGCTGCGCTTGCCCTCGCCCTACAGCTTCTTGAAGCTCATCGTGGGAAATGTTGTCCTCATCTGAAGAGCTGCCGTTCTCAAGAAATTCACCGAAATCAAATCATCGTTGAGTCGGTCTTCCTCATCTGATGACGGCAGGTTTCCGTCAGAGAAAAGAGCGTCAGATTATTCACCATCGTCGTCTTCTGATTCTTCTTCTACAGGGGCATCATCGGCCTCCAGCTCTTCAAACAACTCAAGCGCTCCTGCAGCATCCATGACGGAGGTCAGCTGTAGTAGCCATGAACTGTACTAGTCGAAAACGAAGCGAAACAGCAACGTTTTGTTCATGTTGTGGGATGCGTGCGTAGGCTGCCACGCTCGATTGACTTCTGCTGATCTGCGCGATCGTCGTGGATCACGACTCGACTTTTTCAAATCTAACCCCCCTACTTTCTCTATTGCTATCCACAGGCCAGATTCTGAAGGGTCTCTGTACACAAAATCAGGCACCTGCGATGTACGTGACTGGCTCTGTGCTCGACTTTAGTATGCACTGTCAGCATAGGTCGAAATCGACCTACCGGCACCTAAGGGTTAAAAGCTCGACTTGCCTTTTCAGGTCCGAAACAGCCGTCTGGAGGCCAGATAGCGTGTCGTCTGCTGGCTCTACCCCCAAAAGGCTGGGGAAAACTTGTCATGTCCCGCCTCCCTCAGCATTGCAATTATTTCCGAGCAGTGTTCCCCAGTATTCCAATTCCAATCTTGAGTTTTTTGGCAGACGTTGGGCAATTTTAGCTTCATAATTAATGGCAAACAATCGCCGTTCCAACTTCTTCACTTTGGTTAGAACTCATAACGAGCTAGATCTTTCGTAAGAAATGCCTTCAGAGCCCGTTTCTCAGTGGAAATAGCAGTAAATGAGTCCTGCACATTCTACCCCCAACCGGGTCTACGGGATTCTAGAAGACATTTTCACAGGGTTCTGCCTATCCATGTACCAAAGAAAGTGAAAAGATCTGAGCAGACCAGCACATATTTGAGCTTATCTCGGCCAGTGTGTGTTAAGGCAGGGCGCAGCATGGTTTTCAAAACTCGGTTTGAAGTGAGTTCACAAGCAAATTGCGTAACAAGCCGAAGAGGAGCCCAATACAAAGTGGATTCAGATACTTGATGTTGTGTTTATAACCAGATCAACTCTGCTCTGCTGTCTTTATTTCTTCACTACTCCATATCAAGACTACAACTGCAGTGCTCCGGAGATTGCCAACGGTATGGTAGACACGTCAAGTATAATATTCCCTCAAACTGTCAACTACTCATGTAATATTGGACACAAGTTAGTGGGAAATTCGGTATTTGATTGTACGACCACTGTACATTCGTTTACTTTGCCAACCTGCCGTGGTAAGTGAAACACACGCACAACCAAGCAAAGCATTTATTCCCGTAGCTATGCAAAAGGGAGTTATCTTCGGGAACGGAAACGATAATTTACTTTTTTTATGCGAAAGGGTGTTGCTGCAGTAACGTCTGGCGCTAGCCAGGGTCCACACAGCTTTAATTCCGTGTGTGTTTGTGTGTTTGTGCCGTCAGCATGCCTGGCGCTATCCCGTACCTGTAGACATTGGCAACTATACTTTTCTCCGAACAGAGCTGCTTACCCGAGTTTAATCTCAAAAAAGAACTGGTCTACGAGATTACTGTACTGGACGCAATGAACCACAGTTAGAAGGCGCCTAAAGGTCAGGTCAAAGCAGCGTCTTACCAACTATTCTTTCGGTAGAGGCAAATGATGATTCTCCAGTAGACTACACTCGGAGAGAAGGTTTCGGCAGCTCGAGAGAGCGCTTGGTGCGCCTAGTTGCTGCAGATCGAGACAAGATGTTCAGAGATTTTGCAGCTATTCATGCTCTTTCAACTGATGTAGCACTCGATATGAATTTACAAATTCGATTTTTCAATGATTTTACGACCAGGCTGCCACCAGCTCATCAGCTGCTATGGCTTGATCTGTGTAGCGCGTAGATCTGTTTTCCACATCTTCCACTTTGCTCTCATCGGCTTTCTCCTCTTTCAGTTTCTCCACATCATGAACCAAGGTGTTTTCTGTGTCATCGTTCCCCACAACCGATTGCATCTCGACAATGTCATTCCCCATGCTTTTTTATTTTTTATTTTTTTACTATGGACACAGCCCTACTGGAAAACAGGTGGAGAACAAAAAGAAACGAGGAAAAGAACAAAACATAGGGGATGTAGGGACGACGTGCTGGGAGCAACTCAACCGACCAGAGGTCTCGGCGTCAGCGTTGCAACTAGACATCGAAAAATGTGTGTGTGTGTGGGGGGGGGGGTTGCACAAGAACAACTGCAAAACAAACAGAAGCTAGAGAAAACCACAAATAATAACTTGGTGCGAAATAATGAGAAGAAAATAATGGCACCCAAAAGCACTAGATACGAAATTTTAAGAAAAAGGAAAATTATAAACCACATAGCGTTAAAGCTGCACCAAATAATAATTTAAATTACAACTAAACCGGGTGGAAAACCAATAAATCATAACAAACAAAACAAAAAGGACACACTTCAGGCTCATTACAAACATCTTGAAAGTTTTTGTCTTCACAAGTATACTTTCAAGCCTTCTCATCAGGTGAAATACAGGCAAGGGAAAAGGAACAGGAACAGTGGATTAAAAAAAACTTGTTTGTAATGAGCCTGAAGTGTGTCCTTTTTATGAGTATTATCGCATTTTTGTCTCAGAGGAAACTGTAAACAAAGCAAACTAAATAAAAAATTAATAATAAAAAATTAAATAATGAAAGGTAAATGAAGCCCAATATCATCAGCAGAGCCGAACCAAGGAACATGACCCGTGCCACAGTCAGGAGTTCATCCGTAGAAGTCGGTAGCCATCAGCCAGTGTGTTCAAGCTGAGAGTGGAGCCCTTACAATTTCGCTTGGCAAGCTGTTCCATACTGCGACTACTGAAAACGGGAAGGAGTGAGAAGCATAGGCAGGTGCTCTCCTGTCCAGGACTTGCTGCAGCTGCACATGGTGCTGCTGGCCAGGAGGGGGTTGACTCCGGGTGCGCCGAGCTTCTACATAGTTGGCTGGAGGGGGGATCATGGTGGTGAGCTGGGGTGGTCCTGGGATGCACTGGAGTTTGTACAGGTATACCAGCCCAGAAACAATCCGGCGGTGGCACAGGCTTTGGAGAAGGGCACCAGGGCCAATAATGGCCATTGCACGTTTCTGTACACGGTCGAGTCGGGCGAGGTGGCTGGATGCAGCTCCCATCCACACAAGGGGAGCATACTCGAGGATGGGTCGCACAAATCCCTTGTACGCACAAAGCCGGCCATGGTAATCTAACACCCGGCAAGCCCGACGGAGAACACCCAGTCTCTGGCAGCCACGTGTCGCAATTGAGTGCAAGTGATCCCGGAATGACAGCTTGGCGTCAAATGTCACTGCAAGAAGCTTGATGGTGTTGGCTTCCGGAACCCCGATACCTCCAAACTTGATGTCAGGGACAGCAGGGTGTGTGGCTTTCGTAGTCATCAGCAGCTGTTGCGATTTAGAGGGCTCGAATCTGATGCGCCAGCGTTCTCCCCACTCTTCAGCATGCTTGAGGCTGGATTGCAAGGCGGCAGTCATGTCATGCATATTGTCCTGCGTGGGGATGAGGCTGTAGAGGGTTGTGTCGTCTGCAACTTTGCATGTGTTTGAGGGAGGCCTCGTTACCATCACTCCTATGGAAATGCGTAGCCCAGTACGCCATCTTCACACACACACACTGTACTAATTATGATAGGAAATATTTTCTTTCCAAATAAATCTTTATGATACTCATAAGAACAGGTAAACAACAGGCAATGCACAACAAACAAGGGCCACAGTCATCGTGTTGATGAGTCGACCGTTCATCCTCCTCCTCGACTGTTCATGGATGTGTTTCATGAGGAAATCTCAGGCTAACAGGGAATCCATTTCCTAGAATGAGAAGTCACGAGGCAACTGATCAGTACTGTATCGGGTGAAGGAATGACTCGACTGCATGTCAAGCATGCGTATTTATATAAGTCAGAATGGGGTGGGTTGAAAATGCAAAGTTGTCAACCAATCACCATCAAGCCCGCCAAAAACAGATGATGGAACCTTGACATGATTGATCTTGTCATGATTGACGCATTCCTTGATGGTGTGCACATGAGATCACCCTGGTTCATCTTTCCCAATTCCATTCTTTTCACATCCTGCAACCCATTCTCCACTAGTAGCAGTGGGAATACTAGAGTCCGAAGAGGCATGGCAGCACTCTTCCGTAGACTTACTACTCGAGACAACACCACCCATACCCTTTCAGTGCCAAGGACGAGATAACTCGTCCTACAGACCCCCACGCGATTGGCCAAGGACGAGATATCTCGTCCTCGTAGTGCGCACGTTACATTGCAGTGCATAGACCAGTGTACAAACTATCGTAACTCTGTGAAACATAAACGCATCGCGACAATCAATACACCGTTGGAAAGGTCTTGAGCTCATCTTTCCGTGGATATAACTTTCGTCACGATGGGATAAAGAATCACTGAGCGGCAACAGGATGAACACCAAAATCACGGGCCGGAGCGAACACGAATTTTTTTGTTCAGTGCATAGACCAGTGTACAAACTATCGTAACTCTGTGAAACATAAACGCATCGCAACAAACAATACACCTTTGGAAAGGTCTTGAGCTCATCTTTCCGTGGATATATTGTTCGTCGCGATGAGATAAAGAATCACTGAGCGGCAACAGGATGAACACCAAAATCACGCGCCGGATCGAACACGAATTTTTTTGTTCATGACTTCGCAGTTTTTTTGGAGCGTGCTAGGGGATTTCCCTTTGGCACGACGCATGCGTGATGGACATCAAATGAAGCGCTTGGATCTCAGCTTTGCAGCGCAGTTCGAATCGTGAAAACCGGTTGGATCTGGGCAAGATGCCGAACAAGAACGTGAGATTGAGTTGTTGTGCCGTTCCGAGGCACGGTGGAGTAGTTCGGAGAGGAGGTGGAAGTGGCCCTGGTGTGTCTATGTTGCTGAGATCTACCATGATGGATTCGCTTGGTCCTGATCTTTCCAACGAGCCCAGGATGATGAAAATCCATCATGGTGGAGTGAAATGAGAATAAATTCCATTCAGAGCTGTGCGCGCAAACTACACCAAGAGAGTCAGTGCACTGGACAGCCGGCCGATTGGAGAAAAGGGGCCGCGGCATGGAAAGGGTTAACAGTTTTTTTTAATGTTATCATGAGATATTGCCGTAGAAAGTAGTATAGGATAGTAAAGGATAGTATAGGATAGAATAAGAATGAATGATCAGCTGTGTGATAAAGAAAGCAGTTCATTAAAGACTTATTGGAAGGTCTCTTCCAGTTGATCATCTTGTTGGACGACGACACTGCTTAAGAGAGCATGTCTGAGAATACCAAAGTATGTGTGCAAGTGGATCTCTCCGATTTCGCTCAAAATTTGCAGGTAGGTTGCCTTTGGGGTGTGGATCGACTGTGCAAAGCCCTTGAAAAAGTTTCTGAAGGGAACCTTGAAATTTGCATACCCCTCAAAAATGGCCGAAATATCACATTATTTATGGGTCTAGAAACGAGTCACGCCACAGCGTATACGAACAAGCTATGAACAAAACTACATCAAGCCAACATTGCCTCACCTTAGAAGAGTTCCTGGAGCAGTACCGCTTAGCCACGCCAGCATCCCAGAAGACGAGGTCCATCACCCCCCGACGCCACAAATGATCGTCTTGAAAATAGCCAATTTACAAGCGCTGGCAAAACAGCCAGCTACGTCCTCAATTGGCCAGAACTATACACCGGCAGATAGTAGAACACCTCTTCTAGCGCTGAGGACATGTCTCCCATCTTCCTTTTGGGGTTTTATTGAAATAAACTTTTTTGAATTTTTCCACTCGACCATGCTGAAATACGGCCAAAGTCATACCTGCGCAGGAAAGCTCGCCCCTCCGCGACGTCTCCTCAGCAATTTCTACTCCAACACTACTCCCAAGGCCGCAGAACAAAGTATAGTGTTGACTCTGACAAGGAAAAGCAGCGGTGATCACTTGTCACTCCAAACGACAAGCTTCTCCTTGCGCCACCAATAATTTTTTGTGCGACTGTTGATGCAAAAGTGACTGAAGGCCTGAGCGCAGTTTTTGAATTTTATTGCAAGATGCACGGTGAGATCGCGTGCTCTGTGACGTAGGATGACGCTTCCTGCATCACGATACGCGGCCAACGATCGTGAAAGTGCCTGGAACGCTACTCGGAACAGACCATGATGGCAGAGGTAAGATGAGCTTCATTTCCTGCTTGAACTGCTGAGTACCTCAACAAACTGTCCTAGGAGTGTTGCAATGGCAGCAAGCCGTTGAAATATGCCCCGTACAGCATGGAGAGTTATTCGTCTTTCACACTTACCTCCTGCAATCCCGAACATAGTCCAACAGTAAAAGTCCCTTGTTTTCATGTCGATGCTCGACAAAAGCGGCTAGCTCGGTCCCTGTGTTGACTGGCACGCGAGTAGCACTGACTGCACGCACTTGTCGCGTGAACTGCATGAGAGATTTCTTACGTCATAAATAATGTGATTTCATCATCATTTCACTGGTCTTCGACCTACATGGTCAGGGAAAGTCCCGGTTCGTAGGCCTACAACACTCCCAGCGTGTTCTTGAGCGCAGTAACAACACAAGTGGGATGACTTCCAGACCAACGGGCGTTCAAGGCGAGTAACAAGCGCACTTGACGAAGGTGACTCTGAAATCTCGTGAGCCGTGGGCCACGCGACTTGGCATTCTTGCATCACAAGGCACGTGATTTCACCGTGCATCTTGCAATAAAATTCAAAAACTGCGCTCAGGGCTTCAGTCACTTTTGCATCAACAGTCGCACAAAAAATTATTGGTGGCGCAAGGAGAAGCTTGTCGTTTGGAGTGACAAGTGATCACCGCTGCTTTTCCTTGTCAGAGTCAAAACTACACTTTGTTCTGCGGCCTTGGGAGTAGTGTTGGAGTAGAAATTTCTGAGGAGACGTCGCGACGGGGCGAGCTTTCCTGCGCAGGTATGACTTTGGCCGTATTTCAGCATGGTCGAGTGGAAAAATTCAAAAATGTTTATTTCAAGAAAACCCCAAAAGGAAGATGGGGGACATGTCCTCAGCGCTAGAAGAGGTGTTCTACTATCTGCCGGTGTATAGTTCTGGCCAATTGAGGACGTAGCTGGCTGTTTTGCCAGCGCTTGTAAATTGGCTATTTTCAAGACGATCATTTGTGGCGTCAGGGGGTGATGGACCTCGTCTTCTGGGATGCTGGCGTGGCTAAGCGGTACTGCTCCAGGAACTCTTCTAAGGTGAGGCAATGTTGGCTTGATGTAGTTTTGTTCATAGCTTGTTCGTATACGCTGTGGCGTGACTCGTTTCTAGACCCATAAATAATGTGATATTTCGGCCATTTTTGAGGGGTATGCAAATTTCAAGGTTCCCTTCAGAAACTTTTTCAAGGGCTTTGCACAGTCGATCCACACCCCAAAGGCAACCTACCTGCAAATTTTGAGCGAAATCGGAGAGATCCACTTGCACACATACTTTGGTATTCTCAGACATGCTCTCTTAATGATGTGAAGCTCTCAGTCAACACTTTCAGTTCCGTGATAGAAAGTGTCATGTGTGCGTCCAGATAGAGATGGAGATAAAAGCAGCAAATTCGAATGCAACGTGGCCAATTTCAATGAAGACACCATTCTAGTTCGACTCCATTAGATGCAGTATGTATAGCAGTGGAAAATGCAGAGGAAGAGGTTCATGATTCGACTGAACCTCAACCAGGATACATTGCTATGAGGTAAGTAGGGATGCAGTTTACGTAATGCATCCACATTCGTATCTTATACTAAACAGGATAATGCTATACTAGTATAGTTATACTCTTGTACAAACAGGACTTCTTCATCGCACGTATATGCTCTCGAAGAGGGTGTACAGGAAGCTGATCGGATAAGAGTTCAGTTTTCGAAAGAAAATGCAAAAGATGACGATCCACACCACATAACCGCTCATACGCAGCATGAGGCTTCTTCATCAAACTACATCTCTGATGCACATCAACTTCAGGTAAGTTAATCACATCCATGACAAGTCCACAAGAAGAACATACGTATCTTCCTTCATGAACAACATGTATAAGATGATGACACTGTTTTTCCTCCCCTTCTTGGCTTCTTGCTCTTCTTCTCCTTCTTGTTCTTGTTGTTATTCTTCTTCTTCTTCACGAAAAAATCATTTTTACGTAAAAACCGGGCCCCCGGTCTTTTACCCCCAAAATGGGGTACTATCAATAGTACCCCATTTTTGAGGGCTGGGGATGACCCTATCACCAAACCCGCCCCACACATACTACTATCATGGGAGAGAGAGAGACAGAGAAAGGGGGAGAAAGAGGAAGAGAGTGTGTGTGTGTGTGTGTGTGTGTGTGAGAGACATAGAGAGATAGGGAGATAGAGATGAATGAGGGAGAGAATGAAGAAGAGGAAGACTTGCCGAACGATCAAGTCTTGCATTGCCGAATGGAGTAAATTATGCATGAAGAGATGGCAGGTCAAGATGAGAGATAGAGGATTTGAATAACGCAAGATTGGGGAGAATTCTGATGTGGTCAGATAGAGCATTCCTGAGGGAGCTATCAAGGAAATGCATAGTGTGCTGTCCAGATTGTCCAGGGAGAAATGGGATACGGAGAAGCTGGGTGGCTTGACCCCTTGTGAAGGGATAATCCCCGTGCATGAAGGGGTCGGCAGAAATCAACTTGAAGTAAGGCAGAAACAATGTGCTGGCTGATGAGGACAGACAATGAAAGACAAACGGCAAGACTTTGTAGATGAAAAGGTGCTCAACACAATAAAGTGAGAGGCGTGTGCACAGTGGCCCAGTAGGCACGGTGCCATGCAATTGGAATATGGCGCGAACGCCAGACTTGCAGACTTTCAGCAGGCGGGTGACTAACTGCTTTGTGAGGCACGGAAAAAAAGAATTAGATGCATAAGTGATCCGAGACTGAATTATTGCTATGTACCATAGGCGGCATGCAGTGATTGACAATGCTCGTCCATGACACCAGAGCTGTCCCACAGCAACAGACACTTTGCGTACAACTTCTTCGACATGCGGTTGCAGAGAGAGTTGGTGGTCCACAAGGACTCCAAGATACTTAGCTTTTGTGGTGACTGACAGACGGATATCGTTGCAATAAATACCAGGCATGGCACTGAGACGGCCACGGGGCTGGATGAACAACACTTGCGATGTAGAGTGGCAATAATCTTCCTCGAGTATGTGGTACGATGCAGGGTACCACTCCGAAGCACGATATAGCTTGTGGCCGTCTTAACGTTCACGTGGACGAGTTCACGAGGAGCATCATCCTGGAAAAGTCAATGCATTGATTTTACTCCAGGCGGGATCGCACCACTCTGGACAAAGTGTTTGCTCTGTGCAAGGAAGACACTTCAGCTCTATCTCCTTATTGCGATATTACAAATCAAATTATAAAACATTTCCCATTAACTTGTATTTTTCCTAACGTTAGGCGCTGCATCTGCCGCTAGGGTTTACCGGGTGTTAGCAGTCGTCGTGAGTTCCGTTCGGGAACGGACACCATAATTTACTTTTTCGTATCTTTCCCTCAAACCAAAGAAGACTGGAATATGTATGTATAATGAGATCAACTGTGCTTTGCCGTCTCTGTGTCTTCACTGCTCCATATAAAGGAGTAAACTGCAGTGCTCCAGAAATTCCCAACGGTGTGGTTGATATGTCACAAATCCAATACCCTCAAACTGTCAACTACTCATGCAATACTGGTTACGATTTAGTGGGAAATGCAACATTTGATTGTACAACTCTATTGCTGCGGCATTCATTGCCACTTTGCCGTGGTAAGTGAGAAACAAAACCAAGCGAAGAGAAACAAAACCAAGCTTTGCTGCACTGCTGTTGCATTTGTGCGGCGCCGCCTGCATACATTGGGTCCACGAGAGAAAGTCCTCCGTGACCGCAATGAGTTTTTGACAACCTGCACGAGATTTGCTATAGAGGCCTAAGTCATCAGCAAAAGCTGTTTGGGACACTTGCAAAGGGGGCAGATTTAAAATCATAGGAGAGGCAACTTAATTCAGGGGCTTCAAGTGAGTCCAGCAGAAGCTGGAAACAAATATTGAAAAGGACCGGGGACAAGGGGCACCCCTGGAAAACACCAATGTTGTAATTAAAGGTGGGAGTGTGTGGTTGTACGATGAAAGCGCAAAGACTGTGGTAGTAGGAAAAAATTAATTTCCTGAATTGCAAAGGAAGGCTGTAGTGGGTTAGAGCATACTGTATCAGATTGTGGCGCACTGGACCAAATGCATTCTTCCAATCTATCCACGCAATGCAAATTTGGCGTTTTGCCGTCTTTGCATCACGCATCGCCTCATAACAAAGTGATGTATGCTCTAAGCACCCAGCCTTTGCAGGCATAAATCCTTTCTGGTTGACACCATCGAAGGCGAAATTACTGGTCAGTCGGCGAAACGCATTTTTCACAAAAATTTGCGTTTCACCTGCTGGGAGAGTATGCGTGCACTCGAGTCTCATCCTGAGCACGTTTTTTTCTTCTTTTTTTCAGCTCCAGTATAGCTGTATTTTTCATTGCAAAGCCGTCCTCGATTGTTGTGTTCGTTGTTCAAACGAAGTGGACATTCAATCATGAAGGCAGAGGACATAGGAGCCTGATTGGAGTTTTTCGTGGCATAGGACGGCCACACAGAGACACTTTGGGATTTTCTGAATATAAAATACCGTACGCACGATGCTGAGATCAATTTGTGCGATATCAAATTGTTTGTGATCTACCACATCGAGCAGAACGGGATCCAAACACAAGCTTACCAACGGTTAGGCTGCCGACCTGACTGGACAAATGATCCCTGGCTTCACCAGACGCCAGAAGTCGGACACCATGTCCTTTTACCGCGACGTCCATCTCCAAAAAGAACTCCATCTTCGTCGTGAAAAGGCTTGAAATACTCAATATTCAACCGAGATTCGCGGTCTCACCCTTTCTCTGATCGAATCATTTTTTATTGTAGCAGTTGCAGGGCAGATCCCCGCCACTACTTCAACAGAAGATGGCTCCAAAGCATGCCTGGAACAAGCCATATCGAGGTTGCAAGCCCCCCCTCTCAGCACCTTTTTTGAAGAAATTCGAAATTTCAATGGTGGAAGATATGCTATGAAGAGAATTTCAAAAAGTATGTTTCGCGGAGCGATCGCTCAACCTACGTCATTCAAACTTTGCAGGATGGTTCAGACGTACATGCTAGGCATGGAACCACAGAAGATGATATCATAGCTGACACACAGAGTCACACACACAGCAGATTCGTGTGCACAGATACTAAATTAGTGGACGTCGTCATCTTCTTCCCGCTGATCTCAAATGTACTATGACGTGCTATTTCGCCTGACGACTTATTGCCTAGCATATATTTCAAGAGGCGCTTCTGAGAGAGAGAGGGGGGAGAGAGAGAGAGAGAGAGAGAGAGAGAGAGAGAGAGAGAGCGAGCGGGGAGGGTTGCGGGAGAGGACTAAATAAAGTATAATTATATAATGCGTAAGGGGTGCACATTCAGATCCAGAGAAAAGAGTAAGCAGGGCACGAGGCGTATGGCAATATGCAGCAGTGTGTGGGCAGATGTGCATACATCTTACAAAGTGTCAGTGGCCCAGTGCCATTGCTGGGCACGGAGGTGCCGGAAGACAGACACTTTGAAACTTTGCAGCCGTTGCCGGTCAGGTAGCTGGCTGAGGACGGCGGGTGGCAGGACATTCCACACAGGGACAGCACAGGCGGGGAAAGCTCTACGGCAACTTTCCCGGCTATTGACAGGTAGCCCTGTCTCAAGCTGGTAGTAATGCATGTCGAGACGGACGAGAGAGAGACGAGTGGGTCGAACATGGGCTGGTCGGGGGCTTGAGAGGGAGGCAAGAGCTGACGAAGTGGGCTGGTAGGATTGGAGCACAGTAGCTTGTAAATGTAGGTACACGCAGCTACCATACGCCGGGTAGACAGGCTTTGCAGCATTGCGCCCGGGCCAATCAAGTGGAGGGCTGAGCGTTGCGTCTGGTCAAGTCGCTGCAAGTGACAATCTGCTGCGCCCATCCAGACCAATGGGCAGTACTCCATTACTGGGCATACAAACCCACGGTACACTGTAGCTCGGCTGCGAGAATCCAGGAGCGGCAAGGCCTTCCGCAGGAGCCCGAGACGCTGGCGTGCTCTGATGGCGATGGTACGGAGGTGGTTGCGGTGGGAAAGTTGGCTGTCCAAGGTTACCCCAAGAAGCTTGAGGTTACTCTCTCCATTCAGGGGGACACCCGCAAACTGTACTGCTGGGAGGTCCCAGGTGATGGTCAATGGTCATGGCCAGGGACTTGGCTGGCTCGAACGCAATTCCCCAGCTGGTGTCCAAATTCACAAGGGCATCGAGAGCATTTTGGAGGACTTTCGAGCTGTGGTCAATGGTATTCATGGTGCACAGGCACTGAAACAGCGTTGTGTCATCGGCATAAGCGGCCAGATCTACACCTGGTGGAAGGTGCACGGCTGTTACGACCGTACAAAACGGGCCCACTTGGTTTTTGTACAGGAGATGGCGCTTCCCGGGACTTTCCCGCTCTCAACGTTCAAAATTTGTACTCAAGGAGGTGTATTTTGAACGCAATCTCTGCTCAGTTGGGTCTCCAAAGCACCACTTCTGATCACCGCGTCGAGCTGTCCTCGCGGCTACAGTTGCGCAACATCCTGACCATGGTAGTGAATTTGAGCTTTCCTTCGCTGAGAAAAGCCATTCTTCATGGAAATTTGTCTCTGAAGTTGTTGCCGTTCGATCGTTCTAGTCACCGAAGTTTGTTGCCTCCTTGAGGTGCTCAACGAGTTTTCGTTACGTCAAGAGTAGTTTTGCCGAGGAGAAGAGTATCTGTGTAGCTGTTTTTTGTTACTGCTGGGGCCCCGCTGATTCCTTGTTGGCCCCGCTGGGTCCAAATCTCTAGCAACATTTAGTGGAAATTGTTATTTATTCAGTGGATTTGAAATGGAAAAACACCAAGAACAGCTGGTATGCAGGTTAGGGGGTGAAAAGTTGTGTAGTACTAGCCGTGGAACTCAGCACCTTGTGAGAGATCATGCGAAAGCCATTGAATCTGTGCTGAGTATTAATGTGTTGTGTGATGACCAAAAATCCATGCATATGAATATGCATGTAGCTCCAGCCTCATCCAGTCTGCATTTAGACGATGCAACAATTGGCATGGATATTCCCCTGATGAAACTGTACGACATTGCATCACCGCCATAGAAAGCAATTGCTGACTTGCTGCCGGAACGCTTTAAATACAGAGTTTGTTGCTGCAGGTGCCAACTTGCAGCACGCACGGCGGTACAACAACGTGATTAGAAAAACCATTCTTCCTGTTGAGCTGCAAGACGTTTGTATTCCTGTGCTCCACCTAGATCTAGGGATTTATCCCTGGATTTACGGTGCACTTTGTGCTGACGCACATCAAATCGATATTGCACTGAGCAAATGTATGTTTCTTGCTGCAGATGACGGTGACTCTGCAGCGTTTACAGCACTTATCAATGCCTACAAGAACGTACACAACACAGCAACACAACAACTACACCTACAGTCAGAAGCACAAAGCATTCTTAGTCAGCTGCAGTTTGTGACGCTACACGAACGTACACGACACAGCAACACAACAACTACACCTACAGTCAGAAGCACAAAGCATTCTTAGGCAGCTGCAGTGTGTGACGCTGCACATTCAGCAGCAGGAAGTAGTGGCTGCTGGCTTGCAGACTGTGGCATCAAATCTGCACTTCCTATGGAAGGAGAAAGAAAAGGAACTCAATTTGATGAATGAGAGGTGATGTGGCTCGAAACGAGCATGAGAAATTAAGAGTAAAAGATTTAAAAAAAAGCAGCTGGCCCGTGAGTAACTTCCTTGGAAGCAGTACTGCCACAGTACCAAATAAAGCGGCAAGCATATCACTCCGGAGCATTTGTCGGCAACCACATACACCGTGCGTTGAAACTGGATGTCATTGCTGCCCTCACTTCTGTTCCCCTTACAGTTGTGCAGAGCCGCACACCTGCGGACAGCGGTGAGGTTCAGTTGCTTGCTCAGGCAAAGTCCTTCAGAGATCGCTACTCGAGACTTTTCACAGAATATGCAGCATGTCGCAAGCTGTTCAGCGGCAAGCTGGTTTTTACAACAGCAACAAGGCAGGTTCTGGGTGATGCCATCCACACCTTCATGGCCACCTGCAGAGCGGAGGTTCTGGCACGCAAGTTAGGCAATGTGACTCCTAAGCTTCACCTTCTCGAGTGCCATGTCCTTCCTTGTACAGGGTTGTCATTAATTTTTGCTGATCTGTTCGGCCACACACTCTGAGCTCCTCTGATGAGACCTAACAAGGTTGAAATCAGGGAGTATTGTACTACTCCCTGGTTGAAATTAATTCTTGCTGGTCTGTTCGGCCACACACTCTGAGCTCCGCTGATGAGACCTAACAAGGTCGAAATTAATTCTTGCTGATCTGTTCGGCCACACACTCTGAGCTCCTCTGATGAGACCTAACACTGTAACAGGTTTGGAACTAATTCATGCTGATCTGTTCGGCCACACACTGTGAACTCCGCTGATGAGACCTAACAAGGTCGAAACAGCTATAGCTGTCCGGAGATTGAGTAAACTTGACAAAACGTTCTGCTCCGATCCGAGGCGCAGGTCGTCATTTTGCGAAAGAGTCCTGCGAAGCACATCTCCTTTATCTGCTACTGAGCGGTATCCGTTGCACTTCGCGGAGCACAGCTGCCTCCAACAACATTTTTTGATGAGCAAGAGACTGAAGAGACGAAATCCATAAAAGTACTATTTCAAGTATTCGAAGAGACATAACCTTTTCTTTCTGCAGAAATGATCATGAAAATTTGAAAAATGCGATGAGCGTACCCACGCTTTCCGTGTGACCTCTGTTGCCAGGGGCGTTGCTACAGGTCGCCGCCATCTTGCCAAGTGACCTCACCGTAACAGCCGTGAGGTGGTCATCGGCATCGTTCGTGTAGAGGAGGAACAGTGTCGGTCCCAACAAGCCACCTTGCGGAACGCCGGCTGTGATGCGGTGTGGGCTGGACGACTGCCCACCAACGACAACACTCAGGGGCCTGTCCAGGAGGTAGTCCCCCAACCAAGCAAGGAGCATGCCGGACACACCGTACTGCTGGGCTTTGTGGATCACACCTGGGTGGGAGACTCGATCGAACGCTCCAGCAATATCCAAAGCAACAACCCTCACAGCTCCGCCCCCTGCAGCCACGGTACTCCAACGATGGTGTAGTAGGGTAAGGAGGTCCTGCGTTCCCAGGCCAGAGCGGAAGCCGTACTGGTTAGCAGTGAGGATGTGCTGGCGCTCAAGGAATCCTATAAGGCTACGATTGATGATAGCTTCCATGACAGTATTGGCAGCAGGGATATGGGTCGGTAGTTCTTTGTTGCGGACTTCGAACCCTTCTTGTGCACAGGTACAACTGAGGCAAGCTTCCACAGTGACGGTTGCCGGCCTTTGCGGAATGGTTTGCTGAAGAGCTGGGCCACAGGCCCGCACAGTTCCTCACAGCACTGCTTCAACACTCGTCCTGGTACACCATCCGAGCCAGTGGCTTTGGACGGGACAATCCTCCTCAGTTCACGACATACCGTTCGTGGCCTAAAGTGGATGGTACTCAGACAGGCATCAGATCGCGGACGTACATACGGGAGGTTGCTGGCATCAAGGTCATCACCAAGGCTGCATTTCGCTGAAAGGTAGCGGGCAAAGCTCTCTGCTTTGTCCTTACTGGTGGTTAGCTCCACGCCGTTTTCCTCCTTGAGGGTAGGGATATCATGGCTATGCCCACACCCACCGGCACGCTTGACAGTGGACCACCATTCACGACTGGATAAACCACCTGCTGTGAGCCTTCGACGAATGAATGCTGCATGGGTATCTTCAGCTCTCTGAAGGCATGCTGAGGCAGTGGCTGTGGCTTGGGTATAAGCCAGTTAGAGTTGTGCATCTGCTGCACTTGCCTGAGTGCTTGCCATACTCGCATAACTGTGGCTGCATCGGACGAGGACAAAGTCCTCCACACCATCGAGTACATGGTGGGAAAGTGGCGCTTTGCTGATGCCCAACGTAACAAGTGATCTCCTACTTCGGGGCGAGGCAGTGATGATCAATCCTGAACTATTATGCTAACAAACCAACATACACAACAATTCTCCATCAACGACTAAATTCCACTGCCTCTGTTTTCACTCCCCGATCTAAACTAGCCCCCCCCCCCCCCCCCCCCGCTTTAAACCGCTTAGCCCCCTTCTGGCCGCCTTGCCTACCTTACATGGATGAACGCTACAAGTAAGAATAGGCATGGAAAACATTCCCGAGTTCATCGATCAGTACAAGCCCGACGTCATTGGCATCACTGAAACATGGCTGTCTCAGCCTAACTCCCTTATAGTTCCCGGCTACGACTGGTACACCGTGACCAACCCAGAGCGGACAACAAGATGAGCACTGGTAGCTGTAGGGGACTTGGAGGTGCCGCTCTTCTAGTCCGCTCGGACTTTCCAGATACAGTTAAGCATCGCACAGATCTCCACCTTCCCAGGCTTGAGGCCACATTGGTCGAAACAACAGCACATACCCCGACCAGAGTCTCACATTACTGTATGTGTTTACCGGCCACGGAATGCGTGCTCAACTGCGGCCTTATCACATCTGCAGACGGGCAAGCGGGCGATACTCCATGACATATACAATGATCCAGCCAAGCCGTAGACCATGGTGGAGCAGTACGGGAGGCGAGTGGGAGTAACCGACGATGTCCGGATTCTGCTTCGTGACCGCAAACATGTCAGATAATTGCTCTCATCTGCAGCTGCATCGTCTGATCGGCCTGTGTTTGTTGCCTCTGCATCCAAGTCACCGCTGTTCCCGCCTACTGTTTGTGCTACGAGTCTGACTAACCTGGCTGCACAACAATTGGTTACAGCCATCGGTGCCAGCATTGGTGCCAGCATCAATGGAAGCTGAGCCCCCCCCCCCCCCCCCTCACCTGTACTGCACTTGCTGACGCCTCTCCCGTGCTTTTTTGTCTCCTCCAGTTTTCCTAGCAGGTAACCCTTACAAATAGGGCCTCAGCTAACCCTTACAAACCCTTAAAAAGAGGGCCAGGGCGGCTTATGGATGACTGCTGCTGATGTGGAACAATGTGCCCATGGACACGTAGAGACCATTTTACCGTTTTTTTTGTGCTGATGTGTTTTTCTTTCTTTCTTTCTTTCTTCCCTCCCCTACCTTCGTTCACAGCCAGTTGGCTGGTCATCAGCGCAAGAAGAAGCGCCAATACGCCGAACGTATCAACAGGGTTAAAAAGGGATCGTTCACGCCCCTTGTGTTCGCCACAAATGACATGTGCAGCACAGAGACCACTGTTTCCCTTAGGCAATTTGGCTGCACCGTCACCGTTAATAGGGACCTTTTGCACCATGTGTACGGATACGAAACGAATGCTGATTCGGCACCTGGGTTCGAGGATTCGTCAGAGTCCCTGCGGAGAACTCGTTTTCACGAATGGAAGCCTCTTCATTCGTGGCACGCTCCGAATCCATCAGGTACACATCTATTTGGATAGGTACACATGTTTTGCAAGGTACACATTTTTCCCTTGATTCCATGATCCATGCAACAGGCATGGAAGGTTGCCCGAGTAGTTCCAGTATACAAAAGTCCTCCAAATCCGCTGAAAAGAATTACCGGCCTGTCTCGCTGCTCTCTATAATAATAATAATAATAATAATAATAGCACATTTCGCGTAGTAGAGCACTGAATAAAGAAATTCAGTGTTTTTTCCGCTTCTGTCTTGTGAGCATCATCAGCCAGGTGTAGTAGCTGCTGATACTGATTTCACTTCGGGTGTCGAGCTGCACAGTTTCTTCCAGTCTGTCTTGTCTGCTGCTTGTTGTCGGCACCTGGGCTCTCTATATGTTCCAAAGTAATGGAGTCCATCATCAACCGCCAGTTAATGAACATTCTGAAGGGACAAAACTGCCTATCACCAAGGCAATTTGGCTTTCGCCGAGGCCTAGGTCCATCCGATCTACTTACGGGACTACACCACAAGTGGTCCGCCACATCTGGCCTTGGTGGATCTGTGGAGGTGCTTGCTGTCGACATCGCTGGGGCTTTTAACAAAGTCTCCCACACAGGTGTACTGCACAAGTTGGGGAACATCGGTGTAAAGGGCGCCCTCCTGGACTAGCTTAGAGACTACTTAACGGGTCGTTCGCTGGAAGTGGTCATTGGCGGCAAGAGCTCCGATCGCTATCCGATCTCTGCAGGAGTACCACAAGGCAGCATCCTTGGACCGTCCCTGTTCCTTGTGTATGTAAATGATGATGATAGCTGCCTGGCTCCAGGGTCTGAAATAGGAACATTTGCAGACGACACCACGCTGTATGCCTGCGTCAATACACGCGATGATGCCATACACCAAGCTGACAGTCTCCAAGCTTCCGTCAATGCGTTACATGCATGGGAAACACAGTGGCATGTTAAGTTTGAACCATCCAGGTCGCAGCTCCTACGAATCTCCTGCCAACGACAGCAGCCTTGGCTTGTCCCAGCAATAAACTTTGGAGGGGAGGTCATCCCACAACAGCCACACCTCAAGCTCCTCGGAGTTATGGTTGACTCCAAGCTATCCTTTCCCATGCATCTCCGGTCAGTTGCTGCCAGGGCAAATTAACGTATTGGCCTCCTGGGACCCAACATCTTGCTACAGAGCCTTGAGGCCCGACGGACAGTGGCGGCGCTGACTTTCGTCTACAAGCTACTGGGCCAACCGTTTCTTCCTCTGCTGAGATCCATGGTCCCTCCTCTCCTTGTCCACCATGCCGCACCTGTAACCCGAAGACAGTGCCAACAGTCTGCTTCACACCCCTTCCAACTGGAAAATGTTCTCCCTCCAGGCGAACCTAACTACCTAAGACGCTCCTTTCCATACAACATCATCAACACCTGGAACGCGCTGCCATCCTCCCTCTTCACCAAACCACCATCTCCTAAGGGCCTACAATCCTTCAAAGCGAACGTCCACTACCATCTTCGCCGAAGCCAGTGGCTTTGGGCCACAGACTCCCTCTAACAGCTCAGAACTATTTCCATCTTGAAGCTCCCCCCCCCCCCAAGCATTGCATGATGTTCACTGCATCTGTACTGCCTTTGAATCTATTCTTCTCTCTTTTTGTTCTCTCTCCAATCCCCCCCTCTCTCTCTCTCTCTCTCTCTCTCTCTCTCTCTCTCCTCAACCATCCTACCTAACCTCTTGTTTTATCGCACTAAATCACCCCCTTCTTTTAGGCTATGGTGCGCAAGCTCACGTTAACGCCGAGACCATAGGTCGGTGTTGTGAGCTTGCCTCACCAGCACAGGCTTGTTTTGCAGCCCCTACTCTCCCTGCTGTTTTGTTATTGTATACTCTGTTGTCTTCTCCCCTTCTGACGAGTAGGTTGTGTACTTAGTAAAAAAATATAATTGCACGTGTGCGTGTAAAAACCCATACGCCAAGCTACCGGCACCCGCGGCCGTATTCGTAGTCGCCATGCACATTTGCATGACGACTTGCGAAACCTGAAATCTGTTTTCAACGAAACGATTGCGAGCCGAATCAAACTTTCGTTTCGCATTCGTTTCGTAGCAAATTCGAAAGGTCCCTAATGTTTTGCTTTGACTTACCGGTACTGTAGAAACGTGCTGTCTGTGTTTCATTCATGTTAGGGTGGGGTTTATTTGATCGCGGCTTTTTGTGGTTTGTATCTCATGCTTTTCAATGTTTGGGACATCATTCAGTAATTTTTTCTTTCTTTTCTTTTTCTTGTAAGAAAACTGGGTGTTAATTGCATACCTTCATTTGCTGTTGCTTTATGCCTTCTTTTTGACGGTCTGTGTGCTCATTTGGATTGAAATAAAACGATTTGACCACTATGGCATGACTCCCTGCTCAGAGACCATGTCTAAGAAGAAGGTGTGCAAGTGTGCAAGGACCACTGGCAGTTTCATTGCCGCAAGCATAGATACCTCTATTAGATATTATCTCAGAGTACATGATGCAGATAATTTGGCCATGTTGTACCATTGCCATCGCCATCATAATTTTGTGTAGGCCTGCCTATTTAGTTTGTGCTACATGCAACAGTAGCAAATGCCATGTTGACTATCATTTTCACTTTTTTGTCTTTTTTTCCTCACCTCTTCGCTACCTTGTCATTGGGAAGAAATTCCCGTCTGGGTAACAAAGTTTAAGTCAAAAACACGACTAGCTGCCAGGATTAAGGAATATTCATAGCAAGCCTACAAAAGCTCAAGTGATTATGTGTTCCAAGATGAAGAGCAGAGATGATAAATATTTGAGAACACTGACATCTCTCGAAACTCGGGTATAGAGCCAATAATAAAATTAATGTAGAAAAGAAAAAGGACATAATAATAATGGAAACGAGTTGAGAGTAACTCTCCAGCACTGTAACTAGATACTTTGTGACTGTATAAAGTATCTAGTTACAGGGGTGTTGAGTTACTCTCAACTCGTTTCCATATGTCCCTTTTCTTTTCACATCAACTTACATCTTTATTATTTGTTTCTATCCAAATCCAGAATCACTCACCGGGTACAGCTATTGCCGTCAGGTTAATGCAGTCCTTAAACGGACACATGATTTCAAGTTTTTCAACTTTTCAGATGGCCATGATATATGCAAGCTACACAATGGCAGGTTGCTAAGTGCGAAAGCGTTCACGTCGGGTTGCACGTCAACATTGCTCAATGCAAACCGTCCTGCCTGGATCAATCAGCACCAGGATGGATCAAGGGATAGCATTGCATACGTCGCCGGAACACTACTTACCAGCCGATACGTGAACGGATCAGTATACGTTGTATGTGAAATGCGTAAGGGAAAACACATTATGACATCTGAAAATTAAGTATCTCACCTGAGCTGACCTGTCAGACCAGTAATATGCCATATACAAATACTTTACTACATGGGCCAGTGCATGCAAAAACGTGTCTTCGGGGGAAACCAATTTCTTTCAGAATTTTGAGAAAATCGCTCGGAAAGAAGAGTTAGAAGAGCTTGTCAATCGATCTCAAGACGACAAGAGAAGCGACAAGTGATCGACTTGCAGCAATAGTCATGGAGTTGGAAGTAGCACTTGAGGAAGGGCCTCTGAGTAGACACACTCGTGGCAGACGCCGAGCAGCACGTCGGTTGAGCTGTACCGCTCGCGTGATTATCGTCGGCGCGTCCGAAGAGATCGGCAAGGTTTACTATCGCGGAGGAAGACGACAATTTATTTGGCGAGTCGTGAGTCGGAGCAGTCGGCAACTAGCAGCTGTACTGCTCACAGTGACTCTGACGAAGCCCCAGCTATGCGTCCGGGAGTGAAAGACTCCTGCGTTGAGGTTGAAGGCGAGTCGAGAGCGGATGAATTAGGCGGAGATTATGTGGACTCTGAAATTCGAAAGCGACGATGAGCAGGATGCGCTTTCGAGGATTGCCGCTGTGGACTCACTGATTCTTGAAGGCTGTGGCTGCGTTCGGAACTACCATTTCAGCAGCTTCACGTCGAGCGCAATCCTCCATTACGACGACTAAATTTCGGCGATGAAATCGAAGGACCTCGGCATTTTCTATATCGGTGTGCTGGCTGCGCTGCACGCATGACGATCCTGTCGACTGTCGTGCATCAGTCGACAGCTTCCGCAATGGAACGGACGCGCATCACGTTTGGATAAACTGTGATGGGATACATCGTGTGTGGAACCGCGTTTATGCAGCTCCATGTGGGTGGCAGAACATGACTGTGTGCAAGTGGACAAGGAGAACAATAGCTGTCATCCTGGTGCACATGGAAATCTGGCAATGTGCCTTGGAATAAATTTTGTGCAGAAGTGGGAGACAGAGCGCAGCAGTATATTCTGAACAACAGCTTAGTGTTCAGTCTCCCTTTGCCTGCAGCACGAAGAGGGAGGGGTGAGGAATCTCCCATAAACTTACCTACATCTGTCGCCTACAAGTTTGTCCTTTCGGAACATGTTGAGCTGTCTAGTGCAGCGCAAACCCTGGGTTACCCATTACATTTTCGTATCTGTGGACTAAGAAGTGCAAATCAATCGAGTTCATGACGCGACGGATGGACGTGTGCAACAAGTGTGTGCTGCTCCGGGACGATATTCGTTCTCCCCGTGCATAGGATGAAAAGAATTCTGCAACGGAACCATTGTGACCATGACTCTTTGCACAAAAAGAACGCGAGTTCTTGTTAGCTCAACGCCGCAAGAACTTGCTGGACAATGTTGCCTGGTTTTGACTGGAGAGCAATGCAGCCTTCATTGAATGTCTTGGCCAATACTAAAGGCTGATACGCAAAACCGTTGCTGCTTTCAGCGACACTGTAGATAATGCATTATACAAGGCATATTCTATGTTGGACAATGCCATAGAAACCATGGTCTCTATGTACTTTCAAATGTGATATCCAACTTTATCTTCCACAGAGGTGTTCTCTAGACCCCTGTGATTGATTTTCAAGAAAGAAAAAAATTTCGAAAAATTTGCCCTTAGACACGACCGCTTCTTCAACCCTGTTCGATTGGGAATAAAGGAGGAACGCTGCATCGCAGCCTTTTCGGACCAAAACCAGTCGACTCAGCGTCCAAAAGACTACAACATATGGGCCAATCGCGGTCATCCGTGCTTTTCTAAGAACGAAATGGCGCTTTTAGTGACATCTTGCATACAAATCCCCATCTAGTAGGGCGCAGTCACCCAGTTTCGGTGGAAGTGCGCGAGTTCGATTGGGATTCAAGTAGGAAGGGAGCGTCTCAGCTTTCTCGGACCAAGACCATTCGACTCAGCACCCCGAAGACTATAACTGGTGAAATTTTAATTTTTGCCTTAACTTCCCCTTTAATACTGCTTATAATCATGACATCTTATGTACACAATAAATGAGGAGACCGAGGGTTTATGACCAATAACAAACTATTATTCAAACCGAGATCCCCCGAGGTTTTGTGCACTCCAACAGCCAGGCACGAGCTGAACCTCTCAGCTGTGTAGGACGTTGGCGGATGTTCGTGCATGTCGATGACGATCCTTGCAAGGTTGAAATTATTGAGGGTTTCCGGGTATTGGCGAATGAAATGGTAAAAGAGTTTGAAGCAATGTATTAACGTCCACTAACACCACCAGTTATTAAACAATCGGCTCATGCGATAACATTGCAAGACGGTTGGCAACTTGTAGGTTCTTGATCTTTTTCTTTACTATAAATTTGTATTCCCACTAATTCCTGTGATCTATAACTGGTGAATATGTTTATCACGATTCCTTTGCCATAACCCCAAAATTTGAACCTTTAGGAGCTATTTTAACATTTTTAGTATAGCATTTGTACTAAAGTGTACATAGGATGTTGCCTATTTTGGGTACAAGACTGTAAGAACAACAGAGTTCAGCATCTGCAGCACAGTGGCTGGGTGGTATAAGGGGTTGCGTGAGATTCATACTGTTGTGAGTTCAAATCCTGCTTGTTCTCTTCCTTTGTCTTCTCTCTTTCAATTTTTCTTTTTGAAGTGGAGAGAAAATTCTAAGTCCCTCCAAAGTCGAAAGATTACAATGCCTAAGTGGTCGATACAAGCGGTAGATATAAGGCCCCGGTCACACCGAAACAAGCCACTTTGGGCTTTTTATCGCTGGCGCTCAGCTGGCTTGCGTGATCCCTGTGACGCGGTCACACCAGACCTTGAGTACAAAGCTTGAATGGCTTGTTTTCCTTACCCGCCAAATTTTGAATATCTCGAAACACACCAATGTTTGCAAGAAACTGGAGAGCAGAACGTTCGCGATCTAAAACTGTACTTGTTCTAGTGTTCAGTTTTGATTAGGGCTGAAACGATTATACCGATTACTCGTTTACTGCTAAGAAAAATCGAATTCGAACGATTATTGCAGAACTAAACGGCTAAACAACACATTTTGATGTACCGAAATGCATTGCGCGTGTACTCAAAGATCGATGTACAATGTACTCAAGTACGTAGATCTACTCTGCGCCGCGCTTCTACTACTACTACTACTACTACTACTACTACTGTACTATGCGCGTGTACAGTCAGTTCTAGTACTCGCGATCGCACTCAGCTTCGTCCTTGTACTCGTACTCGCAGATCTACAGCATGCACCATGCATTGTGTACATCTAGAGGATCTTGCTGCACTGGCATGCGTCGCACTACACATCCGCGTACCCATGTCACTAGTTTCCGGATGGCTTTGCATGAGTTGTACAGGTAGGTCCGTCGGTCGGCACTTCGCTTGTCGAACTCGGAAACGCTTGCCAGTTGTGCTTTGTCGAACTAGAGACGATGGCGTCCTTTCCCCGTCGTTCTCGGTCGTCGGTTTGGCAGTACTTTGAGCGAGGTATTGAGAAGCACAAGTGCAAGTTGTGTCAAAAAACGTACACTCGGCAGAGTGGAACTTCAAACCTGTTTGCTCATTTGAAGTCTGCCCACCCCAAGGAGTTTTCGGCGACCCAGAGTTCGGAAAGTACTGGCAGTGCTGCGACGGAGTCGGAATCGTCAGCTGGGCCTGTAAGTCGAAGCACTGGTACAATTCGTTCATTCTTTTCGAGCTCTGCAACAACCGCGTCTCGTCCCTGCTCACCAGCACGAGCCGGAGAGCTCACGGAACTCCTGCTGGACTGGATCGTAGACTCGTGTCGGCCGCTGTCGACAATCGCAGACTCAGGCTTGGTCCGCGCTATTAGCTTCATGGAGCCAGGCTATTCTGTCCCATGTCGAACGCACATCGCGAGCCTCCTCAAGAAGCGTCATGCAGACGCCAAGAAGGAACTAGTACAACTGATTAGCTCTGCTTCTGGAGAAGGTGTCGCAATGACGACGGACGGTTGGACTTCCTCCGCGACGCAAAGTTACGTTACGTACACGGTCCATTTCATCACATTCGAGTGGACTCTGGTCAGTGCTGTGCTGCAGACGTCGTTGTTCCAAGGAAGGCACACAAGCGTTCGCCTCGTGGACCATTTCACTGAGATGCTGAATAAGTTCAGTATTCCAAGGACTGCTCTCATAGCAGTGACACATGATGAAGCCTCGAACATGGTCTCCGCATCCAGGATGCTGGAGGATGAGGCAGGTTGCAGCAGTCAAGTGTGCATGGCGCATCGACTTCAAACTGCCATCTGCCGTGCAGTTGACAAGACAAAGGGCCTGGACAAGGTGCTGTCAGCTGCCAGGAAAGTCGTAGGCCACTTCAAGCACTCCGCTACTGCTTCGGAGTTGCTGATGAAGAAGCAGCAGCAGATCAACCAGTCTTCCACCACCAAGCGGCTGATACAAGATGTAAGCACTCGATGGAACTCGACATTTTATATGCTCGAGCGCCTGTTAGAGCTCCGTACGCCGCTGACTGTCTTGCTGTCCGATCAATCCTGCACTCCTAAGAAGGAGCACCGTGAGCTTCTTCTCAAGGAGAACCAGTGGGCAGCTGCGGAGAACATAGTTGCAGCACTGAAGCCGTTCGAGCTAGCAACTACAGTTGTCAGTGGGCAGAAATATGTCACGCTATCACTCATGCTGCCGATCGTTGTGAAGTTGGATGCAGGTGTCCAAGCTATTGCCAGGAACTCGGATTCTGGCCTTGCACGGTCCTTTGCGGGAGCCTTGCACACAGCGTTGCAAGAGAAGTTCAGCCTCTTGAATGTCCTGCCAACTGCCCATCCCGTGATTGCCAGTGCGTTGGACCCTCGGTTCCGCAACCTTTCCTTCCTGGATGCAGATGACCGCCCCATCACCCACAAGCATGTGCTTGTGGCAGCTGTTCGCCTCAGGCAGGAGTCATCTGATGCTGAACAGGTAATTGTTGAACCATTGGCAAAGCGAAAGCCAGTAAGCAGCCTCAGTCAACTCCTTGCAGCTCCAGTGCATGATTCCGATGAAGTATGCAACGATGATGCCGATGAGGACGCCGCCAAGGTGGAAGAGCGCATTGAGCGCCAACTCGCTGTTTACTTCACTGAAGAGGTAGTGTCGCTGGAGACAGATGTTCTGCAGTGGTGGAGGACCCACAGGGAGCGGTTCCCTGACGTTGCACCACTGGCCAGACGGTATCTCTGCATCCCCGGCACATCAGTGCCATCCGAAGCAGTATTTTCGGCAGCTGGTATCCTGGTGAATAAACTGCGCAGCTCTCTGTCACCAGATAATGTTGACGCCCTGATCTTTCTGAGAAAGAACACCTTGCTGAAGGCATCTCGGCATCAAGCTATTGCTTCAACCACCACTGATGTTGACCGGCGTGAAGTCTTGGCTGAGGAAATCGAGGCGGCTGATCAGTCTCTGCTGGAGTAACTTGGACTTTCTTCTAAGCTACGGGTGACCACGAGTGAAGTGTGGGACTGCTTATTCACAAATTCACACAGAATCACATTGTTTCATGTTCTTTTTCCAGGTTTTTGTGTTAATTGACATTTTTTTCATCGCGTTTTCGATTTCTTTTCCACTTTTTGCTTGAGATTGTGAAATTCTGAAACATGTTGTTAAGCCGTTAAGCCGTTCGTTATCTTAATGGTTAAGCCACTAAGGTGAAACCCACAATCGTTTCAGCCCTAGTTTTGATGAAGAAGCAAAGGAAGCCCGGATTCTGAATTGCGAAGTCGTGCTCTTTTTATTTGTTCGGTGTGCATGGACGCGATGGTTTGGGTGGTGTTTCCTGATGTCGAGCTTTCTGCCCCTCCGGTTGCCGTTCTTCAACTCAGTTGCAATCCACTCTCTTCTTCGTACCCGGCTTTCTTCATGAATTCGGTCGTGAGTGTGGTGCCTTGTCTTGGCCTCAAACCACAGCTCCAACAATCTACGCAGCAGTCTAGAGGCACAGCGGCAGAAATCCATGGTCGTCGGACAAAATCCAAATCAAACTGAATACAATGTAGTTGGGGTAGACAGACTCACGGTCAAAACCAAAGGCACAGGGATAGCACGGTTCCACGGACACAAGAAAGAACATCAATATCAGTTCATCATGTCAACTAGCTACATGGTGTGCTCCGGAGCTCCAAGCACACTCAAATTATTTTTTGAATTTCGGCTTTCAGTCGCTTGTACAAGCTGTGGCTGAAACAAGCCGGAAAAAACGGCTGAGAGTCAGCCACGGCTGAAAGTCGCTTGTAGGACATTTTTCAGCCATTTCCATGGTAATAGTGACGTAAACAAGCGCTTGTTTTGGCTGAACGGCTGAATCGAGCTCGGTGTGACAGCGGCCTTAGCGGTCGATATTGCGGCGATATGGGTAATATAGGACCAGTTAAGGATCACAAGAATTAGTGGAGGTTGATATAGAAGAGTGATAAATCTCCTTATCGCCTTCTTAGTATTTGACCCCACTAATTTCCCTGATACCTAAGCGGTCAAATATATCGCGTATTTGACTGCTTAGTCAAATACACAATATATTTGACAACTTATATTTGACTCCTTAGAATTTCTTGGACTTAGAAATTTTCTCTCCAACTTAGAATTTTTTCAAGAAAGCAGAAATACACAAGATGGGATTCGAACCCACAACCATGTGAATCTCAGTTACTCTTCCTTACCACCCAACCACTGTGCTACCGATGCTGAACCTAGTTTAAACAATGACCTAGATCCTGCAATGCCATACAGTGTGGTAAAGGCTATAGTATAATACTAGATTTACAAGGATATGTCGTATATGAAGAGAAACTATTGCGTGGAGAACACGATAAATAGATTATAGACCTCATAGTTGGTCTATACAGGATATATAGACCTCATAAAAGACCTCGGGGGACCTCGGTCTTTTACTCGGCCTATATATCCTGTATAAACCAACTAACCGGTCTATAATCTATACTTATCACTCTTCTATATCGACCTCCACTAATTCTCGTGATCCTTGACTGGTCCTATATTACCCACATCGCCGTAATATCGACCGCTTGTATCGACCGCTTATATCGACCACTTAGGCATTGTAATCTTTCGACTTTGGAGGGACTTAGAAAATTTCTCTCCACTTCAAAAAGAAAATTTGAAAGAAAGAAGACAAAGGAAGAGAACAAGCAGGATTTGAACCCACAACAGTATGAATCTCAAGCAACCCCTTATACCACCCAGCCACTGTGCTGCAGATGCTGAACCCTGTTGTTCTTACAGTTTTGTACCCAAAATAGGCAACATCCTGTGTACACTATAGTACAAATGCTATACTTAAAAAGGTTAAAATAGCTCCTAAAGGTTCAAATTCTGGGGTTATGGCAAAGGAATCGTGATAAATAGGATATTGACCTCGACTTCGGTCTATATGGGAAATATAGGCCTCGTAAAAGACCTCGGCGGACCTCGGTCTTTTACTCGGCCTATATTTCCCATAATTATAGAGGTCTTGGTCAGTATCCTATACATATTCACCACTTTACCTTGGGGTATATACTTTGTTATATTACCCACTTAGGGGTTGTAACTTTTCAACTTTCAAGGGACTTAGAAATTTTCTCTCCAATTGAAAAAGAAAAAAATTGAAGAGAAGAAAGAAGTTTCAGCAGGAATCGAACCTGCAACCATAAGATTCCCAAGCACCTATTTTGACCACCCAGCCACCAGGGTGTTGATGCAGATGTTGGTTGAAAGATAGGTCTTAGGTCTGGAAAATGCAATGCTACCTACACATAATAGTATACTATAGTATACGGGGATACTAAAATAGCGATTTCGGACCAGTATTTCACGCCAAAAACGAAGCTAGGTATAAAAAGAATAAACACCTCTGTCTTGTGTTTATGGGAATAAAAACACTGTCTATAAAAACCTTGGCTATGCCTCGGTTTTTATAGCAGTGTTTATATTCCCATAAACACTACGACATCGGTGTTTATTTTTTACTTACTTGGCTATCCATCAATGTCTAACTTCACTCGCCAAAAAGGTGGCGTGGAGACAAGAAACCTAGTAAGGATGAAAGGGAAGTGAGCGCACCCATACCACGAGAGCAGTGGAACAAAATTTTAGGAATTGAATGTCGTTTTTACGTGATAACAATCAGATATCAACATCACATCGAGAGTTGGACTACAACCGAAAGTTATTTATGCTGCTATAACGTCAATCTCACCAAGCACAAACCTCCGTGTGCACTCACAAAAGCAATCTCACTCCACCTCACGAACTAGCCAATTCTACAGATTACCGAAGGACCACAAGACAGGTCTTACGCTGGGCCCAGTGATGTCGCCTTGTGGGTCGTCCACAGAAAATGTTTCGCAACTGTTGGAGCACATTTATCGGGAACGGGTGAGTGTATTCATGTTCTACATGCGCTAGGCAATCTTCCCAACTATCGTATCATTGCTTCGTTAGATGTTGTCTCCCTGTATTCGAATATTCCAGCTAGTGGGTGATGGTATCGATGCCGTGATGGAATTGTTGGCAGCACACAACGTTGAAGTCGATATTTTCTGTAAAAAGGCGACGTGGAGACAATAATCTTAATAATGCAATGAATATAACTAAATGCGCACTCATATCACAACCATGGGGACGAATCATGTACATGTATTCCAGAACGTTTTCTTGTCACAATTATCAATGGAATTCGTGACTAAAGAGAATGAGGAAACTACAATAGGATTTATACACTTGGAGTGGAACAGCGAGGATACAAGCATAGTAAGAAAAATAGCACAAACCTAGGAACAATGTGCACAGGTAATAAACTATAGGTGAGGTGAGAAATGATAGGAAATTCAGCAAGTGCAGTGTGACAATGGACATGCATGTGCAAGTGTGTGTGAGTGCGAATTTACTGGAATAGCGTAAGTGCGGTGACATTTTCTTTTTGTTTACAAAGATTTGGATCACGAATGCGAATGTAGACTGCTTCTAGAACTTTCAACTGCTTAAAACTACTTGCAGAACGAACAACACTGAACCAAGAATCATCATAACTTTCACGACACACGGGGTTAGACAACAAATGCAATTTAATTGCCGATGTATTCTTCTTCTTCTCACCGCCTCTGCCTTCACTTGGTTTCTGACCACCACCGTCCTTCACACCATCTGCACCATCATCGTCATCATCGTCATCGTCCTCTTCATCATCGCTGCCACCTTCACCTGTCGTCAGCTCTCCCAGCAACTGACCACCGGGTTCATCATCGTCACTGCACATGTCGCTTTCACACTCCTCCTCCAGCTGCCGTCGCGTTCTCTTCCTGACCGGTCTTCCCTTGCCATTGCCAAACACCTCACAGTCGTCAACCCTTCCGCTGGCATCATCCATATCCGGAGAGTTTCGTTGCATCTTTCCAGTCACCTCTGCAAACCGAGCTGCCAGCCGTTTGCTCCTTCTCAGCTTTGGTGAGTTGCGGTTGTCTGCGTCCGGCGTACCGGTACTCGCTGATAATGAAGATAAGACACAGTGTTCGTCTTTGTTTACATTAATGTTTGTTCCCGATTTCAGCGTGCTGTGGTGGTTTTTCCGAGACACCGTTTGTGGAGCAGAAGCCTCTGCCGGAACGGACAGTGGAGTCGGGTGCTTACGTGGTCGGCCACGCTTTGGTCGGGAGGACCTAGCCGCCTGTGACAATAGTGAGAGCGGCACGTGTTGTTTGATACGTTCGGACAGATGTTGAAGGGTCCTACCAACATACCGACTACCACATTGTCGGCATTCAAAGTAGTAAATGAGGTGACTCAATTGTAGGGTTGGTAGGACATCCTTCAACATCGTGAACGAACGGATAGTAGTGAACACGGTAACCACATTGGTGGCAAAGTAGGTTTTCTCCACTAGGGATTTCACCACACGGGCCGTGTCCTTCGATTCTTTCCCTTTCCAGGGCAAGCAAAGAAATACGCGGCACGGCAACGGTCTGATAGCTCGTTCCTTAACAACAGGTGTAGTTGTTAGAAGTTTGTCGAGGAGCTGCTGCGGGTAGCCATTCTTCACAAATACGGAGCGTAGAAAATCAAGTTCCTGTTGTAGCTTTGTGGGTGAACATATGCGTTGTGCCCTATTTACAAGGTTACGAACTAAGTTTGACTTGTACTGGGAAGAGCAGAACGAGTCAAACATCATGTACTGCCCGGTGAAAGTGGGTTTCCGGTATACTGTAGTCAATACACCAGTCTGGGTCTTTTCGACTAATACATCCAGAAACGATAGCTTATTGGACTCTTCATGTTCACACGTAAATCTCAGTGCAGGATGGATTGTATTCAGTTTCAGCATAAAGTCGTCAGCGTCTGCTCTCGAATCAAAGTACGTGAAGGAGTCATCCACAAACCTGACGTACAATTCCGGCTACTTATCTATCTTCGATTCACAGTACCCAACAAACACATTGGCTAGGACCGGACCCAATGGAGAACCCATAGCCACGCCATCCGTCTGTTTATACATGTTGTCGTCAAATGAAAACTCCACACCACTCGTAACCATCAACATCAAGCGGCGAAAAGCCGCTTCGGACAGCCATGGTACATCTTTTATTTCCTTGTTGTGGTACAGTGTTTCTGCACAGATATTGATTGTCTCGGATAATGGTACGTTTGTAAACAGACTGACAACACCAAAGGAACACATGTGCGCAGAAGATGGAACTGGGTTCTCATGTAAGATTTCAACAAACTGGAAGGTGTCTTTGACGTTGTGCTTACAGTAGAAATCCAGCACTGGCTGGATCATCATACACAGCCATTTGGATATTCTGTATTCCGCTGAGCCAGTCATGGAGAGTATCGGACGTAGCGGGCAAGATTGCTTGTGAATTTTTGGCAAGCCATACATCCTAGGTCGCACCGAACCGATTGGCTTTATCCGTGCAAATTCAGATGCGAATATTTCATTTGTGTTTTTCAGTGTCTGCAGGTATTTCACTAGTTGCTTTTCTCGGATTAGAGTTCGATCGTGCGTTGATACAGGGCCAAGCAACTCAAATTTGGTCCTGTCATCCAAAATTTTGGCCATTTTGGACTTATATTCAGTTCGACTTATGACTACAGTGGCGCGGCCTTTGTCCGGTCTCGTGATGACTATATCCTTGTTCGCTTTCAATTCTGACCGGGCTTTCATGTGCTCTCTCGATAATGAAAAGGCTTTCCTATCCACCGGCTGCTCGGCATGTTCCTCTGCTATAGCACGGATTTGTTCGTTCTGCAAGTAGTTTTAAGCAGTTGAAAGTTCTAGAAGCAGTCTACATTCGCATTCGTGATCCAAATCTTTGTAAACAAAAAGAAAATGTCACCGCACTTACGCTATTCCAGTAAATTCGCACTCACACACACTTGCACATGCATGTCCATTGTCACACTGCACTTGCTGAATTTCCTATCATTTCTCACCTCACCTATAGTTTATTACCTGTGCACATTGTTCCTAGGTTTGTGCTATTTTTCTTACTATGCTTGTATCCTCGCTGTTCCACTCCAAGTGTATAAATCCTATTGTAGTTTCATCATTCTCTTTAGTCACGAATTCCATTGATAATTGTGACAAGAAAACGTTCTGGAATACATGTACATGATTCGTCCCCATGGTTTCGATATTTTCTGTTTGTCTTTGTCGGATGTTCGAGAGCTCCTTTCGTTTGTGTTGCATTCCAATCATTTCAAGTTTAATCGTGTTGGGTTTATAGGCAGTAGAAGGGATTGGTAATGGGCAACCATTTGGCACCCCCAATGCCGATCATATTCATGTCCAGGTAGGAGTCAGAGGCATTGTCCGTTTTCCCATGGAAACCTCACCTGTATCGACAGTACATTGACGACTGTGTAGTGGTGTGGCGTCATGGTATTGTCAGGTTATTGGAGTTCGTTCAGTACATGAGCAGCAGGCATCCAAACATCAAGTTCACTGTTCAAATAAGTGCATGCACTGCAGGTGCAAAGTTGCCTAGCGCCTGTAGCAACCGCCGTTGCTACAGCTCATCCCGTACACCGTACATACTCCAAGTGCATGCAAGCACGCGAGCATTTCACAGCTACATGTACGTAGATCTACGTGAACAAAATCACCGGCCAACTGGACTAAAAAGAGCTCGAAATAAAATAATCGGTTGTCCCTCTTTGGGAACAAAATCGGTCGGTTTGTCGGACAGGTGATCAAAAATCGGACAATTTCTGAAAATTCGGAGCAACCCTGCGGCGTTGAGCACACACAGCTGCACGACACACACCATCAGCTACCAGGACTTGTCCTTATCTGATTGCAATTGTGTTGTGGAGTTGGAGTTGTTTGTGAAGGCCAGTCATAGTGTGTGCATCTGTCATACACATCATTGTTACCATTGCAGATAAAGACGTCAGTTGCTCAGGAGCAATTCAGACGGACCCAAAGGAACTCCTCAACAAATGCCGGCAAAGTGAGAGGAGAGAAGAAAATAGAACAGCTGCTAGCACAGCCAAACACAACGCCAGCAACTCACGCACCCTGACGGCACACACCCACAGCCATACTCAAGGTGCCATTCGTGAAAGACCGTTTGGCTCGTGATGTTCGCCGTACCGTATGTTCGTTCAGTAAAGATGTGTAGTATTCCAGTCTGGTCGTTCGCTTAAGGCCGATTCCTACTGCATGTTGCGTACAGGAACGCGTCTCGTCGCGAAAAAGTTGATCTGGGCTCAACTATTTCCCGTACGGGAAAGCCATCGCGCGATGGTCGTGAGATGGGTTTCCCGTACGCGAGATGAAGTATGAATCAGGCTTAAAGGATATGTTGGTGTCATCATCGTTGTCCCGTCCTGAGTGCCCAAGAGAAGTGTACCAGAAGAAGAAGAAACAACGAGGGCTGCTCAACATCGTCACCCGACTCTGCCATTTGAGCACACCAGCGCAGATCTATTCACTTGCCAAGGCCGTGAATTTCTCGTCTATGTAGATCGCTTGTCCGGATGGCCATGCCTCGCACCGACCGGTACCGCGACGTCCTCACACGATGTGATCGTCCATTTGCGCCGTTGGTTCCCAGATGTTGGTGTGCCGTCTGTTCTGTGCACTGATGGTGGCCCCCAGTTTGTGTCCCACCAATTTGCCGAGTTCTGTCGCCGCTCACAGATTTCCCATGTTATGTCTGCACCGCACTTCCCTCAGAGCAATGAACACGCAGAGGCTGGTGTGAAGGCGATGAAGACACTTGTTCACAAGACGACCATCAATGGCCGCCTTGATGTGGACGCATTCCAACGCCGGCTATTAGAATGACGTAACACTCCGAGGTCTGATGGCATCAGCCCCGCACAAAAGCTGTATGGCCGACCTCTGTCGTCATCTGTGCTTGCGCATCACCGTAGCTTCTCATCCGAATGGCAGACCCTCGCCGACAACACAGATGCAGCTCCTCCTTCTGCTCCGGCTCAATTCGATGTCTCTGCTCGCCCGTTGTCCGAGCCCCATATCGGCACCCATGTGGACGTACAGGACCCCCGGTAGAAGCTGTGGTGTAAGCGTGGTGTTATCCTTGGTGTTGGTCGTCACCGTGATTACTACGTGAAGTTAACTAGTGGAAGAGTGTACTGGTGTAACCGGCGTTTTCTCCGCCCGTTCATTCGCCTTGTGCCTGCTACCCCTGATGGTACTGTGCCTGCCAACCCACCTGCTGATAAGCCTGCTCCTGTAGCTCCACGGCGCAGCACTCTCAACCGCCGTGCTACTGACCGTTTGGACATTTCTTCCACAAAAGGACAGTCATATATTTGATTCCTGTCGTATTGCTACTGCTTTCCGTGTTTTTGCAGTCCCATATTTCTTTATTAAATTTCTCCTTTTAGATCATACTGTTCTCGTTATCCAGTATAATCTCGAAGGGGCGTGTGATGTATATGCATACTACGCTCAGGCTCCTGTCATTGTGCTGCATGCTCGCGCACACATGTTGTGATGTCATATGTACGCTGTAATACTGATTGGATGCATGCATGCCCACGAGCTGTGATTTGAGCTGTTCTCAGTCTTCTTGTTGTTCTTGAGCTTGAGTCTCCACATTTAGTTTCGTCTCTACTCTTGTCATTCATATTCTATGAAGTAGCAATAATAATTCAGAACCTATAACCAGTCTTTAGATTCATATCAGACGGGCTGTTGAGTGTCGTGCCTGTGATGACGGTATACACGTTGGTAAATGTGTGTCCCAGAATGTCAATTACTCAATGTTGTGCTCACTGTGTGCGGAAGAGTATGTTGGTGAGACGGAAATAACTGTTCATAAGCGTTTTGAATAGCGTTGTAGAAAGGCAAGGGCACAGGCAGAGGACACACCATGGGGAGCATTACCTGCATCACCATCCACATCACACTGATGTTGCAGCACCCGTCACCAACGCTTCATTTCTCGCCACCCAGTCATCCCTTGTCAATCGTCGTATCCGCAAAGATACTGTATAGCTGGAAAATTTCAGACGGAAATATTTTCGGACAAAGCCGAATTTCGACCTTTCGTACGGATTATATTTTCGTACAGTGCTGCATGCTAAATACACGTGTTTGCAAGGAGTATGCATGTATAGTGTACATATTTTCACATGAACAAATTTTAGTACGGAATTAATTTTAGTACAAAAGAGGCCGTGTATGAAATCGTACGAAAATAAATTCCGTCGGAAAAGGTCATGCTATACAGTATGTTTATTCCCGTAGCTATGCAGAAGACGTTACTTTAGTAACGTCTGGCGCTAGCCAGGGTCCACACAGCTTTAATTTGGTATTTGTGTGTTTGTTTGTTTGTTTGTTTGTTTGTTTGTGTCACGCCTGGCACTATCCGTATCTGACGGCAAAAAAGCATAGGATGTTATAAATTTTTCAATTCTCCTATTTTGTCAGGCATATCCTGGGATTCGAACCCGCACTATCGCCCTTCATGCATTCCCCCATACACTTCGCATTCATACCCATTCTTCCAAGTTGCTTCACGTTATTATCTTGTGTTTGAAAGCCCTATTTGAATATTGCGGGCAGCTGTATGTGGCCAGCTGTGTTTGATGGTACGGTACGGGAGACGGTGTCGTATTACCCTCGATCGTACATGTCCCGTACCTATCCCCTACCGTACCGTGCCATCAAAGACGGCTGGCCACACTGCATATTCAAATAGGGCTTTCAAATGCAAGATCACAATGTGAAGCAAATTGGAAGAATGGGTATGAATGCGAAGTGTATGGGGGAATGCATGTAGGGCGATAGTGCGGGTTCGAATCCCAGGATATGCCTGAAAAAAAGAGGAGAATTGAAAAATTTATAACATCCTATGCTTTTTTGCCATCAGATCACATTGTGAAACAACTTGGAAGAATTAGTTTGTATGCGAAGTGTATTGGGGGATGCATGCAGGGCGCACGATAGTGCGGGTTCGAATCCCAGGTTATGTCTTAAAAAAAGAGGATTTTTTTAAAGAATTTATAACATCCGTATGCTTTTTTTTGTCTAGGTCATCAAGGCAAAAAAGCATAGCGTAGGGCCCTGAGCTTCCAAGCTCTCTCGTTTGTGATAGGCGTCCATCTGTGAACAGGGACTGTGGCTGGAAGCTTCTGCACAAGGTGTGAAACTGTTACTGGTATGATTGTACAGTGTATGTGTTGCGTTGTCACCTACATGTGCAAGCCTGTTTGTGTCAGTGCTTGGTCCGCAGGCTGGATGTAGGTGTTATTCTACACATGTACATGTAATTCTGTTGCCATGACTTAATGTAACTGTGGGTAGACAATGTATCACTCTGTCTTTGCATCTGTCCACTGAGATTCTATTGAAGCGCCTCCCCCCCCCCCCAACACAAACACACCTTACCGCTGAGACATGCACCATCTACACTTACCTCTTTCCTATTCGTCAATATTTCTCAGCGCCATTAGTTGTTGCCTTCATACATGTAGTTAACATCCCACTGCACGCACAGACATTCAAGACCAGGTTTGGGCTAGATCGGGACTCACAGTGGGTGAAATGATTAGGCTTACACCGCGCTTCCACATGGTAGAACAAATGTGGAAGGGGCAGCTAAGAGGTTAGGCTTACACCGCACTTCCACATGCTAGGACAAATGTGGAGGGGGCAGCTAAGAGGTTAGGCTTACACCTTGCTTCCACATGGTAGGACAAATGTGGATAGGCTGCTAACACGGTTACGCTTACACTTTGACAACCGCATAGTAGGACGAATGCGGTGGGGCTGGTACCCTGGAGTTAAATGACCAGCTCAAAGGCTTATAGAGTGCTTTGCTCGGCTTGTCACACTCATGGTACATGTATAATAGCAGAACTCTCAGAGCAGGGTCACTTACAATTTTCGTCTGATGATCGATTCAGTTCGTGAAACTCAGAGTTACGAAACCGCAGCAGATTGTTTCTCTGTCTGTGTATTCCACTCTTTGCCTTCGGCAAACTGAGCCCCCAATGGATGGTAGATGAACCGCACATGCTCCATATGCCACCTATATATCCGAACTGCACCCAGGCCCTGGAAGGTGTAACTTCTCACAGGCTTCTGGGAATCGTTCTTGACTCGAAGCCATCATGGTCCGAACATGCTGACCATATTTGCCTTAAAGCATCCAGAATTTTAAGAAGTCTGGAGCCTCACTGCCGTTATCTGCCTCACGACTGTAGATCTCTGTTTTTCTCTTTGTATATTTGTCGGATCTTCGACTACTGTGACACAGCGTGGTGTTGGTTATCAACCACGATATCAGACAAGCTCGAAGTTTGCCAACGAAAATTATTAAAAATGCTATTTTGTTTGCCCCGTGATTCCTCCTTTGCACAACTCTATGTTCTCGCTCGTGTTTGCCCCCTTTCTATTCGACGCAGTACCCACAGCAACATGCCAATTCAAAAGATAAAACCCGAGAAAGTACCAAGGCATCTCTTTCCCTATGACTGGTTTGTGCGGAGTCATTCAACAAGGGCACATGTCTCGCTACCTGCAGCTCGCACTGTCCAGTTTACAAAATCCCCCTTGTTTCAATCCTATTCTGACTTGCTCAAGCTATCAAGCCTCGCCCACCACTGCCACAGCATGTCTCAGTTTCGCCAAGTTGTCTGTACAGAGTTGCGTTTTCCTGCAGCACTCACGCGTGTTTAGCTAAGCAATGTAATTTACGGCTATCTCAGTGAATTGGCTGAGCTTCGTTTTCCTCCCTGTTCCTCTTTTTCCATTGTTTTCTTGTTTTCTTTTGTACTTTTACCGTGGCTGGTTATCGCCCTCATCTCTGGGGTTGCTCCCCACATTAGCAATGCGTGCACATGCTGCGAGATTGAGTTTATTAATAGTAATAATAATATTGAATCAGGAGCCATCCTAGGTAGAATCATGGGACGTTTTCATGCCAAAGGATATCCTCTTTAAAATCTTTTAAAAATGTTTTCTGCCCAATCTGATCATTCGATTTTCCACGTTTCTATTTGTGCTCGAAGCTTGCCAACGTACGGCCGGAGACAGAATAACTAGTATTTCAGAGAACGGTACTGTCACATGTGAACGTGGTTATGAATACCTTCATGCACAACCAGTGTGCAGTAATGCAACTTCGCAAATCCATAACTGCAGCAGTAAGTTTAACCTTGGTTATTGTAGATCTGTCCATGTGCATCCCCCTCCTCCCCCCCCCCACTCACCATTCCCCACTCCCCACTCCCCACTCCCCACTCCCCCCTCCTCACCCCCCCCCCCCACTCACCACTCCCCACTCCCCCCCCCTCCTCACCCCCCCCCCCCCCTCCTCACTCCCCACTCTGTACTTTCTATCCAGACTGGAGTCTGTTAACACTTTACCATTCATTTTACACTGAACGCCGGCATGATCTGTAGTCAGCGACGTCAAAGTGTGAGACTCGGCTTGAAGCCGCAGGAACGCATCCGCAGAAACGCAACCACCCTCTAGGATCAAAACGCACAAATGGTGGGGAGAGGGGGGGGGGGGGGGGGGGGGTAGGTCAGATCCATCCCAAAGTGGTAAAACCGAAATCCCGAATCAACTTTGGGTCGCAGCACGGCTAGTAAAAATCCGTCCGCTTCAATAGGACTTGAACCTGGTACCGTCTGTTTCTCAATCCTGGTCTTAGAGACCATCCCACTATTCCTGCCTGCAAAGAGTGATTGACGTGTGATAATAGTTTTCTGGCAAGGTTCCGTGGGCATCATCTGCTTTACATGGAGCGAAGGTTGTACGAACAACTGAGACACCTCAGCTACAGAAGAGACATAACATCAAACCTGTATAGGTGTTTTCTTCTTCCATGGTGGTTCTTATAGTGAAGACACTCCGCAGAAAAGGCGGTGTGCTTGGTAGAAATCTGGGCAGAACACGAGTCTTAATCATTTGTCATTGCTATGCAAAAGGGCGTTGCTGCAGTAACGTCTGGCGCTAGCAAGGGTCAACGTAGCTTTAATTCCGTGTGTGTTTGTGTGTTTGTGCCGTCAGCATGCCTTGCGCTAACATGTACCTGTAGACATTGGCAACCATAATTTCCTCCACACAGAGCTGCTTATAGGGTATTCACACGACAGGCAAATCCACGTGCACCGGAAAGTTGCTATGGTATTTTACCTGTGAACGAGAAAAGTGGCTGAAAGTGGCTGAAAAGTGCATGCGAGCTGAGGGCCCACTTTCACGATAATCGTGGCGTGCACGACTACATTTACACCAAAAAGCGCAAAACAAGACTTGATTTTTTACCCAGCTCTTTAGAACATGATAATAATTATTTTATGCTTGTTTTGAAAGTTTGAAATGCCCATCGCTTCTGGTCGGCGAAGCATTCATAAATGCAAACGTGCCTGTCATCAAGTGCAGCTGTGTGAATCCACACAGTCCCTTTTCTCGTATGTCGCTCCCTGTAAAACGTGCCAGTGCCTGTGAATACCCCCCATAACCCGAGTTTAGACAGGACTGGTCTACGAGATTACATTATCGGACGCAATGAACTACAGTTACAAAGCGCCGAAAGATCAGGTCGAAGCAGCGTCTGACCAACCATTCTTTTGGTAGAGGCAAATGATTATTCAATAGTAGACTACATGCGGAGAGAAGGTTTCGGCAGCTCGAGAGAGCACCTGGTGCGCGTAGTTGCTGCACCGGGTACACATAAGAAAAAGAATACAAAGTATCTCTGATGTTACTACACTAGTAATTTTGCCATGTCAATTACAATATCCAGTATCACCTTCTCAGAAGAGCCTTTAATCGACGAAACAGTTATCAGAAGGATTTTTTTACCCATGACCCCTTCGTTGTTTGAAATCATTTCATTGCTACCGAGGGTAGCAATGGTTGGCTTTAGAGCGCATGGACGAGGATAATTTTATTTTGTTTGTTGGCTCTCCGAAATGCCATGACGTGCGATATTACAACGTCGAGTGGCAATAATATTCCTCGAGTATGTGGTACGCTGCAGGGTACTACGAAGCAGGATAAACTCGTGGCTGTCCTAAAGTTGTTCCTGGACGAGTTCACGAGGAGCATCATCCTGGGGAAAGTCAATGCATGGATTCTACTCCAGGCGGGATCGCACCACGGTGGACCAAGTGTTTGCTCTGTGCAATGAAGACACTTCAGCTCCATCTCCTTATTGCGAAACTACAAAAATATAAATAAATTTCATGGGTCGCGTAAGACTCGGCTGGAAGCCAAGTGGGAACGTCACCACCCTCCAGGATCAAAGGCGCAGATGCAGCGCCTAAAAGGTGGGCGGTGAGTATATCAGACCCACTACGAAGCTGTCAAAGACCGAAATCCCATTAGCCTCCTCTGCTTAAATTCAGTTTTCGTTCTATCACTCTGGCAGGGGCAGCAACCACCCTTATGATGGTTGCCAGCATCCTCCGGCAGTTGCACTGGAACTCTACAATACATTCTTGTTTTTCAGTAAATAGAAATCTGCCTTTCTAGTTCTTCGCTGTTATTTATTTGGGCTGTTTCTTGCTGCACTCATGCATTATTTTCTGTCATGTGCTTTGCTTGCGCTTGTCGTTCAAAATGTTTGAACTGCGCTCGTTTGCTGGTTTTTGTTCCTTGCTGTTTTCTTTGCCAGTCAAGCCTGGGGACACTACGGTGTCATCCTCCTTGACTGTGTGTCCGGTACTGGGACAGGTACGTGCGTCCCCAGCTCTCCGTTCTTTGTTCTTCTTGGTTAAATTCTTCAATGGTGTTTGGAGACCATGTTTTGTAATACAGACTTAGAAATAGATCGAAGTCTCAAATGGTTGTTTCTAATGTAAGTGTGGGGTTGTGAGGGAACCGGTTAAACATTCATGACAGATCTAAGTCGAGGAGCACTCCAAGATAACTGGCTGCAGTAGCGACAGGAATCGGCGTTTAATGACAGAGTATATTGATCGTGTGCTGAGGCTGCCTGTTGGGGTATATAGGGATGGATCACTTGGCTCTTAGCTGCATTCAAAATGAGACCACGGGTGTGCAACCAGTCAGCAAGTGCAGAAACAGAGGCTTTTAGCGTAGCAGATACTGTCTCGAGGGATGTGCTGCTGCTGATCAGCGCGATGCCATCGACAAATTGAACCAATGAAGACTGGTTAGCTATGGTTGGAACTTCGCGGGTGTAGATACTAAACGGATCGGTCCTAAAACGACGGGTCCCCAGCTTTGAACAGCGGGATAACGTGTGCGAGTTTAAAGGCTGTGGAGACAGTGCCATTGACAAGCCAGGCATTAAACAACGTTGCCACGGACGCAGCTAGTAGATCTGCACAGCACTTCAGAAGGTGGTCAGTTATCCCGTCGTTTCCTGTAGCTTTGGCAGAATTGATTTGTCGGAGAAGCCATTCTACTTCACCAAAAGACACTCGCGGCAATTCTGACATTGCAGTCTGAGGCTGGGGACCTTGCGGCACCGGGATGCTGTGAGGACGGGCCTTGTCTGTTACTACTGCTGGAAGACTGACGAGACTTCTTCAATGGGGCATTTTGTGCACTCGCACATGTTGTCCAGGCGTCAGGGGCCCAGCCTCCCTGCCCATCCGACCCGCCACACACAACAATGAAACTGAACTAAGAGTTCTACAAAATATCTTGACAAGATGGAGACAGACAGACAAGAAGACCGAACACGACGAGGTCAACTGATAACTGAAGAAAAAGACTTAAAATATGGCAGCATGGGAGCATGCATGCAATGACGTAACCGTCACTTGGTTCATGTACAAACTACACCTGCAACCCAAACAATGCAACAAGGTAAAGACTAAACCACTACAAAATAAAACTAAAGAACAACATAAATAAGCCATTAAATGTTTTTCACTAATAGAACCGATACACAACATATTCCCCACCAAAGACCTTTTCAGGGCTCTACGAGGACCGCAAATACTGTGCCCTACGCGTATACGCCGCAAGCGCACTACAAGAGGCAAAAAATAAACGAATAAACGATCGACACGCCAACAAAACTACAACGACAGTCAACGTCCGACCATGGACAAAGAAATCAAACTCCTCAAACAAATCGAGCAAAACAAACTAATCAACAAATCGAGCAAAGCAAACTAATTAAACAAATCGAGCAAATCGAACTAATCAAACAAATGACAGCAAGAGCACCTTCCAAACTTCACGTCACACTCACATGGGGTTATTTGTTCACGATGCGTTTTCCTTCGCACTGTCCTTGTCGTAGGAACCAACCACTCCTCGCAGACGTTTATCCATCCTCATCTGCCCTCAGCGCATTCAGCTCCAACGACTTCCGTCACACCAACCTCGTCGTCTTGACCAGCCACCTCGCGGGACGTCCCTGCCCTCAGCGCATTCAACACCGACGGACCAGCCACTCCTCGCAGACGTTTCCTCGCTCAGGGCCTTCAGCTCAGACGACGTCGTTTTGGTGATTTGTTCTCGAAGCGTTTTCCTTCGCACCGGAGTTCCTGCCAGTTCCTCGTCTCCCTGACTATCCTGGCGTGGTCGCCAAATTTTGTGCTCTCGCACATGTTGTCCAGGCGTCAGGGGCCCAGCCTCCCTGCCTATCCGACCCGCTCTACACAACAATGAAACTGAACTAAGAGTTATACATAATATATTGACAAGACGGAGACGGACAGACAAGAAGACCGGACACGACGAGGTAAACTGATAAGTTGTGATAACTGAAGAAAATGACTAATATAATGGTAGCATATGAGCATGCATGCAATGACGTAACCGTCACTTGGTTCATGTACAAACTACACATGCAACCCAAACAATGCAACAAGGTCAAGACTAAACCACTACAAAATAAAACTAATGACCAACATAAACGAGAGAGCTTGGAAGCTCAGGGCCCTACGCTATGCTTTTTTTGCCTTGATGACCTAGACAAAAAAAAGCATAGGGATGTTATAAATTCTTTTAAAAAATCCTTTTTTTGAAAGACATAACCTGGGATTCGAACCCGCACTATCGCGCGCCCTGCATGCATCCCCCGATACACTTCGCATACATTTGTTTGTTTGTGTCACGCCTGGCGCTATCCGTATCTACCGGCAAAAAAAGCATAGGATGTTATAAATTTTTCAATTCTCCTATTTTTTTTTCAGGCACATCCTGGGATTCGAACCCGCACTATCGCCCTACATGCATTCCCCCATACACTTCACATTCATACCCATTCTTCCAAGTTGTTTCACATTGTGATCTTGCATTTGAAAGCCCTATTTGAATATGCATTGTGGCCAGCCGTCTTTGATGGCACGGTACGGTAGGGGATAGGTACGGGACAGGTACGATCGAGGGTAATACGACACCGTCTCCCGTACCGTACCGTACCATCAAACACAGCTGGCCACATACAGCTGCCCGCAATATTCAAATAGGGCTTTCAATCGCAAGATAATAACGTGAAGCAACTTGGAAGAATGGGTATGAATGCGAAGTGTATGGGGGAATGCATGTAGGGCGATAGTGCGGGTTCGAGTCCCAGGATATGCCTGAAAAAAAATAGGAGAATTGAAAAAATTATAACATCCTATGCTTTTTTGCCGTCAGATACGGATAGCGCCAGGCGTGACACAAACACACAAACAAAATTTACAATCAAAGCTGTGTGGACCCTGGCTAGCGCCAGACGTTACTGAAGTAACATCTTCTGCATAGCTACGGGAATAAGCCATTAAATGTCTTTCACTAATAGAACCGATACACAACAGGGCAAGTAGGCTCCACACACGCTCTCTTTCTGTTAGTAACAGAGTTTATGACTTTCCAGAGCTAGCGCGGGTTCTGATTGGATGTGGCACATTGCGCCCGGAAGAAATCGTTGCGCTTACGGCGATAGGAATTGCTGGCGCTTGAGTGTGCTTGCTTGAACGGTACGTGACGATTCTGGTTTCTCTTATCGCGTAGCCACCGTCTGTGTAGCTGGTTTTTACGTTGGTTGAGCTTGTGGAGCTCTCTGTCGGACCAGGGCAGATGAGATTTGCGGCAAAGATGCTTTGAAAATTTGTTTGGGTTCTTCGAAGTACATGTACTGTCATGAAGTCGACCTAGCAACTTCTCAAAGTGTCACCATAGTTAGCAAATGGGGCCATGAATCTCCCTCGATTTAGCCTGACGGAGGCTCTCTCGATTTAGATGTAGGCATAATTTGTTCAAACAATCTAGATCGAAGAGAGGGATAAAAATCACCCAAATTTTTTGCTTATCCGGTCCTCGTTAATCTGCATCCCTCGCCATCCTGAAGAAAATAATTGGTCAGCAATTCACATTATATGCCACGCATCTATCGTTGAGGTATTGTGTGTTCGAATATCCCCTTCCTTCGCCTCGAATGTTGACCGATGAATGCTTGGATGACGACTACACTATAGCTCAGTGCTTAGAGCATCGCTGGCCCTATGTGAGGGTACCTGCTTCGAGATCTGAGGGTGACACAATTTTTTTCGTGATTTTGATCACAATTTTGATTGCACGCAACGGATCAATTCTGTTCTTGAACTAATTTTCCTGAATGTTTTGTATTTAGGTATGGTTTGCAGGGCTCCGAAAATTTCCAACGGGTTTGTTATTGGATCACACATACATGTACAGTATCCTCATACTGTCAACTACTCATGCAATACAGGATACAATTTAGTAGGAAATGCAACATTCGACTGTACAACTCTATTGGAACATTCTTTGCCAAATTGCATCGGTAAGTGAGACAGCGAAGACTACATTATTATTATTAATTTTTTTATACGCACGTCTGCCATTATGCCATGCAAGCACTGTTTTGAACTCGGATGGTGAGCCAAGATAGTTATGATGAACAAAGGAAAAGGACACAATGTTACGAGTTACGACTCTTTAAGATCTGCTTACGTTGGTTTGACAGTTTGTCATAAGTCTTAACACTGTGTCCTTTTTCCTTTCTTCATCAAAAGCACTGTCTTCTATTGACTTTCTGAATTGTCATGCGCTCAATTCTTCCCTCTTGTTCTGTAGATTTCGACTTCGTAGTTATCAACTACACTGTAGTCTAGTCTATCAGTAAATTCGTACATATGTTTACCTGTATCATATCTGCGGCTTCTGACACTATGTACGTCAATTATCTGTACATGTATCACACGCACAGCATAGTACTCAGCAGTTTCGGGTTTTCATAATGTTGAAGGAAAATAGTTCACAGTTCGCGTGCTTTTGGACTGTTATGATATTTTTTCTTTCTTTCCTATTCTGCCGCTGCATGCGTATTACCCACTCTCTTAATATACTTCATATCTTGAGATGTGAAGTATAAAATTTAAACACATTACTATTAACACCTCATTGAAGCCGCTCGTTTCCCATTCTTAATTCCATTTGGCCTAAGCGAAGACTAGCCAAGCTTGCTTGGCGATGTCAACGTGAATAGGCTGATAATAATCATCAATAATAATCAAAATACACACGTCCGCGTTTACGTCAACGTTAAGTCCAAGTGTTCCTATGTGCCTGAAAACAGACAGATCAGGCAGATCGGGCAGAGAACAAAAAAAAGAGGTTTGATAGCAGGCGATAGGCACATAACTCATGTTCCATGATAAGTGCTCAATGCACGGGATCTATTCGAAAAATACAATGAGAATAACAGAAGACGGGGATAAGTTTGTAACTCGTGTTCGATGATAAGTGCTAGATGTACATATCATCAAATAATATACAGTAATGGACTCGGGTGGAGAGCCAAAAGATTAATTTATAGACAAAATAGCACCAAGGAACTACAAGTTACGATATATTGTCCACTAACAATACCAGTTACTAAACAATCAGCTCATGCGAAGTACTTTTTTCAGGCGTGCAGTGGACTGTCATTAAAGCAGAAACAGAAAAATAATAATAAGGCAACCCGCCTTCCAACTTGGGACGTTCTCAGTTATAGAAGTTGTGTGGAATGTTGCGTTGCGTCCCTGAATCGTGTTTTGACCGTCTTGTCCAATGATCCTGCCAGTATCTTCATTGACATGTATGAAAATCCGCTATCGTCCTTCACAGCTGAGACTTTCGGCTCGTGCTTATCTTGGGTGTGCTCAACTTCCCCTCCCTATGTTACTTCTATAACTTAGACCCTTCCAAGTTAGAACGCTGTTGGAGCGCACATCCAAGATGTGCTAGAGCTTTTAGCCAGATAGTTGTAGAACGTCAGTACCATTGGTCAGTGTCGCGCAATGTTATCGCATGAGCTGATTGTTTAGTAACTGGTGGTGTTAGTGGACATTATAGCATGACTTGTAGCTTATTGGTCCTTTTTTCTGTTCTATAAAATAATATACAAATAAGAGTAGAGCCAACATGCTCTCTTCCAATAGCACTGCAATAGTTCAACTCATTTCACACTAAATATTACAACGAACTTAGAAGTTTCGACTTCGGCGGTCATAGTCATGAAGTTGATTGTTCCAACTAGGAACACACGCTTCTTGCCGTACTTGACACTTGACTGAATCACGACTGCCATCCGGAGCACACGAGGAGCACATTGCACCTTCCATTCGGCAAACCTGCAAGAATACACCACTCCCTGCTCCATACACAGTGTTTCGGGGAATTCACCCTCATCAGTTGAGCTTGAGTAGGCTGAGGAATATTGTGCCTGCATATGTTCCTAGTTGGAGCAATCAACTTCATAAATATTTCACCGTTTCCGCAAATTGCTTTCATCAGGTTCACAATGATGTGCAAGCTCCCAAACCAGCAATGATAAATGCCAACAACTCCCCTGCCAGTATAAGGGTGTGAGAAGCAGCGCGAAAAAGAGTTCTGCTGATACTAGCGCTAACATCGACTTTCAGTGAAGGGGACTACAGCTGAGGTAAAAACGAAAACAAAACGTAAAACACGTAATTCATCGCCGAATGTCATGGTAACCAGACAATAAGCGAGTGGCGATACAAATTACAGCAATGACCAGCAGCGTTAGTGTTCTTCTTTGGAGCCAAATTTCTGATATCCACAGCCTAGCTTAATTTCCTCTTCTTCCTTCTCTCTCGCTTTCATCTGTATCTCTCTTTCTCTGCGTCTCTCTCTCTCTCTTTCCATCTCTCTTTCTCTCTCTTTTTTTTCTCTCTCTCTCTCTCTTTCCCTATACTTTTATCATAACACACCAGTGACATCTTGACCATTCATAGTTCAATATGGAATCCACATACCGCCCTCTCCATATTTTTTCTTTTCTTCTGCTTCACATTATCTTATTCATCAATTGGCAGGAGCCATTGTTCTCTTTTCCGGGCATGAAGGCAGATATGCCTGTTCGATTGGTGAATATATACTATAAAGAAGAGGCATCTGTGACGTGTGTTTGTCTGTGTGTTACGTAGAAGCGCTGCGGAGCAGCGCTGCCCTGAGCACGCGAAGCGTGCGAACAGTGTAGCTAGCGGCCGCAGAAGCACTGAGCACGCGAAGCGTGCGAATTGTGTAGCTAGCGGAAGCAGCCACAGAAGCACTGAGCACGCGAAGCGTGCGAATCGTGTAGCCACCACCACGTGCTGATCACGTGTGCTGTTCATGTACTTGCTTCACCCGCATGCCACGTTTGGCCAGGCAACGCTGGCCGGGTGCTGCTAGTAAAAATATACATACCATACCATACCATTTCCTGCTGGATCTGTCAACTCTCAACCTCCTGCGCGGATGCTTGCTTATCATGTGGTCACCCCAATGCTTGTCACGAGTCCTTCCGCATGCTTTCTCCGTTATATTCCTTTTAACAGGTCTCTAGTGATTGTTCTGTCTAAAAAACGTAAACTGGGAACTTGTGGCCAGGCACAAGGGGTACATGGATGCAGCTAATGGGGTCGTTTTCGGCACTTGTTCCAGTGGTTGTGAGACTTGCCCACTCACCCCCAATGTTAGGCGCTGCACCCGCCGCTAGGGTTTATCGGGTGTTAGCGGCCGTCGTGAGTTCCCTTCGGGAACGGATACGATAATTTACTTTTTTTTTAAACGTAAATATATACAGTGCTAGAATAAAACTTCACACTCTGTTCTACTTTGTTATTCTCAGGTCCGTGGAACTTTTCTTTCATACGTATGGCTGCACAATTTCAGTCTAGTAATGCATTTGAAAGACCTATTTTAATCTTGTGGCCATGGCCAGCGGTCTTTATCTTTGATGGTACGGTACGGATCAGGCACGGGATAGCGCCAGGCATGCCGATAGCACAAACAAATAGACACACACCTTGATGGTTCGGTAGGGGACAGATAAGGGATAGCGCTAGGCATGCCGATGGCACAAACAAACAAACAAACAAGCATGAAATTAAAGCTGTGTGCTATCGCCAGACGATACTGAAGTACCGTCATTTACATAGCTATGGGAATAATTATAATTGAGATCTGATCATCTGTGTTCTGCCGCCTCTTTTTTTCTTCACTGCTGCATATAAAGGGACGACCTGCAGTGCTCCAGAAATTCCCAACGGTGTGGTTGATATGTCAAAAATACAATACCCTCAAACTGTCAACTACTCATGCAGGACTGGCTATGATTTAGTGGGAAATGCAACATTTGACTGTACAACTTTATTGCTGCAGAATACTGTGCCAATTTGCCATGGTAAGCGAGAAACACACGCAACCATGCGAAGAGTTTGTACAGTGTCACGACAATTTTAGAACCTATACCTATTTGCTAAGTTATGGTGAGGCGAAGATGCTTTGACACTCGGTTCCAGTAAATGTCCTTTCATGAATTTGACCTAGCCACTTCTCAAACAATCGCCATAGTTAGCAAACGGTAATGGTATCGGTGGTGGTATCGGCGGATTCGGATGTTGCTGTGCCGATGCGTACACAGAAGGACGTGTTGGCTAGTAGGACACGGATGAGACGGATCTCGTCCTCGTCCAGGAAGGAATTGAGAACTGCATTCCCATTGCATAGCATTGCATAGCATTGCATAGCAATGGGAATACAATTATTTAGACTTGGGTTTTCCCGCTTGCTAGTTTGTATGCGGATTTTATGGTTTACAGCAAGGGCTGTGTCTCACTTGCCTCAATGGATTAACAGGGTCCATGATTTTCAAAGTCTGAGAAGAATGTTGAAAGGTCACTGCTTGGATGAAGACTGCGCTATAGCTCAGTGCTAAGAGCATTGCTGGCCTTCAGTCTGGGTACCTGGTTCGAGATATGAAGGTGATACTCAATTTTCTTTCTGATTTTGATCACAATTTTGGTTGTACATAAGATCCGAATTCTCTTCTCGAACTATTATCCTGAATTTTTTATATTTAGGTTTTGATTGCAGGGCTCCAAACATTCCCAACGGGGTTGCTAATGCTACACGAATACAATACCCTCAAACTGTCAAGTACTCATGCAACCCTGGATACAATTTAGTTGGAAATGCAACATTTAACTGTATAACTCTATTGGAACATTCGTTGCCAAATTGCTTTGGTAAGTGAGACACTCAAGCGAAGAGTTTACAAAATGCTAGAATAAAACTTCAGATCCCATTCTACTTTGTTGTCCTCAATCTCAAGTCTGTGGAAGATGCTTTGATACTCTGTTCAGGTACATGTACTTTCACTACTTCGACCTAGCAACTTCTCAAACCATGGGGCCAGAGCTAGAAGATCACATTCAAGCCGAGAAAGTCCCACGTATTGACGATTTTGCATGAACGTCAACCCTGGCCGATTCCTCCAGCCACTTTCAATGGGGTGGCCATAGAGGAAGTTGATGGCCTAAAGTTGCTTGGAGTGCTCTTCGATCGGAGCCTCTCCTTTGGGTCCGACATTTTACAAGTTGCGGTTTCTGATCACAAACGTTTTTGCTTCATGAGGATGTCACTGGAAATTATAGACAACAAGGCCCGAAGTAAGTGATAGCGATCACCTAAACTTGCTAATGAAGTCAAACCTTGCTTATCCGGTCCTCGTTATTCTGCATCCCTTGCCATCTGGACGAAAATCATGGTTATTATTCCTGGATGTTTTATATTTAGGTATTACTTGGGTGAAAATGGGTTGCCCATCTTGTGTAGCTTTCCACTACGTGGTTCTCGGCTGTAGTTATTATGGCGGGAGATCTGCGCCAAGCCAATGCTGGATTGTTCAGGAGCCTAGACGCTCTGCAGAGCCTGCGAGCCATTGCCCATGACAGATTCGCATGGCGAGATCTATGCATGAGGATTTTTGCAGTATTCCGACAGATCCTGAAACAGTCAAACTCAGGAAATAGCACCGCAGCGGTCATAGCTGTCTATGTAATAGGGGTGGCCAGCAGAAACTTGCGCTGGTGAGTGCATTTAGATACCAGCTCACTTCTCTTGTTTAAGGAGCTATGACCGCTGCGGGTTTTTTTGACGCGTGATTGCAGGAGTTTGTGTGCGCTTAGATTTGTCATACGAACGCAGATGCCTGTGTATACGTGTGGACATGTGTCTATAGGTGTGTGTATATGCGTGTGTGCGTGTGTTTGTGCATGTGCGAGTTAGGGTGTTGTGGGTGGGTGGGTGTCCTGTGTGTGCGTGCGCCCGTGTGCAAGTTAGGGTGTTGTGGGTGAGTGTATGTGTGTGTTAGTGTGTGCGTGTATGTGTGTGTGGGTGTTACTATGTGTGTGCGTGTTAGTATGTGTGTGTGTGTGTGTGTGTGTGTGTGTGTGTGTGTGTGTGTGTGTGTGTGTGTGTGGTGTGTGAGCGAGATTAAGCGCGTACTTGTTAGTGCTAGACCTGCGCCTACTGCATCTGCCTCTGAAATAGCCCGTCCCTGTATACATTCACGCGATTACTCCTCTCGCTATCGTATTATCACACCTCTCTCCACTTAGATATACCAGCGCTGCCTCCTATTCCATTATCGTTGTCTGATGATTGGTTCAGCCATGAAACTCTGAGTCACAACGGAATAAATTTGCCAAGGTTTTCATTGTGTGCCTTTGGATGATAATTATATCATCATTCTAGCTCATATTTTGCCCTGTTATAGTCCTGTTTATCATGTTCAGCATAAGCAAAGTTGTGACTCCAACGCGCACATGCAAGTAATGTAAATAATAATATTATTAATTGCAAGGCTCCAAACATTTACAACGGTTTCGCAAGTGCAACACGAATACAATATTCTCAAACTGTCAACTACTCATGCAACTCTCGATACAATTTAGTTGGAAATGCAACATTTGATTGTACAACTCTATTTGTTGTGAAACCACAAGTTCTCGAGAGTGAAAGGCCTTCTCGCTTGTGACATTGTGTTCGTTCCAATGCAGTTGCATCCCGACTCCGTCGTACCGCTGATGTTTACGACGTGACATACGCTACATGCGCCCTATTCTGCATGACTTGTAGCCGATCAAATTGGTTTGCAGTAAGAAGTGGGGAAAACGTATTGGTTCTGTACATCAGGTCAGACATGATGATTGCTTTAAAGTAGAGAACTCGGCTCTGATGAGTCAAGCAGTGACGCAACCTCCATAGTGCTCTGATCCTCTGGGCCAGTCAAGCTGTGCAGCGATTAACATGGGGGCATCCATGACAGATCCGAGTCGAGGAGCACTCCGAGGTTTACCGCTCTTGTCTGCACACACTTTGCTATCACCCGTTATGACCCCTCTGGTTTCATTCCACATAGAGTAGCGATGCCATAGAGCACTGTGTTATATTACTACCACCCCGCATCATTCTTCTCCCTATTTTTATTTTCTCCTCAACCTCTTCTTCATAAGCTGTTGACGGAGACTCCCTCGATTTAGGCTAAGGCCTGTGGAGAATCCATAAATACAAATACAAATACAAGATACCTGGCCGCAGTAACGACAGGAATCGGCGTTTCATGACAGTTTACGTTGATCGTGTGCTGGGGCTGCTGAGACTGCCTGTTGGGGTATACAGGGATCACTGGGCTCTTGGCTGCATTCAAAATGAGACCACGGGTGTGCCAACAGTCAGCAAGTGAAGAAACAGAAGCCGATGGCATAGCAGATACCGTGTCGAGGGATGTGCTGCTGCTCATCAGGGCGATGTCATCGGCAAATTGAACCAGTGAAGACTGGTTAGCTATGGTTGGAAGTTCACGGGTGTAGATACTGAAAAGGATCGGTCCTAGAACAGAACCTTGTGGCACGCCACAGGATGGTTCAGAAATGGCACTCTGATCCCTTCCAATACAGATACGCTGAGTATGGCCCGACAGATAGGCGGAAATACATATAACTCCAGATGCGACTTTCCCTATTTATCTCCACTCAGGTTGAGATTTTCTCTGTGTGACTCCCACTCAGGTTCTGTATGGAGAAGTTGGTAATCTGAGTTGGAGCCACAACGAGAATATGAGAAACACACACAAGCAAGTGAAGGGTTAATACAGTGCTACGAACATTTTAGAACCTTTACTTATTTGTGATTTTAAGGTGCGGCGAAGCATTGGCTGGACACAGATCGCGCTTACTCGGTCCTTTCCGCATCCCTCGCCTTCCTGAAGAATATCTTTGGAAACCGATTAACAGTATATGACATGCATACACACAGTATGCGGGTTCGATTATCCAGTTCCCTCGCCCCTTGCATAAATTTAGTGGATAACAGACGTGGGCGGTTATTCGAGGTCTGACTGTACAGCATACACGTCAGGTAAGGACTAAAGATCTTCTACCAGAAAAAGTATCAAAACAAAAAAGTAGCACAACAGGGACTACACCAAACACTCCCTCTCTGAGTGTCTTTGTGTGCTGGGCAACTACCCTCTGTACATTTTATTGTGATAACATTAATTATGTTTCACTTGAGGCTACCCGCTTGCTAGTTTGTATGTGAATTATGGGGGTTACAGCAAGGGCTGTGTCTCACTCATCTGAGTGGATAAACACGATGCATGATTGTCAAAGCCTGAACAGAATGTTGAGCGTTCGCTACTTGGATGACGACTGAACTTATCTCAGTGCTATGAGCATTGCTGGCCTTAAGTGACAATACCTGGTTCGGGATGCGCAATTCTCTTTGCTATTTTGATCACAATTTTGATTGCACACACAATCAATTATGTTCTCGACCAATTTTTCTGAATGTTTTATATTTAGGTATTAATTGCAGGGCTCCAAACATTTCTGACGGTTTTGCTAATGCAACACAAATACAATACCCTCAAACTGTCAACTACTCATGCAACTCTGGATACAATTTAGTTGGAAATGCAACATTTGATTGTACATCTCTATTGGCACATTTTTTGCCAAATTGCATTGGTAAGTTAGACCCTCAAGTGAGGAATATATATAAAGTGCTAGAATAGAACTTCAGATCCTACACAAAATCAATCACGTTCTCGAACTATTTTTGTCATGAATGTTCTATGTTTAGGTATTAATTGCAGGGTTACAAATATTTACAACGGGATTGCTAATGCGACACAAATACAATACCCTCAAACTGTTAACTACTCGTGTAATACCGGATACAATCTAGTTGGAAATGCAACATTTGACTGTATGACTCTGTTGGCACATTCTTTGCCAAATTGCACTGGTAAATGGAACACTCAAGTGAAGAATATATACATTGCTCGAATAGAACTTCAGATCCTATCCTACTTTGTTATTTTCAGGAGCGAGGAAGATGCTTTGATACGTGTGGCTGCACAATTTCAATATAGTAATGTTTGAATCACATCATCAACATGTGTTGTTACTGCTTGAATGACAGCTGCAATATAGATCCGTGCTAAGAGCATTGCTGGCCTTAAGTTACGGAGGGTCCCTAGTTCGAGATCTGATGGTGACACTTGAGTTTCTGTGTGCTTTTGATTGCACAGAAGATCAAATCTGAACTCGAATTATTTCTTGAATGTCCTATATGTCGGTACTCATTGCAGGCCTCCTAACATTGCCAACGGTTTTGCTAAAAAAAATATTAAAAATCGCTCTGGAGTGCGGATGCACATTTTGGAGCTCCGAACATCTCTTCAGGGCGTCTGCAGTTTACAGTGTCTAGTAGATTGTTACCTTGTATCATATTGCCCCGAGGTTATGGATGGTGCTGGGGGCTCCGTGGCAGTGTGGAGGAGTCCCTCCTCACATAGTTGCGGGAGACATCTGCCAAATTCCATTGGCATTGCCCGCCTGGCGCCCAAACCTTCCATATTGCGGACACCCTGGAGGATCTCGGCTATGCTGACCTTCAAGCTGTGCAGCTTAGTGGAAACCGTTCATGTGTTGTGACCTTTTTCTCTATAGATAGTGCCGAGAAATTTGTTAATGAAGGGATGATGGTTCATGATGAACATGTAAATATGACGCATGTTTTACAGCCTACACTGCAATTAATTGTCACTGACTTCCCTGTGTGGATATCAGGCGAGGCAGTTTTGAAAAGCCTTGGGTCGCTACGGGAAAGCCGCTAGTACAGTACGTCATGGGCAAGACCCGCCGAGGTTTGAACGTGCCGTCAGGTGTACGCTATGTAAGCTTCCACCTTGCTCGCCATGCATTGTCTATTCCGTCATACGTCAGGATAGCTGGTGGTCATGTGTTCTCTGTACGGTACACTGACCAGCTAAATTACGTGCAGACTGTGCGACGCACCAGACCACCTGGCTGCTGACAGCCCAAAGTGAAAGCGTCCAGTTCAGGAGAACGAAAAATCTTCACCATGTAATGAGCAAGCAAGTGTGCAACAGCCTGCTATATGCTCGTATTCCGATGCCATCAACGGCTCCCAAGCTCCCCCACAAAGCGAACGCGAGGTGGAGAAACACAGCGACAAACATTGACCAGCAGTAGCAGCAGATTAAACAGTCCAAACCAACGCGGTGGAAAGACCAGCCAAAAGTCTCCTGACACACCAGTCTGTGAGTTCTTTCTGGCAGTTGGCAAACACACATTTCGCACAACACCTGCAATGCCAAAGCAACCCGACCTACAGGTCTAGTGAGCCAATGAGGCTGCAGCGCTTGAGCAGCGCCAACTTGTGGCAAGGATTGCAGCAGGCAGTAGATCGCTAGACCGCAAGACCACCATGTATTCGTAAGTCTCATTCACAGATAAACTTAGAAGTATGTTCATTTAGTCCTCCCCTCAGATAACCCCACCACCAACTATCAGCTTGCCCCACTTCCCACCAAGAACATGCTCAACCCATTAGCCGCTGCATTCACACTGTGCCAGATCTGTTAACAACCAAGCCTTCTCGTCCACATCTATGTAACATTCCCCTACGTCGCTTTCCTTCATTACATCCTCAGGCGTTGGTCTTCGAATCGGTCAACTTCACTGGCAAAGCGTGGTGGGCAAGCTACCTGTGGTTGAGCAACCTTTGTTGGATCACAAGTTAGTCATGCTATTTCTCAGTGAAACTCGGTTCAATCATTCATTGCTAGATGCAGTCCTGACACTAGATGGCTACACCCTCTTTAGACGAGATGGGAGGGGGTTAGGGGTAGCAGTCTATCTACTCTCTTCCCTGGCTCCATACTTTTCTCGCTGCTCCCACCTTGAATCTCCATGCCTAGAAGATATTGTTTGCTTTACCATAAATTTACCAGCCCTGCAAGTCCCCTCTGTTCCTTTCACCTTTTCTACAGACCCCGCATTCCATAGCAGCACAAAGTGAAAAAATGTTTTCATGCTTTCCATGCTAACGTTACTATCACTCAACACCTTGACAACCCCCATCTCCCGACCCAGATACTACAGAAGGCGGGAAACTGATCTGCTACAACTCGTCACCCACAAACCCACTCATTACGCGCCAACAGGTCCATCGCCTCCGTCTCTGCTTGATCTTGTCATCACCAATGATCCCCATCTAGTCCCCCATCCCGAAGTGCTGCCTCCGCTCTTGGACCACTGTCCAGTACTCTGCAAAAATTCAACTGAGGCAACTCAGACGGCAAACTCGTGAGCAGATAGTGGTACCAGTTTACGCACGCACCAACTTTGAGGCGAGCGGACCTCTGCTCGCAGCCTCTCCGGGAGTGCATTGATGGCAACAGTTGTATGGAAAGCGCCTGCCAATCTTGGCATTCCCATGCCAATGAGCGTATCAAGCGCCATGAAGCCTTGGTTAGCTGCCCAGCACAAGCGAATGCACCGGAACAAAAACCGTATTTTCTAATTTGCCCAGAGAACGAAAGTGCTGTAAATGACTGGATAGCGTACAAGATGGTGAGCAATACTCTTACAGACAGTCTTAAAAGCAAAAAGTCCCTCTATTTCGAAGAGCTTTATTCACGTATTGATCACGACAAAAACTGTTACAAATGGTGGACCCGAGGCCAAGAAAATTGCCCCGATCAGCAAGAAACGAGCAACCATCCCGACCCTGGTTGATTATTGTGGATATCACAAGGAGATGCGGCTTGTGATTCTTCTAAAGCAGAAGCGATGGCCCTTTGCTTCGAAGTCGAGCTCTTCTCAAATCCGTCATTTGACCGGTGTGCTACCGCCCTTCCGCCAGCACAATTTACACCAGATTTCCAGTTTCAATTGCCAAACACAACCCAGCACGAAGTCTTCCGCAAGCTGCACACTCTGACCGAGCAAAAGTTTGTGGGCGGGGATATCACGAACGGCATACTGAGAGAAGTGGCACCCGTGATCATGCAGTCCCTGTGCCACCTCTTCAACACTAGTCTCCGCCTCCGGCAGCTACCTAGTGACTGGCAGTTGGCTACAGTCATACCTATCTACAAAGAAAATGGCAGACCTTCGGAGCCAGCTATATACAGGCCTATATCTCTGCTACCGGCCAAACCTAAGATTCTGGACGCCATCATCGCCGAGCACCTCATCAGCTTCCTCAATAGGCAGGGATTAATAACCGACCACCAGTATGGCTTTGTCTCCTGCAAGTCGACACCCGATCAGCTAATTGTCCTGTCTTCAAGAGTGGCTAAAGCACTCGACAAGCTCACTGGCTACCACGCTCTAGTCTTGGATTTCGCGAAAGCGTTTGACAAGGTACCGCACCCTGTTCTTCTCCGTCAGCTTGCTACTATAATATGCCCTGAAGCCGTTCATTGGTTTAAAAACTACCTCAGAGACCGGTCTTTCTACCAAATCCTTGCCCCGCCCAGTTTCTGCAGGCGTTCTCACCTTGGCCCCATTCTTTTCACTCTCTACATAATGCCCTTCATCGCACCATATCATCTGATGTCACTACTGATGTGCTCATATTTGCCGATGACACTACTCTTGGGAGAGCAGCAGGAGAACTAACCAACAACAAATGGTCCACCCCTCCAGGCCCCAACTGATGCCGTCCTGCAGTGGGCTGATTCAGTTGGAGGGCGCTTCAACCCCTCGAAGTCTTGCACCATGCAGTTCTCTCCTAGAAGTCGTGCAGAAAGTGCCCACCGTACTCATCCGACTCCGCACATGAGAATGCAGGGAGATGGTGTGTTGGATGTAACGACTCATCAACACATTGGATTCATCTTCTAATCTAACCTCGACTTCACCAGCCACGTCACCACCATCACGACAAAGTTCCCCCAGTGAGTGGTGCTGCTGATCCACATGACCAGGTGTATCACCCCAACCATAGCCAGCTGCTTGTGCACTGGATATGTTCGACCTGTGGTTGAATACACCTCACCCTCTGACAATTTCAACTCTCCAATGTTCAGGCTACTACCCTTGAACGGATACAGGCAAAAGTGGCACATGTGATCCTGCGGCAGTATAGTGTGTACCCTCCTCAAACGGAGCAGAGAGCCTCACTTTTAGGGCAACTCCAGTGGCCGAGCCTCGCATGGCAAAGACACATTCAGTGACTTCTTCAGCTCCACTACCTTATCAATAGCCAGATGACGACCCTGGAGGACCTAGGCTACACAGTGTCAAACAGTGCCAGGCGCCCCCAACATCTACTGCCGCCTGCTAGAGCCAGCACGCACACACGTGCCACCTTTCTCTTTGTCTTCACTGCCACGCGGAACTCCCTCCCGGCTGCCATTCGTAGTGTATCCAGCCCGAAATGTTTTACTGCTCTTGTCGGCACACACGTTGCTCTCACCCGTTATGAGCCCTCGGGTTTCATCCCACGGACAGTAGCGATGTTATTGAACACTGTGTTATATTAAGGCCTGTGGAGAATCAATAAAATTACAAATACAAATACAAAGCAAAACAGGTAAATCAACAACACTTACATGTTCTCTAAATTCTACACTTTGAAGCAGATAAGCACTCCCGCTCTGTCTCTTCGTCTCGAATTGCTCCATATGTTTACAGGAATGTTCTGCACTGCTCCAGAAATTGCCAATGGTACGGTTGACATGTCAGAAATACAATACCCTCGAAGTGTCACCTACTCATGTGATACGGGATACAATTTAGTTGGAAATAAAACATTTGATTGTACAACTCTATTCGAAAAGAAATCTTTGCCGATTTGCAATGGTAAGTGAAAAACAGAACTGTATTGAAATTCTTGTATCTTGGTGTTGACACATACCTTGCAATTCGAGTTTTACTTTTCAAACCAAATGCTTTGAAATTATAACTTACTCCATTTTCATCTCCTTTCTAATGCAGTCTTGGCGATAAATTTTAGAAAGGCGCTATAACGTTAAAAAAATTGCCTTGTGTAAAACTGACAAATCGGCATCTTTGTGACTTCGGCAGTGTCTGTGATGAAGTTGGTTGTTCCAACGAGGAAGAAACGCTTCTTACCAAATTTGACACTTGACTGACTCGCGACTGCCATCCGCAGCACTCGAGGAGCAAGTCGCACCTTCCACTCCGCTGGTCTGGAAGAAAGCAGCACTCCCTGCTCAATACACGGTGTTTCGTTCAATTCACCCATCGTCAGTTGACATTGAGTAGGCTAAGGAAGTTTGTGCCTGAAAAGTAACACTTTTTATAGTGCTCTCCAGGCCAAATCATCACCAGGAATACAAACTCACAGTGACTCTTTGTTTCCAGCGCGATAAGCACCCCGCGAAGTGTCAGACACAGAACTTGAGAATTGTGTTCAGTTTTACTCATAAAAGAAAATGCACTGCATTTCAACTTCCTCGAACTTCGACTCTTTTTGCATGCAACAAAACATGTGAAAACGTATGTTAACCTGTAAGCAAAACAGGTAAATCATCATTTTGAAATAGATAAGCATCCCTGCTCTGTCTATTCTTCTCGAATTGCTCCTTATGACTACAGGAATGACCTGCACTGCTCCAGAAATTGCCAATGGTACGGTTGACATGTCAGAAATACAATACCCTCAAAGTGTCACCTACTCTTGTGATACGGGATACAATTTAGTTGGAAATAAAACATTTGATTGCACAACTCTATTCGAAAAGAAACCTTTGCCGATTTGCAATGGTAAGTGAAAAACAGAACTGAATTGAAATTCTTGTTTTTAGGTGTTGACACATAACTTGTATTTCGAGTTTTACTTTCAAACCAAATGCCTTGAAATTATAACTTTTTTTCCATTTTATGAGTGCAATAAAGCGTATAAGAGATGCAGATATGGCCAGACAACAATGAGTTAATGGAATTTTAAAGGATTTTATGTTATTCAAAATCGATTGCGAGTTCAGCTCGTCAGTGAATAGTATCGGAACTGAGGATACTGTGTACAAAAAAACAACATTTAATTTTTTATAACAGCATAATTAAAAGGGTGAGCAAAAAAGGGAAGTGCTACAGCATTACATCAGAGATAACATCTTGTTCTTTTGCACACAGTACCCTCAGTCGCGATACTATTCCCTGATGAGCGGAACACGAAATCGATTTTGAAAAAAATAAAAATCCTTAAAAATTCCATTAACTCGTTGTTGTCTGGCCATGTCAACGCCGACTCTTTAAATTCCTCCATTTCATCTCATTTTTAAGACACTTGACTGACTTGCGACTGCCATCCACAGCACAAGAGGAGCACGTCGCACCTTCTACTCGGCAAACCTGCAAGAAAGCACCACTCCTTGCTCAAAACACAGTGTTCCGGGGAATTCACCCATCATCATTTGAGCTTGAGTAGGTTAAGGAAGATTGTGCCTGAAAAGCAACACTTATTATAGTGCTCTCCAGGCAAAATCATTATCAGGAACACAAAATGACAGAGACACTTTGTTTCCAGCACGACAAAAAAAAAAGCGAAGCGTCATACACAGAACTTGAGATTTTTGTTTAGCTTTACTCGTCAAAGAAAATGCATTGCAATTCAACTTCCTCAACCTTCGACTCCTTCGACTCATGCAATACATGTGAAAACGTACGTTAACCTGTAAGCAAAACAGGCAAATCAACAACACTTACATGTTCTCGAAATTCTACACTTTGAAGTAGATAAGCACCCCTGCTCTGTCTCTACTTCTTGAATTGCCCCTTATGACTACAGGAATGACCTGCACTGCTCCAGAAATTGCCAATGGTACGGTTGACATGTCAGAAATACAATACCCTCAAAGTGTCACCTACTCTTGTGAAACGGGATACAATTTAGTTGGAAATAAAACATTTGATTGTACAATTATATTCGAAAAGAAACCTTTGCCGATTTGCAATGGTAAGTGAAAAACAGAACTGTAGTGAAATTCTTGTTTGTAGGTGTAGTCACATAACTTGTATTTTGAGTTTTACTTTTCAACCCAAATACCAAGAAGTTATAACTTCCCATGTTTTCATCTCTTCTTTAATGCAGCCTCGGTGTTAAATTTTGAAAGGTGCCATCACTTTAACAAAAGAACAGCTGAGTGTAGAACTGATAAATCGGCATCGTCGTGACTTCGGCAGTGTCAGTGATGAAGTTTGTAGTTCCAACGAGGAACAAACGCCTCCTACCAAACTTGACACTTAACTAACTGCCATCCACAGCACATGAGGAGCACGTCGCACCTTCCAAACCTGCAAGAAAGCGCCACGCCTTGCTCAATACACAGAGTTCATGGGAATTCACCCATCACCAATTCAGCTTGAGTAGGCTAAGGACGATTGTGCTTGAAAAGCAACACTTATTATAGTGCTCTCCAGGCCAAATCATCATCAGGAATACAAAGTTACAGAGACGCTTTGTTTCCAGCACGACAAACACCCCGTGAAGAGTCATACACAGAACTTGAGAATTTTGTTTAGTTTTACTCGTCAAAGAAAATGCATTGTAATTCAACTTCCTCAACCTTCGACTCTTTTTGCATGCAATACATGTGGAAACGTGCGTTATCCTGTAAACAAAACAGGTAAATAAACAACACTTACATGTTCTCTAAATTCTACATTTTGAAGTAGATAAGCATCCCGGCTCTGTTGCTTCTTCTCGAATTGCTCCTTATGATTACAGGAATGACCTGCACTGCCCCAGAAATTGCCAATGGTACGGTTGACATATCAGAAATACAATACCCTCGAAGTGTCACCTACTCTTGTGATACGGGATACAATTTAGTTGGAAATGAAATATTTGATTGTACAACTCTATTCGAAAAGAAACCTTTGCCGATTTGCAATGGTAAGGAAAAAACAGAACTGTAACGAAATTCTTGTTTGTTTCTGTTCACACATAAATTGCATTTTGAGTTTTACTTTTCAACTCAAATGCTTTGAAATTATAACTTCCTCCATTTTGACAAAGAAAGGAAAAGGAAGAAATGTTACAAAGTTATGACTAACTGTCCACCAACGTCACCAGATCTTATACCGTCAGCAAGTACGACAAAATGGTGCAACACTGACAAGGAGTACTGATACATTCGGCGACCTGACACCTAGGTCCAACACTTCTCCACGGTGCAAACCAACACCCTTCCAACTTGGAAGGCTCAGGTTCAGAAAGGTCCAAGAGCTGATGGTATAAGATCTGGTTAGGTGGTGAACAGTTTGTCATAACTCGTAGCAGTTTGTCCTTTTCCTTTCTTCATCATACAAATATTGGCTCACAATCGGAGTTAAACTTTCCTCCATTTTCCTCTTCTTTTTCATACAGTCTCAGCGATAAATGTTTGAAAGGCGCCATCACGTTAAAGAGAGGTGCGATCACTTTAACAAAATAATTCACCCATCATCAGTTGAGTTTGAGCAGGCTGAGGAAGATTGTGCCTGAAAAGCAATCCTTTTATATGTAGTGCTCCCCAAGCCAAACCATCACCAGGGATACAAACTTACAGAGACGCTTTGTTTCCAGGGCGACAATCACCCCGCCAAGCCCCAGACACAGAACTTGAGATTTTTTTAATTTACTCGTCAAAGCAAATGCATTGCAATTCAACTTCCGCAACCTTGAACTCTGCTTGCATGCAATCCATGTGAAAGTTGAGAAAACATGTGAAAACCTTATGTTAACCCTTTACCGGCAAGTGCATTTTGTATATGAAATCCCTAACATTGAGAAGAATGACAATAAATCACAAAAAGGGCACATTTTGTATGTGCAAGTTATGTTTTCTCGGAAGTCTGGTAATACTAAATCCAAGTCTGGTCCTGTTTCGAGTTGTTTTTCTTCTCTCTTTTTTCTTTCCCTTATAGTTGCTGCAGGCTGCAATATTCATAATTATAGACTTTCATAAATGACATATTTTCAATACCCATGGGCTACATTGTATAATTATATTATGATATAAGTATTGTTGCAAACCACCAGTTCTCAATTGGGAAAGGCCTTCGCGCTTATGGCATTGTATTCGTTGAAATGTTGTATTTCGACTCCGCCGTACCACTGATGTTGCTGCATGGCATACGCTATATGCGCTGTGTGCGTTTTGCTGTATACGCTGTTATGTCCAGTTTTATATGCGTATGTTTTTGCATGTACGCTGTTTTTGCATTTAGAGAATCTTAGAGGGTTCATAACATTTGGCGACCACGCCAGGATAGGAGCGAGCATGGCAGAGCAACTACACAATTTGGAAGCCAGCTTTATCGCCAATGGAGTTCGGTTAGGATTAGAAGGCGAGTTGTTGATGGAACATGTGGAGCAGAGGCTCCAACAGTACGAGGAGCGTGAGGAGCGCAGTGCCAGACGGCGAGAGGAGGCGCTCCGCACCGAGTTTGACAAAACCCTAAAGGAGATTAACGAGCGCATCGCCAATGCGTATGAGGGTGATGGTAAAGCCGCGATGGGAGGTACAGAGGAAGCTCCCAGTAACAGCGGGGGGCGTCAACCGGTGATGAAAATCCCCTCATACGATGGAACGCAGCCATTGGAGCGTTATCTTGACCTGTTCGAGGACATCTGCTCCAAGAACGAGTTCGAAGAAAGCGAATGACTGCTGCGACTGCGCATCGCGCTAGCGGGTAGCAAAGCGAAGAGGATATGTATTGGATGCAATAATTACGAGGAAGCGAAGCGAGAGTTGCTCGCCTCGCTCGGAAAGACTCCGGATAAAGCGTGGAAGACATTGCTGACAGGCAAGCAGCGGTCAGATGAGTCGTTTCACCAATACGTTGTCCGTGTTTGCCGAGAAGTAGAAGTGTGGGCCACATTCGCTATGACAGAAGATGGCGAGGTGGACACCAAGTATAGCGCCGATATAGGTAAAATGTCCCCGGTGCTGCAAGCAATGGCAAAGCAGGTAATCTTGGAGCAATGCGGACCTGAGATGAAGACGTACCTGGTCGAACGGCAGTGCTACGGGATGTCACTGCGCCAGGTACAGGAGCACGGCGCGTCTTACCAGGTCGCGCACAGACGACAGGGTGATACTGCCAGGAAGCCAGTAGAACGATCCGTGCCAAGGCCCACGGCGTCGGCACAGTGCATGGCGATATCGGTCGCAGATGCAGAGAAGCAGCTAAAGTCGCTGCCACTGGAAGGGAGAAAGGGTTTTCTGCAGCGAGAGAGACTCTGCTGGAACTGCCTTAAGTATGGCCATATGGCCAGAGAATGTCGGTCAGGCTCGAGATGCACGAAATGCCAGAGGAAACACCACCTGCTAATACATGAGGTGTTGGATAGAGCAGGTTACAGCCGGGAGAAACCGACTGAGATAGTTACGGAGAAGAATGTTGGGTCGTGCTGTCTACACTCGCCAAGTGTGCGGCTGATGACCGGAGTGGCACGAGTTGAGGGAAGAACTCGAAACGCGAAGGTTCGCGTGTTCCTGGACTCGGGTGCTGAGGCGTCATTCGTGACTGCAGCGTTGGTGTCAGCAATCGATGCAGAACACGTTGGGGTTGAAAATGTAGAGGTCAAGCCGTTCGGCGCGGAACCAACCCAACAGCGCATGGATAAGTACGCCATCACGATCCAGGGTAGCTCCGCTAGCATTCGGGTACGCGCGTTCGTGAAACCAACGCTTGAGATGGACCTGAAGTGCGCAAGTCCGCAGACCATTGCCCAGTGGCACAGTTGGGGAGTAGAGCTGAGTGACAAGCCTCAACAAGGGACATCAGACGAAATACATATGCTGATTGGTGCAGACTATATCAACGCGGTACGGCACAGCAAGAAGGAATTTAATGGTGAGCCGGTGTGGAACACAGAGATAGGTAATGTATTATCTGGTCCAGCGTCTGCACCAAGTCGAAACAGTCAGCCGGTGACCGTGTCATGTGTCACAGCCAACATTGAACAACTATGGCAGTTGGATGAACCTCCAGAACAACATCAGCACCTGCCATCGTTCCCGCTATGTCGCCAGGGCAGCGGGTACCAAGTGGGTCTCTTGTGGCGAAACGAGCGTCGCCCAACGGATAACTTTGCTCAAGCTAGAGTCATCGCAACGCGGCTTCTTGAAAAGCTGAAGAGGAATGGGAAGCGTGCGCTCTATGATGATGTGCTGATCAGGGAGTACCGCGAGCTTGGAGCAATGGAGCTGGAGCCATGTGAGAGCGATGCCGGGTACTATGTACCGCATCATGGTGTATTCCGCGAGCACGCTGCAACCACGAAGTTAAGAGTGGTGTTCAATGCCTCGGCGACGGCTCCAGATGGCAAGTCGTTGAACGACATGGTTGACCCTGGACCGTCGCTATTGCCGAGTCTCGCAGGTATGCTATTACGGTTCGGTGAATATAAGAGCGCGCTGCAAGCGGACATCCGCAAGGCTTTCTTCATGGTCGCGGTAAATCCCGAAGACCGTCCGTACCTGCGTTTCTTGTGGCCCGGTCGAAGCGACAGCGATGAACTGTTAACCTGGAGGCTGACGAAACTGCCATTTGGCGTAAACTGCTCGCCGTACATGCTTACTGCGGTGATTCAGCATCACTTGAAGGAGCTACGGGCGTTGTCTGCACCCAAAGAGCGAGATCGTATTGATCTCTTGCTCACGAGTTTCTACGTTGACGATTTGGTCTCTAGTGTGTCAAATGCCTCGGAAGCCAAGGAGATGCAAGAGTTCAGCGTGCGTGTGCTTACGGATGCTGGCATGGAGTTACGCAAGTGGCGAGGCAACGAAATCCCGTGCGATCCAGAGGCCGGAGATAAAGTCCTCGGTCTGAAATGGAAAACCAGTGATGACTTGCTCAGCATAGCAGCGCTAGGCGAGTCCGATAGGCCGTCTGTTTGGACCCGGCGATCCCTCCTCAAGTGTGTTGCGTCAGTGTTTGATCCGCTAGGTCTAGCAGCACCGGCAGTTGTGCCGGGAAAGATACTGCTACAGCAAGCCTGGAAAGTCGGAGGCGACTGGGATGATAAGTTGCCTGATGGCATCGCAGCCGCATGCGCGCAATGGTGGGGAGAGTTGGCCGAAGTGGTGAGCATTGACATACCACGTTGGATTTGCTGCAATCTTGACACGCCGATTGCGCTTCATGCCTTCGCCGATGCCAGTGAGAAAGCGTTTGGATGTTGTTTGTATGCAGTCGTCAATGGACAGTCGCACTTGGTATTTGCCAAGGCCAAAGTGTCACCTGTGTCTTCGCCCACGTTAGCCCGCCTTGAGTTACAAGCAGTATGTTTAGCGGCTCGCTACGCTGAGTTTGTGGTGAAGGAGCTGCGTGTGACCGTCACGAAAGTCTATGGCTGGACTGACAGTCTCACTACCGTTCATTGGATCAGTAATCCATCGTATAAATGGAAAACATTTGTGGCTAACCGCTTCAGTCAAGTCCAAGAGATATCGAAGAAGGTCGGCATTGTGTGGAACCATTGCCAGGGCTTTCACAACCCAGCAGATTTACCGTCGCGTGGCAGTAGTGCACAGCAGATCCGTAGTCCGTTCTGGAGGGGCGGACCAACCTGGATCACGGAGCCCAATGACTGGCCCACCGCATCCTCAACCGCAGCTACAGATGAGTCCAGTGTAGAAGTACGAGTGTCAGCCACCACCTGTAGTCGAGAATCTGATAAGGAATGATGGCTCCGATTCAGTAAATGGTCGAGGGCACAGGGCATGGTGACTCGGATGTTGCAGTGGAAGCACACTGAGCCTCGTGCTGAACTCTATTTTGCAGCAGACAACGTAATGTACCGCATCGTTCAAGCCGCATGTTTCGCTGAGGATCTTGAGCCGATCAAGCAAGATCAACCAGTGAAGCCTGGGTCGAAGGTGTATCAGCTTGCACCGTTTCTGGATGAGCATGGAGTGCTCAGAGCCGGGGGACGACTTCAGCACAGCGAGTTGGCGTATGGAGCCAAGCACCCAGTCCTGTTAGGCAAACATCATCTGACCGAGTTGCTGTTGGAGAAAATGCATGTTGAAAGGATGCACCAAGGTGTAGAAGGAGTCTTGTCGTTCATCCGTCAGAAATTCTGGATTATCGGTGGTCGACGGGCGCTACGCAACATTACTCAGCGATGTGTTACATGCCGCCACTACAAGGCTAAGGCTGCCTCAGAAGTCTGCCCGCCGCTGCCGGAAGACCGAGTTGTTCACGAGAGGCCGTTCGCAACTACCGGCATCGACTATGCTGGTCCGTTGTACGTGCCCCGTGGTGAGTCATCTCCGAAGGTATGGATAGCATTGTTTGTGTGTGCCACCACCAGAGCAGTTCACTTGGAGGTGGTCGATAGTTTAAGTACCGAGTCATTCTTGATGGCATTTCGGAAGTTTGTCGCGAGACGTAGTTTGCCGTCTCGGATCAGGTCTGACAACGCTACAACGTTCAAGGCGGCATCTGACAAACTGGGTGTGCCATGGATGTTCAATCCTCCAGCTGCACCATGGCATGGAGGCTTCTATGAGCGAATGGTTGGTACAGTGAAGAGTGCCTTGAAAAAGGTAATTGGAACAGCGTTTCTGAAGGTTCAGGAGCTTGAGACCATCTTGTATGAGGTTGAAGCAGTGGTGAATAGTCGTCCGTTAACTTATGTGTCTGATAGCCTGGATGAGCCACCAGTAACCCCTGCAATGATGATGGGTAACATTTGGATGTCGTCAGCGAAGCCAGCAGGTACCCCGGACGATACGCATATGTCAGCGAGATTGCGTTACCTCAGTCAGACACTGAAGCATGTCAAGAATCGTTGGGAGGTGGAGTACCTAAGTCAGCTGAACAAGCACCAACAGACCATGTCGCGCCCTTTAGCTGTGGGTGATGTTGTCTTTGTTCTCGATGATACCAAGCGCAAACAGTTCTGGCGTTTGGGACGGACCATCGAGTTATTACCTGGTCGAGATGGTAAGCGTCGTGTTGCCAAGGTTTAGTTGAGTCCCAGTACCCTGTTGAGGCCGATCCAAAGGTTAGTGTCATTAGAAGTATCGTCACAGGACGTGGCTCCTGGGCTTGCCGATACCGCTCAACCTGCTATCGTCCCTCAGCAGCCAGCGTATGAACCGCCAGCACCGTTACCACCACCACGGCAGCAGGAGATGACGCGTTCTGGGCGCGTAGTCAGAGCCCCGGATCGTTTTTGACTTGTGTGCATTGTTGTACGGCGGTGAGAAGCCCTTTGGTGGGGAGAATGTTGTAAACCACCAGTTCTCAATTGGGAAAGGCCTTCGCGCTTATGGCATTGTATTCGTTGAAATGTTGTATTTCGACTCCGCCGTACCGCTGATGTTGCTGCATGGCATACGCTATATGCGTTGTGTGCGTTTTGCTGTATACGCTGTTATGTCCAGTTTTATCTGCTTATGTTTTGCATGTACGCTGTTTTTGCATGCTATAAATAGCTGGTGTTATTAGTGTTCATTGTTAATTATCAGATGAAGTGAAATATACTGTGTAAAGGAAAAGAGTTGTCCTCGTGCCGTGTGGTCGTACGATCCTGACAATTTAGAGAATCTTAGAGGGTTCATAACAAGTATCATAATTATTATTATCATCGTTCTAGCTCATTTCTTCCCCTGTCATAGTCCTGTTTATCATGTTCAGCATAAGCGAAGTTCTGGATCATGCTTGCATGGTTGACTCCAACGCGTACATGCAAGTAATAATATTAATATAGTTGCTGTTACACTCACTGATCCTTATGCACAGATATACAGCATTCCCTCACTAGTGGGACCATTGTTATTAGGCTAGGGCCTGTTTGGGACTATTATTACTTTGCTTGTTCGCGTTGTCATCGACATGCATAAAGTAGGTATATAAAAAATATAAAAAAATTACCGGATCCGTTTCCGAAGGGAACTCACGACGGCCGCTAACACCCGATAAACCCTAGCGGCAGATGCAGTGCCTAACGGTGGTAGCCTTCGCATAAGCTGCCATTAAAAAGAAAGCTCATCCTCGGCGAGAGGGCTAGATGAAAAGATAGTATGTATAAGTATGGGCTGCCAGTTAAGGGTTAACCTGTAAAGAAAACAGGTAAATCAACAACGCTGCTATATTCACTAGATTTTATAAATGCCGGAATTTTGAAGTGGATCGGCACTCCCGCTCTGTTGCTTCTTCTCGAATTGCTCCTTATGATTACAGGAATGACCTGCACTGCTCCAGAAATTCCCAATGGTACGGTTGACATGTCAGAAATACATTACCCTCAAAGTGTCACCTACTCATGCAATACTGGATACAATTTAGTTGGAAATGAAACATTTGATTGTAGAACTCTACTCGAAAAGAAACCCAGTTTGCCGATTTGCAACGGTAAGTAAAAAGCAGAACTGTAATGAAATTCTGTTTGTAGTTGTTGACGCATAATTGTATTCTGAGTTATACTTTTCAAACCAATTACTTTTTGTTCTACATGACAATTCTGTTCTCATGGAGCTCACCTTAGGATACCTACGTCATCGTTTGACAGACATGCCCCCCCCCCCCCCCAGCCAAACTCCCCACCTGACTGTGTCTTTGACTCGGATCGGCCCGGAATGCGACCTTTGGTCTAGAAGGTGGGTCGTGAAGCCCAGCTCCGCCGCATCGAATAAGTAAATAACAGGATGAAAGGAGTGATATTTCTCCGGTGGCCGAAACCTCCCATTTATCCTACACCTCTTATGTTTTCTCACAAAGTCAGACTAGAATCAAACTCAAAAGGGTCCTTTCCCCAATGATTTTGCCAAGGCCGTTCCCTTGGCTGTGGTCTCGCTAGACATTAGATAGGGACAGTAGAAATTTCGTTAATCCATTCATGCCCGTCACTAATTAGATTACTCCTGCCATTTACCTGCGCCTGGTTTAATTTCTTCACTTTGAAATTCAGAGCACTGGGCAGGAATCACAGTTCGTCAACACCACTTTCCGGCCATCGCAATGCATTGTTTTCACGAAACAGTCGGATTCCCCTTATCCGTACCAGTTCTAAGTTGGTTGTTCATCGCCTGTCAATATGCTCTCCCGAGCAAAGCTCCGCCCGCCCAGGTAGCTTCATGAGAGTGTAAGAGCCTCGACCGTGAAGCCTCGGCCCAGTCGCCACTCCTTCCGTCACCCTTCGAAACGAAGACCATCCGACCCAACCCTTAGAGCCAATCCTTTCCCCCAAGTTATGGATCTGTTTTGCCGACTTCCCTTACCTACATTGTTCCATCAACCAGAGGCTGTTCACCTGGGGGACCTGATCCGGTTATGAGTACGACCGGATGCGAAAATCAGCACACCCCGCGATTTTCAATGGCCGTTGAGAGCGCACCGGACAGCACATGAAGTGTGCTGGTTTACCGAACCAGCCAACCCTATCTCCGGGCAAATAGATCCCAGGGATGTCGACTGCGTTAAAAAGAAAAGACAACTCTTCCCGGAGCCCCGGCCGATGTCTCTCGGTTCGTTAGCGCCGCTGCTCCTAAGAGCCAGAAAATATCCCATTCTGGTTCGGGAATATTAACCCGATTAGCTTTTGATAGGTGGAGCAAGGAGGCACGAGGCCGATTGCGCACTTTGATACGGAGCTCCTCCAGGCCTTAGGATTGACTTACCCATGTCCAACTGCTGTTCACATGGAACCTTTACCACTTCGGTCTTCAAAGCTCTCATTTGAATATTTGCTACTACCACCAAGATCTGCACCAGAGGCCGTTAAACCCAGGGTCACGCCAAGGGCTGCATCACGACCACCTCGTTGTCACATGGCATTTACGATGACGGCCTGGTAATAGGTGCGACCCTTGAGCGCCATCCATTTTCAAGGCTATTTGATTTGGCAGGTGAGTTGTTTCACACTCCAAAGGGGGATTCCGACTTCCATGGCCACCGTCTATGTCAACCAACAGCTTTTCTGCGGTCTGATGATTGTGCACTTTGCATCCTTAACCGCATCGCCAGTTCTGCTTATAAACACCTAAAAAACCCTAAATTAACCTATAATAAAAACAGGCCAATCAACAACACTGACATATTCTCTAGATTTTATAATTGCCGGTGTTTTGAAGTAGATCGGCACTGCCTCTCTGTCTATTCTTTCTTGAATTGCTCCTTATGACTACAGGAATGACCTGCACTGCTCCAGAAATTGCCAATGGTACGGTTGACATGTCAGAAATACAATACCCTGGAAGTGTCACCTACTCATGCAATACTGGATACAATTTAGTTGGAAATGAAACATTTGATTGTACAACTCTGTTCGAGACGAAACCTTCGCCGATTTGCGCTGGTAAGTAAAACAAGGAAACTGCACTGATTTTGTTTTGTTTTTAGGTGTTGACACAGTCACAACTTGTATTTTGAGTTTTACTTTTCAACCCAAACGCTTTGAAATTATAACTTCCTCCATCTTCATCTCCCTTTCCATGCAGTCTCAGTGATAAATTTTAGAAGGGCAATACACTTCAACAAAAGAATAGCTGAGCGTAAAACTTCCAAGTCAGCATCGTGTGCCTTCGGCAGTAACGAAGTTGGTTTTTGCAACGAGGAACACACCCTTCCTGACATACTTTTACACTTGACTGACTCACGACTACCATCCGGAGCACACGAGGAAAACGTCATACCTTCCAAGCAAACCTGCAAGAAAGCGCCACTCCCTGCTGAATATGCAGTGTTCCGGGGAATTGACTCATGACCCCTCAACAGGCTTCTTCAGTAGGCTGAGGAAGATTGTGCGTGAAAACAGCAAGGACACAAAATGACAGAGACCCTTTGTTTCCAAGGTGAGAATCACCCCGACTAGTGCCAGACACAGAACTTGAGAATTTTACTATTTATCCGTCTTACATTACATTATGCATTACAATTCAAATTACTCAGCCTCCAACTCTTTTTGCATGCAACCCATGTGAGAAATTGGGAAAACATGTTAAATACCTACGTTATTCTGTAAGGATACCGGGTAAATCAACAACTCTGACATATTCATTAGCTTTCATATTAATGATACCGGTATTTTGAAGTAGATAAGCACTCCCACTCTGTCTCTACTTCTCGAATTGCTCCTTATGATTACAGGAATGACCTGCACTGCTCCAGAAATTGCCAATGGTACGGTTGACATGTCAGAAATTCAATACCCTCGAAGTGTCATCTACTCTTGTGATACGGGATACGATTTAGTTGGAAATGAAACATTTGATTGTACAATTCTACTCGAAAAGAAACCTTTGCCGATTTGCAATGGTAAGTAAAAAAAACAGAACTGTAGTGAAATTCTTGTTTCTAGGTGTTGACACATAACTTGTATGTTAAGTTCTACTTTTCAACCCAAATGCTTTGAAATTATAGCTTCTTCCATCTTTATTTCCTTTTTCATGCACCCTCAGCAATAAATTTTAGAATAGCACTTTGACAAAGAACAGCTGAGTGTAAAACTGACCAATAAGCATTTTTGTGACTTCGGCAGTGTCAGTGATGCAGTATGTTGTTCCAACGAGGAACAAACATTTCCTTACAAAGTTGACACTTGACTGACTCACGACTGCCATCCGGAGCACACCAGGAGAATGTCATACCTTCCAAACCTGCCAGAACACACCACTCCCTGCTCAACACATAGAGTTTTGGGGAATTCACCCCTCATCAGTGGAGCTTGAGTAGGCTGAGGAAGGTTGTGCCTGAAGAGCTCGACTTATATAGTGCTCTCCAGGCCAAACCATCACCAGGGATACAAACTTACAGAGACGCTTTTTCCAGAGGGATAAACACCTCGGGAAGCGCAAGACACAGAGGATTTATTTTGTTTTTTCTCGTCAAAGCAAACTCATTGCAAATCGTTTTCCTCAACCTTCAACTCTTTTTACCCGCAATACATGTGAAACGTTGGAAAGCACGTGAAAACCCTAAGCTAACCTGTAAGCAAGACAGGTAAAGCAACAACACGGACATAATTCTCTAATTTTTTACATTATTGGTATTTCGAAGTAGATAAGCACTCTCGCTCTGTCTATGATTCTCGGGTTGTTCCTTATGACTACAGGAATGACCTGCACTGCTCCAGAAATTGCCAATGGTACGGTTGACATGTCAGAAATACAATACCCTCGAAGTGTCACCTACTCTTGTGATACGGGATACGATTTAGTTGGAAATGAAACATTTGATTGTACAATTCTACTCGAAAAGAAATCTTTGCCGATTTGCAATGGTAAGTAAAAAACAGAACTGTAATGAAATTTACACAAACGGCGAGGAGGCAATAAATTGATAACCGCAATCAATAAGACATGCTGAATCGATATTTAGTGTATTCTTTATTCATGCAATGTAAAATGGTGGAAACAATGTGTTATAAAACAATGAAAATATGAAGAAATAGTGTAGAGAAAAATAGGTTTTCGTACAACACTCATCATGAACCGTCGTTGTACTAAAGGACTCTGAAGCAAAATCAAACTATCATAGAAAACCTAAGTTAGAGAATTAACACCAAGAACAAAGTGAAAAGAAGAAGGATAACATGTTTCGAGTTATGACTAACTGTCCACCAACGTAACCAGATCGTATCCAGTCAGGGATTGCGACAAAATGGCACAAAATGGTTTTGTGCCATTTTGTCGCACTCGCTGACTGTATAAGATCTGGTTACTTTGGTGGACATTAGTCATAACTCGTAACATGTTTTTCCTCTTCTTTTCACAATAATTTTATTAGCTCACAATACGAGTTACATTTAAGAACAACAGTAGTAATATTTAAAAGTGTGAATGTTATCAATGAAAGCGAGAGCAATCACGAATGCGGGTGCTAACAATATACTTGCAAATTGAAAATGAAATTCTTGTTTGTATGTGTTGACACACCACCTGTATATTGAGTTTTACTCGTCAATCTAAATGCTTTGCTATTATAACTTCCTTTATTCTATTTTTATTTCCTTTCACCGTCCAATGGCAAGGCGAATGCAAAGGAGGGGGTAGTAGCCAGCCATGGCAAGAGAAGAAAAAAAGAAAGAAGGAAGGAAAGAAGATGATAATCAGAAGAAAAGAATCCATCAGCGGGGTGAAATTTATCACTATGTTAATCTTCATGTCCTTTTTCATACAGTCTCAGCGATGAATTTTAGAAAGAACAGCTGAGTGCAAAACTGACAAATCGGCATGCTTCCGATTAAAGTATATAGGAGCCGTCAGAAGCAAAAAGGTACCTTATGACATTTTTGGCCAAACTGAGTTGACGATTGTTTCCGATACTACCTGGTCAGGAGATTGTCATGCAAAAAACCAGATCCAAAAATCTCAATTAATCACAGAGTTACGGTGGAAACTATCCGGACCATCTATGACTAAAATTCACAGAAAATACAAAGCGAGTATGCGAGCTGTGAAGTACATTACAAGTTTCGTACTTCAAAGTACAATAATGCTTGGAGGCCTGGTTGGGGCTTCCTGGAAATGTAGAGTACATCACACTCTACAGAACAATCGTGAGACCGTCTTGACACTGTTGGGAGGAACATTGAGATGTGTTCTACACAATAATACATGTACATCACCGTCAATAGAAAATTTGTTGTCTCTTTACACCTAGTGTTCTGGGAGGAACGTTATCCTCCAGTAGGTGGAACAGTACCAATCACCTCGTGAGAAGGATGCCAGCAGAAAAGTAAACAAGCAATGCATGATTGTGGTGAACTTTGCGGACAGTCAGCTTGCCATGCTGCCTTCTGGCGCTGGGCATAGCGTATCTCGGTATTCATCAGGCACATGCGGTCGCACCGTGTTGAACAGGTACTCCTGGCGAGATTGACTGAGGCCAGCAGCAGGCAGCAGAGGTGGTAGCCCAGCAGATTTCACAGTGTCGATCGGAACACTCAGCAGAACTCTGGCTTCTTCCTCGCCACCCACAGACTTCTTGACGGATACAACACCTGGTGCGGCAGCATCAAACCTGAGGTGGTGAAGCCCGCGGATACCTTTAACGGGTCGGAAAAACTGGGCTAGAAATGCGTCCCATTCCCTCCAAGTTAGAGTAGATCCCTGAACAAGCTGGGCTTCATTGCATGATGCACTGCTGTTAACCAATGCTGCCAGCTGTGCCAGGGAATAGCAGTCGCTCCGACGAAAGCGCTGTTTGATCAATCCAAAACAGCCGTCGACGAGGCACCGTGTGTGCCCTGTCAGCATGAAACTGTAGGTGATGGTGCTGTGGAAGCCCATGATAACCCTCCAAGCAAAGTAGGCACATACAGTGCGATTCTTGTTCTGACCAGAACAATTATCGGCATGCAAGTGTACAGCTTTCTCACCTAGCCCATGCATTTCAAAATAGTGGTGGAGCATGGACACGACAGCATTCGGACCATGAGAGCGCTTGCCGTCCTGCCCAATCGTATCAGCTTCATCTAGTAGGTAGTTAACCTATCTCGGAACTGCCTCGCAGTTCACTCCAAAGAGTTGAATCTTTCTCGGCACCTTGAAAAACAAGGGGCCCTCCTGCCGTGACGATTGCGGTAATGCCACATTCTGGGCGAAGTCAAAGGTTACATGAACCTTGGTCAGAGGTTGGCTGCAGCTAGGTTGTGGAGGTGCTGGAATTTGTGGGAGAGACTTAAGTTCCTCCTTGGCCTCCACAGTCTGCACACGGTACAATTCACGCTCACGCTGCGCTGCGTGGATATGTTCTGTGAAGGCAGCAGTTGCAGCCAATTTCTCAGCCTCAGACGCCGCGCTGACAACTGAGCGCCGTAGAGCCTCGCATGTTTCACAAACATCCGCTCTGGGAGAGGCAATTACAATGTGCGGTAAACATTTTTTCCAGATGTCACGAAGTGTATCATATCCGACGGCTCGCATACCAGCTTCAGTACAGGACACGACATACTTCTTGTGAATGGAGAGCTTGGTCTCATAAGCAGGCAGAAACACTGGTGGTCGGTCTGCTCTACCACGCAGCGGCGCAGGGTGCGGGATGCCAAATTGTTCCGCAAAGTGGTTCAGGAAAGTCACAGCAGCCTCAACAGCTACAAATGGCGTGGCATTGGGAGCACGACGTCCTTTGTTTCCATGTACTCGTGGGACAAGTCCGTTCTGGTCCAGGTGGTGCAGCAAATTGCTGAATTCCTTCATGCCAACATTGTAAACATAGCGAAACGCACCCTGGCACACGTCCTGTCCAAACACAGAATACTCGAAGCTATTCCGTCTTCTCCTCTCACCTCGCTGAGTTGCTGGGGGATATCGACATGATTCTAGCAGGCCCAGCGTCAGTAAATCTTTCTCAGAACGATCCAGCTCTTGAAAATTGAGTCGCGTCTGCTCTACAATTCCCAAATCAAGTTTTCTCAAACACATTTTCTGACACCCGCAGTTAGGGACAGCGGGCATCGCCACCGCGGCAGCAGGAGCAGTAGGAACACCAACGGTGACTTCGGCCGGGTTTGGCACTCCAAAGAATTCTTCAGCAGCAGCATGAGCATCCACATCACATGCATCTACGATAATTTTATCTTCACTGTCGCCATCGTCATCTGATCTGACAGTATCGATCGAAACTGGTTCTGCAGCTGCCGCGATTGGCTATTCCTCCGCAGCCTGGGCATAAAACTCTTCATCCATCTCGGCAAGAGCCATGGCCAAAGCTTCGTCAACGGTGAAGTACTTTTTGGAACTCATGGCGACCAAGCAAGTGCATGAAAGTCAAAAATGTTTGGAAACGAAGAAGAAGCGTAAGTGCGTACGCGCGTACTGGGAAAGGCATCTACAAAGTTTGTTTGTTTGTGGGTTGTAGACGGTGGATTTTCAAAATTCAAAGTCCAGCGAGTTGCTGCGGATGCTGGCTTCCCATTCAGCACAGCCAACAAAGCCTGAGTTGAATGAAATCGCCTCCGTTCCGGCGAGTTGAGCACGCAATACAAGATTTTATGTAAACAACTTGAAAATGCACTGCACTTTTTCAAATGCGATTTTCTCAACTTTGTGCAAAACGTCATAAGGTACCTTTTTGCTTCTGACGGCTCAATTATTATATTAGTTGATATAACTTACCAATTCTTCTCTGCTTCTCGGTTTTGCATTGCTCCATTTGTTAACAGCATCGACCTGCAGTGCTCCAGAAATAGCCAAAGGTACGGTTGACACGTCAAAAATTCAATACCCTCAAACTGTATACTACTCATGTATTACTGGATACAAATTAATGGGAAATGAAGCATTTGATTGTACAACTCTGGTGCTGCCAAGTTGCACTGGTAAGTAAGAAATGGAACACAAGTGAAACATTTGTAAACATGTAGAGTCACGTGTTTACAATTTATAATTATTAAAAAAGATTGTGAATGCGGCGATGATGTTTTGGAAAGGGTTCGCTTCCCACGCCGAAGCTCGAGCTATTAGCCGACATGACTTGACACTTGACTGACTTACGACTGCCAACCAGAGCACACGAGAAGTCCATCGAACCTTCGACTCGGCAAACCCGCAGGAAAGCAGCATCCCCTGCTCAATGCACAGTGTTTCGAGGAATTCACCCCTCATCAGTTGAGCTTTAGTAGGCTGAGGAAGATTGTGCCTGAGGCGCACCACTTATATAGTGCTCTCCAGGCACAAATATCACCAGGGATACAAACTTGCAGATACTCTCCGTTTCCAGCGCGACAAACACCTCCTGAACACCAGATAGCAATGTGAGTCAGTGTCACTCCTGTACGGTGAGAACCGATGTTGAGGGCCCTCGGTCGTTCACAACGCTGTCACCTCCAAACTTGATTTTTTGATTCATACAATCATTGGTACAAGTGCATTAATACTACGTGAGAATAAAGCCCAAACACAATGGTAATCCTTTTCATAGCTTTGATGAAATTATAGTGACATAGTTTTGTTCCCGCTTGATTTGTGTTTCTCTGATTCTCTGATTCTATTATCTTCCCTGTAGCCATGCCTAAAACAACCTCTTTGGCATCCGCAACGCATGACATAAACACTGCTGGTAGCGATGTACATGTAGCGCCGATAACAGTCTCCGCCACTGCCTCCCATATTCATGGCAGTAGCAGTAGTAGCAGCAGCAAAAGTGACACTGCAACACCATGGATAGAGATATCAACAACTGTCAATGACACTAGCATCCAATGTAAGTCCATAAAACCAAAGTCAGTCAAGCGGTATTTGAAAAATCAGAGTACACCCCAGCCCAAATTCCTTAAATCCTTCAGAAGAATCTACTTGCTTCTATTGCTGGTGCTCCTATTTTCTGCTTGAAAACTGTCGTCCTACTACCTCTTGACTGCCTCGCAGAACACAGCAGAAGGATGCTTGACCCCCTGAGCACTCCCAAACCTGCACTAACCCTCATTCTATGTTGACATTATTCCTTCGTTCCCAGTATAAAGGGGTCCTGTTGGACGCCAGGAACGTTTTGGGTGGTATTCTTGCGAACTCTCCATTTTATGTGATTTTTGCTGTGTTAAATACCCCAACGACCAATGCTTTTTGACCAAACTGCATTTGTTGACAGCTCTGAAATTAATGCGATTAATAGTATAAGTGAAGCGGACATTACAAAATGATGAATGAGAATACATGTATCTAAAATGGTTGTTCCTAATCGATTTTCTTGAGACTATCATCAGGGAAAATCGTCTCACAATAGAGGCTATACGGAGAAACAAACTACTTATAGGTTAATGGATAGTGGGAAGTATACAAGGTGAGGTGTGAAAAAAAACTAAAGTGGGAGAGAAGACGAAAGAAATTAGAAGAAAAGATGTGAAAGTGTTCTGACGGTGTGAGCTACTACAAAAGGTGAGTGAAATGAAGGCGTGGAAACAGGTGAATGTGATAGTAAATGAAAAGGCGACGAGGAGACAATAACTTTATTAATGCGATTAATAGTATAAGTGAACTTGTATACTTCCCACTATCCATTAACCTATAAGTAGTTTGTTTCTCCGTATGAATGTGAACTTGTATACTTCCCACTATCCATTAACCTATAAGTAGTTTGTTTCTCCGTATAGCCTCTATTGTGAGACGATTTTCCCTGATGATAGTCTCAAGAAAATCGATTAGGAACAACCATTTTAGATACATGTATTCTCATTCATCATTTTGTAATGTCCGCTTCACTTATACTATTAATCGCATTAATAAAGTTATTGTCTCCTCGTCGCCTTTTCAGCTCTGAAATTTGTCGGGATTATTTGCAAGTTCACAAAAATACCACCCAAAACGTTCCTGGGGTCCAAAAGGACCCCAATATACTGGGAACGTGTTCACGTAGGAAAAAATGCTAAGGCTGTAGGAGAACATTATCTTGTAGGGCCTCATCCTTCAGTGGATGTCATCCATGTATTCGGTGACCATGGAGATAATTACCAAACTATCGCAATTGTTCCACTTCCCCGCGTTCTACGTTACTAAGATACATTTGGACCCCGCACACATTTTCCGTAATAAAAGTGAAATCCATCATGAACCTCTAAGGCCATGGTAAAAATTATCTTGGATTCTCAAGTACGCGCGCACCGATTTTTGGCGGCGCACCGACGATATTTTTATTTCTATGCATGCATATGCGTGCATGAAAACGGGCAATGCGAAAGGCATGAATCCGGGAGTAGTAAGATACCGGTATTTTTCTACTCCCTGGCCTGAATAATAAAATAATTATAAATTAATTATGAACCTGTGACGTACACATGTGTGACCCTATCTTTGGAAATAAAAAAATTGTGGGAATTAAAATAAAAAATCGCTCGCTCGCAAGGATTTCCACAGGCTCATGACCTGAGAATCAACTTTATTTTTTACCATGGCCTAACCCAGACTATTTAGTTATCTCGGCTATTGTGTTGTTGAGGAATACATGATGTTTCAGGGAGATGTGATGCAGCAAAGTAAAAATATTTCAATAATCATTCCCCTTGGGTCCGTTTGAACCCCACAAATGAGGGTTAAGCACTAGCACTGCTCAGTTGCAAATGTTTTGGGAATCCACTCTTCAGCAGTTTAGCTGGACAATGCCATTGAAAAACTGTGCAGCCTGAAAAATTCGGAGATTTATTTTCGGTGACTTCGGTACAGGTAATTGTTAACTAAAATGTATGTACGTATAACCCATTAACATTCTGGTCATACTTGGGGTGCCATGTGTGTCGTAAGGCAGCGGAATAAAATAATACACTAACTACACTTATAAACCTGCTGCCTATTCCTTTCACGTTCAGCAGCAACAAGAGAGAGAGAGAGAAAACTCTAAGGTTCATTGGTCCAGTCCTTGATGTCGGCGAACCAATTGTGACGGGGGAGACCACGCGGTCCGGATCCAGGCACCATTCCATCCGAGAAATAGTGGGGGTAGCTATCCTGAGTAGCTGTTCTGCAAAAATACGCAACCTAAACTCCAACCAATGCATGCCACACGGTATGCTATATGCAGTTTGGATAGGGAAAACAGGTTTATAAACATTTCAAGCTACTGAACAGTTTTTTTTGGGAAATACTGAAAATATTACACCACAGAAATTCTCGGTTTTAAGTTTAAATGTGACCCTGAGTTTGCAGTGCTCTTAGAGCCACACCATCACTGGTAGTGGTGACTGATGACATCACCATCACTAGTGTTGGTGACTGATGACATCACCATCACTGGTAGTGGTGACTGATGACATCACCATCACTGGTAGTGGTGACTGATGACATCACCATCACTTGTAGTGGTGACTGCTGACATAGTTTTCAGGATTACTAAACTTCTTTTGTGCACTAGTCAATAGCTTTATGCATTTCCATCGCATGAAGTTTGCAGTACACAAGGCAGACTGGTTCCACGGCCACTCAGCACATGTCTTGGAAACGTGCTTGGTTGAACTCCAATGATTTTTCTTAGGGTTTGTGTGTGCGTGGGTGTGTTTGTGTGTTTGTGTGTGTGTGTGTGTGTGTGTGTGTTTGTATTTGTGAGTGTGTGTGTGTATGTGCACGTGTATGCAATCGAGAAGTTGCGGGTTGAATTCCCGATGATTATGGTCGCGCACATCTTTCTTCTCTTTCTCATTCTCCTAGCTCTTCTTTAATTCTCCTGGGTGGTTACCAACAGCCAGTGTATGCCGGAGTATGTGGTGTGGTGTGTGTAAAAACAATCATAATAATAATAATAATAATAATGAAAAAAATGAAAAATAGGGATTCACTGGCCAGAAAAAGCCACTTCAATCAGCTGTGTGGTGGATACCAGGCTAGAAAATAGTGGCGGTCAATTCATCAGCCTTGCAAGCTGTTGAATGGTGTAATCCCAGCACAAGTTGCTATGTCTAAACATAGCTGTTCGCTATCATCGCTTCTGCGATGGGCATGTCTGAGGTCTGAGGCGTGTGTGTGCTTGCGTGCGTGCGTGTGTGGGTCCCATATGGTGCAGTGGTACGTGCAGCGATTTCCAATCGATATGTTGCGGGTTCGATTCCCGACGATTATGGTCACACATGTCGTTCTTCTCTTTCTCAGACACCTCCTGACTTTTCTTTCATTCTCCTGGGTGGTTACCAGCAGCCAGTGCATGCCGGAGTATGTGGTGTGATGTGTGTGCGTGAAAAAAGAAAGAAAAAAGACCAAAAAGTAGGGATTCACTGGCCAGAAAATGCCACTTCATAGCTGTGTGGTGTAGACCAGGCTGAATAGTGGCGGTCAATTCGTCACCTTTGCAAGCTGTCGAATGGTGCAATCCCAGCACAAGCTGCTATGGTTTCTGCTGTAGCATCGCTATCATCGCCTCCGGCAATGGGCGTCCAATGGTCCAATGGTGTGTGTGCGTGTGTGTGTGTGTGTGTGTGTGTTTGTGTGTGTGTGTGTGTGTGTGTGTGTGAGCCTCTCTGTCTGTGTGTAGAAAGAATAAAGATGAAAAGGTGTTTTTTGTCTTTTCTATTTAGATCCTATCCCGATGAAGAACCGCGGTATTAATGCAATTTGGGCCATTGTTGCCATCGCGGGAGTATTTGGAATGGGTTTGGCAGTTGGTCTGCTTATAGTGTTTCGGCGTCGAGCTGCAAAGGCCAGAGAGAAAGGGTAAGCTAAGAAATTCTACCACACTTTACAAGAACTACACGTTTGTGTGACAATGCATCCAGATAATCTGGACTCCACGGCTTTATCTTTGCAGTTGGACTAGGTGATCACTTTACCATACTTCCCCCATTGCATTAGACAGTATGTGACAAGCTAGACTTGTGGCCTTTCAGTTGTTACCTTTAGGTTGCCTGTATGTTGTCATTCAAACTTACACTGCATTCATAATACTTGCTTTGAGGAAACTGATGATCACAGCAAAAACACCCTTGTTCAATGGTTTGTCAAATAGCGCCGTGAACGGGTCACTGCGACTAACAGACACCTCATTATCCTGGTTTCTGTTGTGTATCGTGTTGCTGTAGGTTGCAGAAGTCTTCAGCCAGGAGATCACAATCTCTGGTTCCCACTCAGTCGGCAACGTCGGACACATCACTGACAAACAGTCCCGTGGTAAGAGGCAAACCACTTCATTCCCAGCCCAGCAACGATTCAATGCTCTTCTGGAAACAGACTTCGTTCACTGAGGAAAATTCGGAAGTGTACAACACACTCAGGGAGGAATACCTTCGGCCTTCGTCCTTTAATGAGATGCACCCAAGCTTTGCGAGCACTGACAGTACTTATACCCATCTATCAAGTTCATGCAACGTAGACAAGCGCTTAGCTATCCAGGACAATGTTTTCGAGGATGAAGATTTAGACGCTGAAACAAGTGAAAAATTGACTTCAGCGGAAATACAACGTTACGAAGATGTGACCAGCTCACAGCACCCGCCCGTGTCAACCAAGTCCTATCAAAATGGAAGGTGTGATGTTGCGGCTACACAACAGGGAGATAAGCAATTCACGTATGCCAATAAGTTTCTTACCAGCCACAAGGATTCATGGAGTCAACCCACACCAAACGAGGGCAGCAAGGTTGCAAACAAAACGTCCGTCCCGAGCAGGCTGTCGATAGTCCTGCTGCAGGGCCGCGGGCACTATTCTAGCTCTCCATGCAAGGACCCAGCGGGTGTATCACCGAAGAAGGGTGAGAGTGACAGGGAGGTGTCTCTGAGTCCAATGCTTTCAGGTGATGGAACTGATCAGGGGAGTTCCCTCCAGCAAAATTCAGAATATCTACTTCCTCAAGATGTTGGTGGCAATGTGCATAAGATTAATGCCGTTGATGCACGCACCACTACTGACGGGAGAGGATATGTACATGAGCCAGTAAGTGGAGTGCGCAGTCAAAAGCAAAATATCAAGGCTGGCAAGATCCATCTACCAAGATCACAAACGAATTCAAACCCTTCAGCATTGGCGCAGGCCATTGCCAGAGTTAATGCTGGAATTGCTAACACTCCTTCTAATGAATCAAGTCAAGGAACTTCATTGGGTTGTACGGGAGGGACAAGTCAGGAAGTTGAGGGTGATGGTTACAGTCATGTTAGGACTGATAATGAAAATATCGCTGCAACAAACAGGAATGGAGGTGGAAAGGCTTATCTCTCTAAAGAGTCAGGCAAGAGGGATCAGAGCATATCAACACGCTACGAAGACGTTCATCTGTGCGAAACGCATGAAGATTTCGAAGCTCCTAGTAATATGTCTACTTGTACAACAAAGCCAATGAATATTTACAATGATACGCCTGATAATGGGACTGACAAAGGTGAATCCAACATCAGCAGAGTGTCCACTGCAAACCCCCGCATTCCTGTAAACCCTACTGAAGCACCCGCGTACCTTTACGATAACGATACAAAGGACTACATCGACCCGCCTATCAAAGAACCCAAGACCAGCACTGCTGACTACTGTTATATAGCTGTTCAGTCAACACCACCACGCTTTTCAGAGGATTGCTCAAGCAGTCCTGTACACAGTACAAACGCATCTATCCAGTTGTCCCGTAACCGTGCAGGCAGACATGTAAACAGTCCAGGGCGCAAACTGTCGATTCTGAATGAGAACGGTAGCTTCAGTGGGACCCATTCCGTTGACTGGTACAGTGAGTGTGCCGGTCCTCACTCAAAACACGACAACCATTGGAAGCGTTCTGGACAATGATGAAGCTCCTAATAACAAACCCTGTTGAACGCACGTGGCAAAGGAGGTAGGATGATGGCGCACACAATTTGGAAGGTGTCAGCAATTGTCTCTTATTCTTTTCGAGCTGGTTATGTGAATATAGTAAAAAAAAAAAAAAAAAAAAAAAAGCGTGCTTCAGAGAATGATGCTACTGAATGCATTGAAGATTTCCATTTCACCATCCGTGAACGTGTTAGCAATCATGGAGGGAAAGTACCTGATGGGTTGGTTCCGTCAATGTTATACTCTGCAAACACTCCTGAAGTGCAGCGTAAGGATATGCCTGAATGCAGTGCAGTAGAGTGTCTTCCCCAGGGTCAGCGGAGGAAGGCTACACGCGCTTGTCCAGCGTACCACTATACTCTCGCCATGGCAAGCAGAGCTGCAAATCAACCAAATTAAATCTTCAATCAGAGGTTTGTCAAGAATGCAAAGAAGACGCCCGTCGCGATGAATTCACGATCGGCACGGCCTGCCACAGTGTCCAGGCACTGGTTCACAGCCACCCACAGGCGGGAATGCGAAACATAAACCACTATACAATAACCTGATTGTTGAGGATACGGCCCGTTACAACGGTAGCATTATTCACAAAACCTCCACTGCACCTGCACAGCCTGCTGATGAACTGCCGGAAATCTACAGCCACATATCACAGAAATATAGAGTCCCTCAACGTATCGGAAACACAACCTTCGAATCAGAGTAACGTTTAGGGAACTATGCAGATCAAGAAGAATAGATTATCTAGCCATGCCACCATTAACACACACAACCATTGCCGTTGCAAGCACATGATGGCTCAAGATGATTGAAAAAGAATAATACCAATGGCCATGTGGACCAAAGCCCTTTCCCTCCTCTACAAACGTGGCTAGTATATCTGGTTGAGTGTGGCCAGTGCATGTGCTATCTTGTATTTCACTCCCTTCACTCTTACTATCTCCTGCCGTGATCTAAGACCTGCCCAACTTTAAGTTTCATATCCATCGATCTCTGACCATAAACATGATTTTTGTCCTAACACTGTTAACGCGCAGCACACTTTCTGTGATATTTTACACAGAAAGTTCATGATTTATGCATTCTAGGTAGAACAACGTTGTCGCTCCCCTCTTTTGGCCAAAAACTGTTTTTTTGTCGGCCGCCGGTATGATCCTCAGGCAAACTGCCTTTTTCTTTAACGTGAATATCTTGTTCCAGTTGGAAAGACCTTCTGAAGTGCAACACCCAGCGGGGAATTTTAATCGGATGAAAAGCATGCCACTGCAGTTGCTCATAGGTGGACTCGTGGGCATATGTTTCAAATCTTTATTCTCACGATATCCAGTGGCCAATAAGAGATAATAGTTTGAGAGAGGAAACAAAGTGAGGAAGAATCGGGTGGGCAGAGCCTAGGGGTTAATGCCTACTTTTAAAAGTGTATTGGTAGGGGTGGTCGCTACACGGGCAGGGGTGGTCGCTACACGGGCAGGGGTGGTCGCTACACGGGCAGGGGTGGTCGCTACACGGGCAGGGGTGGTCGCTACACGGGCAGGGGTGGTCGCTACACGGGCAGGGGTGGTCGCTACACGGGCAGGGGTGGTCGCTACACGGGCAGGGCAGGTCGCTACACGGGCAGGGGTGGTCGCTACACGGGCAGGGGTGGTCGCTACACGGGCAGGGGTGGTCGCTACACGAGCAGGGGTGGTCGCTACACGGGCAGGGGTGGTCGCTACACGAGTTGTGCAACGGCAGGGATATGTGGGATTTGAAGAGAGTACGAGAAGGGATTTCGCGAAGCTGAGTGGGCAAGCAATTAAAGTATACGATTGTCTCATCGCGGCCTTGCTGCTTTATGCCTTCAAAAAAATAATGGTGTGTTTTTGTATACTAAAAACAAAACAAAAAAGTCCCCTTTTGCTGGTCCCTAGAGCCCTAAATTGACCATAGTTGAACTCGGATGGCGAGCCAATTAAATTAAGGAAAAAGGAGAAGTACAAAAAATGTTATAATAGCAATAAAGAGAACAAATTCTGCAGTCATCGCCACACTACAACGAAGTCATGAAAGTTTACCAGAATTGATTTTCTTGTCACATTCATCAGTGGAAAGTCGTGACTGAAGAGTAACCATGCTGAACAATGATTAAATATACATTCAATGATGTGTTACGAGAACAAAATACAGTGCCAAAATAGAATGAGGGAAGGTGAGACAATAGAGGTGAAGTGAGAGCTAAGTGCAACGGCGGGTGAGAAACTAATTATAACGCTAAAACTGTGTAGTGAGACAAACAATCATGCTGTGCACCTACGAAAACAATTTTAACGCAACTACATGTTTCTTCTGCTTACAAAGATCAGGCTTATGCAAACGAATACAATTAGCCTCAAGTACTTTCAATTGACTAGCATACCGTGCACGACAAAGAACAGAAAACTAGAATCATCAATCACCATCTGATTCCTCGTCTCCAACAACCTCAACCTCGTCCTCCGTCTCATCTTCCAACTCGTCCTTAGTGTCATCATCCGTGTCATTCTCCTCATCAACACCGATCGGTCCCAGGCTCGCTTCATGTTGTTTAACCTCTGTTCGTTGACTCCTCCGTTGATCTTGATGGTAAATTGTTACCATTGTTGCACGAGTCACGAAATGTCCACTGCCTTGGCCGGTTTGGGCTAGAGTTAGCACTGAAGTCTTGACTGATCTAAACCAAAAAACGATTTTGCATTAAGGAGGACGAACTGAAGTGACATTGGATTACTGTAACTTTAAGCGATAGAGACGATGCAAAAAACAATCTAAAAAGGTAAGGAGTAATACTTATTGAACTCGGATGGTGAGCCAATTAAATTATGGTGAAAAGAGAGAAGGACAAGTTCCCCTCTTGGACGTTTCCGAAGGTGAGCCCAAGTTTGAAGGTTGTTGGTTTGCGCCTTGGAGAAGTGTTGGAGCTAGGTGTCAGTCAGGTCGCCGAATGTTTCAGTACTCCTCGTCAGTTTTGTGCCATTTGTCGTACTCGCTGGTTATGTAAGATCTGGTTACGGTGGACAGTTAGTCATAAAGCGGGATTCACAGAAGCTTTTTTGCGATGCGACACGCGATGCGACAGACTCGAAACCGGGAAAACCCCAAATCGCAGCCATGTCGCACCCCACGCAACTGCCGCAACTGGGCCATCGCAGGCCATCGCAGAAGTTGAGCTTGGCTCAACTTTTGCGATGCGACAAGCGATTTGGCGTACGATTGTGGCCTTTTCTACAGTTGTACAAAGGTTCAAGAGTTGCCTATAAATTTGTACAAGTTGTATCAAACCGCGCAAATATCATGGTGACGTAGCCAAATCAGCAAGATGTTGTCGCATCACTGACTTCTTCTGTGAATGGTATTTCGCGAGTTCGCATCGCACGCGTCCGTCGCAGATCGCGTCGCATCGCAAAAAAGCTTCTGTGAATCCGGCTTAAGGTGGCTCGCGCCTATTTCTAAACTCGTCTTCTGCGCAGGTTCTCGCGCATCCTACGTTCGAGAAAAGTGCATGCGGAGTTGGCGTAGCGAGCTTGTAGCGCACTCCAGTTTCGAAGGGTCCAGCTCGAGCAGATGGCCTGAGTACGAAACTCTCGTACTCGAGTCTAGAGAGTGAGCTTTTTTCTTCTTTTTTTCACTCCTTCACTTGGCTACTTTTTTTAGGTGCATTTTTTACTTGTGGAAATTGTCACCTGTCAGAGAAGTGTTGGGATGTCTCTTCCAGCAGGCACTGCCCATGCCCATGGTCGGCTTCGGAAAAAGAGTAGAATAAAAGCGTTGGAGTCTATGTGGATGTCTTGGAAGGAATGGGGGACGGCACAGACGGGTACGTGAATGTGTAAAACCTGAGTATTTGGTATTTTCGTTGAATTGGTTCAAGTGACTTGGCGAGTCCCTTCCACAGTAGAACGCCATTCTTCGCAAAATTTGTCTGACTATTTTGTCAAGAATGGCCGTTCTATAATGATCAATCGACTCTGAAGCCAGTGAATTGTGGAGGTCGCGCTTGAATATAAATTGAAATGGTCACGAATGTACGATAGTATTTTTGATTCGAACATGTACTGGACAACGTGGTTGCATTGTGTCAGTAGAGGGTACTACTGTAGTATCTCACCATTTCTTTATGGTAATCGCTGTCCACCAAGAACTCTACTATAGTTATTGCCACGGCTTGATCACAGCGGTACACTGAATTTTTGTTGAGAAATTCCTTCAATTTATTGTCTTATCACTCTGACTAGACTCAGTGCTTGAGCGTTTTATTTAGGATGCATTTTTTAGAGATTGATATTTACCAGTATGTGTTTCACATCACTCCTGACGAGAATAAGCATTTGAAAGCAACACTGGCTGACAGCAATCATGCTCCCCAGGCTCAAGTGTGTGTGTGTTACAAGGGTGTGCATGGCAATTTGGTAGAGTATGTGTGAACACAAAGTCCACTATTATATTCACAAACTCAAGTACATCGCAAAATTGTGCCTTTGTATCGTATATTGTGCCTTCATAACTTTGACTAGCCCTAACCTGCTGTCTGACAGGTGTGTCATTGGTGAATGTACATGTACACTGTCTCCCTTCACAACTACGTGCATGTAACACAATATTTACAGTGCACTTGCAGTGTATATAGCTAGATCAATGCACAGTAATCAGTAAATTGTGGCTGCCTCTGTCACATTGTCATATTCACGCGACGTACATTCCAAATCATCGAAAATGCCCAAACCTATTTCTACGTGTGCAGAAGAAGATTGAACACATTCTTTCCTTGCATCTGCGCCTTGATCCTTGAAGGATGATGGCGTTCCTACGAATGCGGAAAACTCGGCCTCTAGCCGAGTCTGACGCGAACCGTGAATTTTTTTCCTTGACATTGGTTGATGGCATCAGTCACATCTAAGAGTGACACTCTATCTCAAACATATTTACGCAAAGAAGTAGTAATCTTATCTTCATTGGAGCGATGGTCTGCAGGCGTGCGATCATGTGTGTGCCTTGTGTGTGTGTGTTTAGTCACTATTTACACGCACGTTTGTGCGTGTGTGGTTGTGTGTGTGTGTCTGTCTGTCTGGCCTGGTATGAGGTTGCTCAGGATAGGTCTGCCTGGCGGGTGGCCTGTCTTATCTGCCATCGGTCATTTCGCCAGCCAGGTGACAAACAAGGCACAAATGTGGCGCAGAGCAAAGTCTCCCCATCCAGGATCAGCGTGGTGCTGTGCAGTGTGGTACATGCAGAAGGTGGTTTCACTCTCGTGGTGGCCTGCGTGTGCATCATTGTTTGCCCCTGGAACCATCGAAAGTGTCCGCGCCGGCATCATCTATTCCGCTCAGCGTCCATGCTTCTCTCTTGTGTTTGACATGCAATCGGCAATTCAAGTCAGTGCCTGGTTTCAGACGTCACATGTGCGACCGTGGCCATCGGGCAACCAAGTCTGACAGAGCGTCATATTGTGTTCGCTGTTCTCGCTGCAGCCGTCAGTTCCGTCGACAGAGTGACCTGAGTCGTCATCTCCGTTTCTGCTCCTGACAATGACTCCGGCTTCTTTCGGAATGGTGTGGCCCTTGGGCAACCATGCTACAGTAGCAGTAGTAGTAGTAGTAGTGTGTGTGTGTGTGTGTGTGTTCTGCCTCGCCTAATAGCTATCATCGCCTTTGACGATGGGCTTTCCAAAGGTCCAAAGATGTGTGTGTGTGCGTGTGCGTGTGTGTGTCTGGAGCGCCACCGGGTGGCGTGCTCTTTCTCTCTCTCTCTGCTGCCCCTCCGGGGCCCACGTGACCCTAGTGGTAGTGGCTCGACAGGACAGGTGTGTGTGTGTGTGTGTGTGTGTGTGTGTGTGTTTGCATGTATGCGTGTGTGTGTGTTTGCATGTATGCGTGTGTGTGTGTGTGTTTGTGTGTGGTATGTGTGTGTACACTTGTGTCAATGTGTATTGCAGGGTTGGGTGGGTTAGTAGAGAAGGGTAGATGTATATGGACATGTACATGGGATATGTAGGTGTGCATGTACATGCACCAAAGCAAACTTATCAAAAAGGCATTCTGCGCCTATATGGCGAAATTGAGCATTGAAGCATATGTTTTTTATTTTCTCATTGGCATGTACACAGTTAGTCCATTCAATAACCAAAAAATGAGGAAGATTGTAAATCAGGTTCTTGATGAAATACCCATCCGCTATACATCATAAATCCTGTACAAATTTGACAATTTAGTGAAATTGTCATCGCCTATATCTCAAAAGTTAGCATTGAGACCCCGTTTTTTTAACTCGCCATTTGCATACACTACCTAAGAGCAACCGCCCACCAAATTTTCAGAGCAATCGTTAATTTTTTTGAAATAGGCGTGAGCCACCTTAACTCGTAACAATTTGTCCTTCTAATTTTTTACATTAATACTGTTAATGTTAAAATTGGGGCTTGTCTTCACACTGGTCTCAGGAAAGAAATACTAATATTTGAAGCAAGCTACGATCACAAAGCACTATATACATGATTATTTACATGTCAGTAAGCAACTCAGTCGAAAATTCAAGCAAGTTACACATCCTCCTCGCCACTATCGTCGCTGGAGGAAGAGCTCAAAACGTACGATCCGGACAGCTGCTGCACAGGTCGTTTCATAGCTTGTTCCACTTCTCCTCGTCTCGAATCACGCTCAAAGGCAGTGCGTGCCTGTCACCTCAGAAGCTGAGTGAGACTGCCCGCATGTTGACTGTAAGTGTTAGCCCCGCCCCGTTCGTCGCAATAATGCGACTTTGTTTGAGACAAAAAGGCAACGCCATATCAGTGTCTTTTTTTCAAATCGCCTCTTGCGCTTGTCGGACTTGCTGATCAGCACGCGTACCCACGCGAGCCGCTGGTGCTTGTACATGCAGCGCAGTGATAGCTTCCGCTTGATGTAGCACCTGTGCGTACTGCACCTACAACGCCGTGCATCAGGCTTTTCGGCTAGTTTCCTGAAAGTCCTTTGCACGAGTGTTTCTCTCAGGACTTGGTGTTTCCTTTGATTAGCTCCTTTGCCCTGTCCTCTGTGAGCTTCAAAGTGTGTCCGCCGGATTGGTCTCACTTACTGGAGACATCGACATGAGCTGCAGTTTCTTCGTCAGCGATTTGCTGGTGATAGCCCTTCACTAGGCGCTGTACTGTGCAAGCACTGAAAATCAAGCTCGCGAAGCGCTTTTTCAGCTTTTCTATACCTCCCCGGAGTAAACAATCCTTGCCATCAGACAGCTGGAAGTAGACAGAAACTGTATTGTCCATCGCTCTGAAATGCGAACATCCTGACCTATTTTACGGACTCGAGCGGAGGTTGCAGTGTTTTCTTGCGCTGACGGAAGTGTTCGTCGGCGGCAGCTCCGTCAAAAAGACTCAAACGGACTGATCGCAACTTCTGTGATGGTTTGTGCTGCCATGTCGTCGGATGCAATGGTCAATGGTCATGTTCGGATGGTGAATCGGTGGTTCCATGCCGTATGGCACAGGCAGAACACAAAAAAAAACAAGTGAGAAGATAAGCGCCAATTTTAACTGGGCGGACCAAGTACATATAAGAAGGAAAAGCCACGGAAAAAGAGATAATTCGAACCCGTTCTCGTACAGTACTAACGAACAAATGAAAACAAAGGAAGTAATAATATTATAGCGATCAAAGTTGGGTAAGCAGGATATACTGACAGCACTAAAATATCAGATTTTGAAATTTCTCAATAAAAAAGACTCACCAAAGGCCCAGTTTTCCGCATCCGCAGGAATGCAAACACCCTCTTGGATCAAGACGCAGTTGCAGCTCCTAAGTGGTGGAGGGTGAGTAGATCAGACCCACCACAAAGTGGTCAAAGACCAAAAATCCAATCACGGCATCCGTGTTTCCCTTGTACCAGGCTACGAGTTTCCAATTAACTGTGGGTCGCATCACGACAGGAAAAATATCTTCCGCTTCCAAGCAGGACTTGAACCTGGTACCCTTTGTTTTTCAATCATGGTGTTAGACCATCCATTCCCCTATGCCTGCCTGATTCTATTCTATACTATAAAAATATGCGGATGGCGGAAAACTGGGCCTTTGGCCGAGTCTCACGCGAACCGTGAACTTTTTTTAAAGAAAAAGAAAAGTACCAACCCTGCACTGCCAGTTATAGGGGATTCACACACACACGGGTAAACCTGATGTCACGGGACAAGGTAAAAGTTCAGACCTTTGGTCAATGGAGTTCACACCCGTGGTCAGTTTTGCCATGGCCGCACGTTTGGCCATGACCTTGTGGCGGGGCAACTAAAAAAATAATCTGTACTGCATTTTTGTAGTACATTCTGTACTGTATTTTGCAATCGCCATGCACGATTTTCCGATGGGCACTGTCTGAAAACGCAAGTTGTGATTCACTCATACAACTAGGGTTCAGAGTTCTCGCTAAAGACAAGATCTACGCATGCACGTATTATAGCCATGGGGTTGTTCTCTTGACAAACGCCCTGAGGCCCACGGCCACTGCTTTGCCAATTTTTTCCCGAGAGGTTGTTCCTTTCGCCCAGTACCATAGTTTCCATAACAACTTTCCCATAACCGTGGTTTTGCACGTGTGTGTGAATCCCCTATTATTTGGACTCACGGGGTCGCCATGGCAAATAATGACACTTTCCCGATCTAACAGGTTTGTTTTACGCTTACGAAGTAAGAGTGCGGAGGCTGACTGCAGTTTCAAAAACAGTTAAGAGCAGAGCCCGGACGCTCTCTTCCGTTAACACTGCAATAATTCAACTCATTTCACAGTTGCTTTCTTGCAGTATTAATGGAAGAGAGCGTGTGGGCTCTACTCTTAACTATTTACGCTTACTAGTTACGTTATGGCTTGATATGATGGGTTAAGTCAGGTTTACACATGTTCCTGTAGCTACAGTGTTCTGCTGCATGATTCTGTATTTCAGATAGGTAGCTATGCTATGCGAGATGGGGATGGTGAAACAGTGTGACTGCGAGTGCTGCATCACAGCTGTTGCGCGCCAGCTTACTGATATCGGTAAGGCTCCGGCCGGTCAGCGCCATATGCGTGCGCAGTCCTATCTATAACATAACCTTCTCGTTCTAATAGCAATGGCAAATTCAACAACAACGTCCTTCTGTGTGTGCTCAACGGTTCCAACAGCGTCCTTCTGTGCGTGCTCAACGGTTGCACGTGAAACGTTGTGTATGATGTGAAAATGGGGGGGGGGGAGGAGATTGCGTATCAGTATTGGGCGAGGACACGCAAATAGCAGCAAACTGTCCAGGCTCAAACAGCAAATCTTTGCAGGAATACTACTGTAGTATCCCTGCCCGACCAATACGGAAGCAGTACGGAACTAATACGGAGCTTTGCCTGATGTATATTTAGTGTATCTCCGTATGTAAGCGTACGTCGTCTGCTGCATAAAAGCGGCTGCGCATTTCTGTTTTGATGAAGAGAAGATTAGATTAGATTGGATAGCAATGAAAGCTAACTCGAAGAATAAGGATTCAGCCTCTAGGTGAGCACCGGAGAGAAAGTTATTTATTTTGCCGCTTCTTCTTTCACGAACGATTATATCTCAGGTGTGTACCGAAAGTAGAATAAAAGTAATTATTGTTGATTTCACCGCGCCTACCACTCGGCTACCTATTACATTAGATTGGATAGCAATGAAAGCTAACTCGAAGAATAAGGATTCAGCCTCTAGGTGAGCACCGGAGAGAAAGTTATTTATTTTGCCGCTTCTTCTTTCACGAACGATTATATCTCAGGTGTGTACCTGAAAGTAGAATAAAAGTAATTATTGTTGATTTCACCGCGCCTACCACTCGGCTACCTATTACACTACCTCCTGGTTGAAAGGAAAGTTAGATAAGGTACACAATATCAGAACATCGTAATAAAACAAGTCTAGGTGCCTTTCATCCAATTCAACTAGCCTTTACTTTAACCCAACTCTTCAATAAAACAAACCCAGCTATAATAATTAGTATGTGTCCCAGTCATTCACTTGGAGGGGTTGCCAAGGCAATACTACCCACAGGGTGATGAACTTTTGGGTTTATCTTCAGCCATTCTACCATAGCCATGCACTGACATGAGGCGCTCACAACACACAGCACACCGTGTCCTATGTGTTACTCACACGTGCGTTTCGAAAAGATTGAGAATGTGAACAGCAAAAAATGGGATAATAAATATGTCGTAACGAAACGCATTCTGGTTCTATTCTAGTATTGGAGAACTGTACGTCGGTAGTTGATATTCAAAAGAGAACATTTCAAAATTCACTGAATCTAACTTGAGTGACTGCACACATCAACGCCTTACATTTTAATGGCAAAGATGTAGAGCCATCAGGAGAAAGGTGTCGGGCGAGAAAAAGAGAATATGGCAAGAGGCAAGAAGAAAATTCAATTTGCCTCTGTATGATCCGAAAATTGCTCCTTTGCAATGACAAATATGTGGTCGTGAGGAGTTTGACGGAAGACAATGGGCTCGTAACGTCCAGTATTCAGAACAAAGCGGAAATCAATGCAATTGCTGAGTGTGTGTACCAAGAAAATATCCGTTTTCACTGTGAGGTGATTGGTGAGAAAGCGCATAGGAACAAGATGATGCATAATCCATGATGGTGCTGACTAATGGAATGGCTGTGTGTAAAAACAGAATAGCTGCTTGTTGGCAGACTGACCTGCTGTTGTAATGCATGTTCGAATATCAACAAAATGGAAGAGTTCGTGAGCGGTAGTCCACCAGCACAATGTCAAGAGGACACGTAGACTGCACGTTTGACGTTAGCGCAGTAAGGGTGACATACTGACGTTGACCTGAACTGGGGGTGACACGAAAGTATACTTAGTCGCCATTTGTTAATAACACAAGGTAGCCAGGTCGGAATGCATTGTGTTCAAGGAGAAAAGCATACAGTCCTCACAGGTGGGTTGCGAAACCAAAAAAAAGAAAAAAAGAAAAGAGCCATCCGCAAGGCAAAACCCAGGTTCCTATCACCCGGCAAGTTGAGTTCCTGCTGTTAAATTCAGCAATGAAGGCATCATGAACAACCACTTTCGATCTCCTTCCATTCTTTTCTCCTGTAATGGACCCAACATATTTTGATTTTGCCTTTTCAGCTCCTGAATATCCGGTAGGCAGCTGTTCTGTAAGGGTGCGTTGCTGCCTATGCTGCTAATGTGGCAGGCTATTTTGACGAACTGATCGTTTGGGTTTCCACTGTCTTCGTGCCGCCAGTGTGGCATAAGTGGTGGAGTTGGGTAAGCCTTGCATTCGAAGTTCTGTATAAACCTGGTCATCATCTCTCTGCTCAGCTGATCGCATCTGGCCATTCCGGTCCTGACTATTGCAACCTATGTTCTTACTGGGCGATCGCAAGTGTGATTGCAAGCTTTTTGATTGCAAGTGATGGTCGGACGGGTCCGGTGCACATGATGCTGGCGAGGGGTTTGTGCTAGCTTTCCGGGAGTGTGACGGAGCTTCCCTGCGCTTTAACGTGGAATTGATATGGATATTTGATCCACCGGATTCGACTCTGGTTGCTTTCGTCATAGAAGTCTCACCATCAGGTTCGGGCGTGTCATAAATGGGCTGTGATGCACTCTGTTGGCCACAATGGGATATATTACATTTCACTGGGTAGGGCTCAACTTCTATATCAGCAGCGTTAGCTGTTTTCGAACAAGGTCGATAATTAGGAAATGTCTCGGTGTCCGGATGAGGATGACTGGAGGCATGCTGGTTTTCGATAATATTATTGTTTCGGTGTAGCATTGGCCTACTCGCATGATGATCGGCGTGGGTACCAGCACTATTATACATGTACAGGGGGTTGTACTTATCTGGATCGTCGGTTCTCTTGCCGTTGCCAATGTCTCCTGCATCGGCATATTGACCCTCGTCTGGTACTTCGTTGAGGCACGGCCTGCTGGAATGCAGCCCGTCGTGCTTACCATTGCCACTCAATGAGGAGAGGTTAGCAATACCGCTGCAGCTTTTCTCGCTCACTGTGGACAGCTTGCGGCGGCCTGGATATGGGTTTCCGCTCCCAGCGTCAGGCTGCGATTGCGATGTTTCACTTGTTGCGACATCGATGTTGCTTTGTTGGCTAATGGGGTCCTCGCTGAGTTCTGCCTCTTTTGTCGATATCAGACGCATGGTGCCGCCTTCCCTAATTGGGGAGAAAGCACCTGGCAATTCCACATTCTTTGAATCATTCTGGCGCCTGGATGTTACTGAGTATGAGTTGGTGCCATTGACAGGACGGAAGCATGGCTCATACCGTGGAGCGGGAGCGCTTCTCGCCTCGACACAGTGTTCATGAGTGGGAGAGTGGGTAGGTGGGCTGCCACCTACAGGGGAGTACAGATCATCCACAGACTGGACAGGTGTTGAGCCGTTTGAGTTCAGTGAGAGTACACTTAACGTACCACTCTTTGTCCTGCACAAAACCAAGAAAAACACACAATACAACAAAACACTCAATTCAAGAAACACATACCTCCCTCTTGCCTTGTTCCAAGGACACCACCACCACCATCACCACCATCGCCGCTGCCACCACACCACCACCACCGCCACCACCACCGCCACCACCACCATCACCACCACCAACGATGATGCAACTGTGTCCTGAATACAATTCCAACGGTACAGCAGTGGGGGATGGTGGCAGGGGAGATATGGGACTGAGTATTGTAGTTGTTACGTGGCTAAGCAGATAACTGCGGCGGCCTCTCTGTGACACTCTTCTTACCTTTCCAATTTTTCCCTGCCATATCTATCTTCGTAGACGTTGTGTCCCCTTTCTGCACGAGCCGGCCCCCCAACGGAGTTGCTAGTCTGGTTGTTGATCTCATCCATTGATGATAGCCGTGTGATCACACTGCAACACCAGACAAAACAGGTGAACAAACAACGAAAATGAAAAAGGCCTGCCTTCTTCCCATGGTCAATATGTACTGTAAAAGCAGAAATTTTCGGTAGTGTAATATTTTCTGTATTCTCCAAAATCGGCGGTTCAATGGAGGGAAATTTGTCATGAATCCGTTTTCCAGGTATTCAAGTGAACTAGAACTAGTACCGAAATTTTCGGTGCGTTTTATTTTCGGTAAACATTTTGGCACAGAAGTTACCGAAAATAAAACGTCACCGAAAATTCCTGCTTTTACAGTACAGTAGCATCTTGTATGGAAGCATGTCTTGCACAGAAGCCTGTTTTGAATAAAAGTCTGATCGTGAAGGTATACTGTGAGCACAGTAGCCTGGTTTTAGTGTCGACATACCGTATTTCCCCGTAAATTAGTACGTACTAACTTTCGAACTTAGCAGCCACATGAGTACGGACTTTCGGGGGTGGTACTATCTTTCGGGGAGTACTTTTTTATCGGGGGTAAATGACACGCAGTGGGAAGCCTGTAGTGTCCGTGGATATGATGTATGTACTGTACGGTGTCTGTACATGTAGGACGGGTACGAACTTACTATCTTTCGGGAGGAACTGTCTTTCGGGGTGATAACCTGGGCAGTGGAAAGTGTATTTTTTTATAGGGGGTACTAAATCATTGGGGAGAACTAGCTAACCGGGAAATACGGTACTTGTTTCGAATAGAAGCCTGACTTGTCTTACTGTAGCGTGTCAATTTTCTCGTTGTATTCGAGGGTAATACGACACCGTCTACCACCTTGCTGACCTAGGCAGAAATAGCATAGGGATGTTATAAAAATATGATTTCTCGTATTTTTTTTTAAAAGACAACCTAGGATTCGAACCCGAACTATCGCTCTGCATGCATTCCCCCGATACACTTCGCATACACACTCATTCTTCCAAGTTGCTTCACGTTATCATCTTTCATTTGAAATCCTTATTTGACTATTGTGGCCAGCTGTTTGCGGCAAGCTGTTTTCGATGGTACGGTACGGTACAGGTGCGGGATAGCTTCAGGCATGCGGATGGCACAAACAAACAAGCAAACACTGTGTTGACACTGGCTAGCGCCAGGTACTTACGTTACTTCAGTAACGTCTGTTGCATAGCTACGGGAATTAAAGCTGTGTGGACCCTGTCTAACGCCAGACGTTACTGAAGTAATGTCTTTTGCATAGCTACAGGAATTAAAGCTGTGTGGACCCTGCCTAACGCTAGCCGTTACTGAAGTAATGTCTTTTGCATAGCTACGGGAATGAAAGCTGTGTGGACCCTGCCTAACACCAGACGTTACTGAAGTAATGTCTTTTGCATGGCTATGGGAATTGATACAAAATAGAGTTCTCCGGCTTTTTAGAGTGCGCGACATTCATTCGAATAGGGCTATCTTACACACGATGCAGGGCTCCACACATTATTCGTTGCAACTAATCATTTCATGCCCATAGGCACTCACCAGACAACTAATACAGGATGTACAGCCAAGATCTGATTATAAGCAGAACACGTGGATTCAGCGAGCCTACCAAGACTGGTTTAGGGTTGCAATGACTGATGAGTGGTGCTGTTTGTCGTGTGCAAATTACCCTACAATACAATGTAATACAATAGAAAAAGAGCGAACTAACCTGCCCTGCTTGTTTTTCGTGTATGTCGAGTGGTAAGAGCTGTCCGAGCGGTCTGAGCGCCTTGACGGACACTGTAGGTCGTCCAAGGCACTCCACGTCATGCTGCCATAGTCGTCCACACCAGTGTAGGTCGCTGACGGGCTGCCAATGGATGAGGAGAGTTCGTTGAGCGAAATACTCTGCATGCTGGACATGCTAGCCATGCTTGTGCTGCTTGCCATTCTACATGTGTACACAGTAGCAGCATAAACAAAATTAAAGGTTCAGGCGAGACTATAAGCCGAGTTTTCCGCATCCATAGGTATGCCACCACCCCCTAGGATCAAGGCGCAGATGCAGCTCCTAAGCACTGGGAGGTGAGTAGATCAGACCCACCACAAAGTAGTCAAAGACAGAAATCCCATTCACAGTAGCAGTAAGAGTAACAGAATGAATGTTCTGGCCATCAGGAGTTCAGTTATTCACACAATATTAATCATTTGGATGGGGGGCCAATAATCAATTTACACAAAAAAAGACCAAGGAACTACAAGTTAGAGTTAGACATTATAGTGTAACTTGTAATTCCTTGGTCATTTTCTTTTGTATAAATATTATCATTAGTATTCATTACCTATCCGTCAACTTGCCTACTATTGAAGGTTGCATCCACATGCACAGGAAGGAATGGCGCGGGATAGGATGGTTGCCATGATTGCAGGGTCTAACGAACCCCAACACCCGGTCATGTGATCCACACACCTGATTCCTGAGACCTCCAGTAGCTGGTGGCTGCGTGTTCCCATCAAGCCACCTGGACCTTGCCCTGGGTTTGAATGTATCCTTGCTAAAAAAGACCTCGGCTTCCTTCCCTTCGACTCCCAGGACAATATGCCCAACATCACCTTTTTAAAAAATTATAAAAGTTGAGTAAAGATGTGATTTCAATTTCCAGACTCGAGAAAGAGATGGCGCCTTGGGTCACCAATCCACATTCAAAAACCGTGGACATATTTTGTGATGGGTAGATACTATTCAAGCACAAACTCACTTGGCTAGTTTATGGTTCCTGTTCCCGTTTCTCTTATAGGGGTTGTAGGAGTTGTCGTTGTAGGTTCTGGTGTATGCGTCTGGATTATGCGGTGTGCCATTCTGGACAATTGATGTCTGACTGTACTGACGCTCCATCCCTGGTCGTTGCTGGACTCCACTGAAGGCAAGGATGAGAACAGGGAATTAACGGGAACACAATCATGAAAAGGAAGTAACCGGTACTGCACATGTGGAAAGGGGGCAGAGCCGCACTTTTTTTAGACTTTGAACAACCACTGGAAGGAGGACCTTCGCATCATGTCTTGCTAATGATTGTGCACCAAAAAAACACATTCCCATAGCATGACTTGTTGACAGATTTCCATATGCGATTTTTGTAAATGAAAGCTGGAGTGGGTAGCTACCACAAGGATATATTAAATCAAAAATGCACTCTACGCACTATTTTCACATGAAAAACACCAAAATAATCATGTCCCTTCTCTAGGGAACTCCAATTTCAACTAGGGCGCTACTCTCAAAGGGAACTCGAAATCTCACTCTAAGCACTATTTTCACATGCAAAGCAGCAAATTATCATGTATCTTCTCCAGGGAACTCCAACTTCAACTTGGGTCCACTCCCAAAGGGAAGTCACGCCGCCTAACCTTGTATCTTTGAAGTCATCATAGCTTGCACTGTAGGCGGCATAATTGTCGTTGTTACTGCTTGTCTCTAACTCGACATTGCTTGCATGCCGGCGCCGCGCAACCAGCACGACAATAGCGGCCAAGGAGAGTACAAACAAACTTGCAAACACAGCCACCAGCAGAAGACTGGTATGTCCATTTTGATCTGAATTATCCGAAAAACACAATGACAGAAAACACAATGTGAAAATTGAAGGGGTCGCCTTTTCTCTATTTCAACAACCCAGTAGATGACAAGTTGACAAACGATTCACAGATTGTATAATGCATGGTGCAATTGTGCATTGTCATTCAGCATGCCGGGCTGTAATGGTGCAGTGACATTTGCCATGCTCAATGGAGTTGGCAGATTTCAAAAGAGTGCCACCTCTGTCATGAAATGTCTGACGTGCTCATACCAAGTTCATCTCTGGTAGGCTGACTTTGGGTAACACTTGATACAATATCCTTGCTGCTGATAATATTTCCAGGTGGTGATGTTCGAATCTGAGAATCCGACAGAGTTGTTAGGGTGTTGCTGTCAGTGGTAACGCTGACTTCTGTGTTTTTAGCTGCAGGAATAAAAGCAATAAAACATTCTTGCCCCTATCGCTCATGTCATCTTTTTCTGAACTACACGTAGACGGAGATCGCAATGAAATTCAGGCATAAAGAGAAACAGGATATTACAATCCAGTGGAAATTCACGCATTACAAGTATTTCACACATTGAGTGCTATCTGGTCCTGGTCCTGGTACCTTACATGTAAATGCCAGAAACAGGGCGAAAAGCGAGATCTAGAATTCCACATTCCTAGCGGCTGCGGTCCTTGACGTTAAGGGAAATGTTGGTCCCGACTATAATACCACAGGGTGGCAGAAGGGACAGTCCCCAAACACAAATAGCAGTGACAGGGTATGCATTCGCATAGAAAAGCAAGTCAATATCAGCGATGGCTCCTGGTGGGGTATTCCTGGCCATGCATATGTCTGCCATGGATGCGCCTGAGGTCCAGTGCGGTGCTGGGTGGGGCATGTAAGCCCCCCCCCCCTCCCCTCCCCTACCCCCCACCCCCCTGCTGCTGCACCAATGAACACTTATAACAACACAGGATACAATGGGGTGATGGTGCAGTAGCACTGGCCTTGCTCAATGGAGTTGGCAGAACCCAAAAAGTGCAGCTACTATAATGAAACGTCTCGCATGCTCATACCAAGTTCATCTTTGGTGGGCTGACTTTGGGTATTACTTGATACACCATCCTTGTTGGTGATAATACTTCCAGGTGGTGATGTTCGAATCTGAGAATCCGATGAAATTGTCAGGTTGTTGTTGGCAGTGGTAACGCTAGTTGCTGTGTTTTTAGCTGCAGTAATTGAAGAAATACAAATTTCAGGCCCTATACCGCTCATGTCATATTCATGAACTACTCGTAGGATATCGCAAGGAAATTCAGGCACAAAGAGAAACAAGACATTTTAATGCCGTGGGAATTCACACAATATAAGTATTTCACGCAATGAGTGCTAGCGGGTTCTGCCCCTGGTACCTTGCATGCCAGAAACAGGGCTAAAGGCGAGATCTAGAATTCCAGGTTCCTAGCGGCTGTGGTCCTTAAGGTCAAGGGAAATGTTGGACAAGACTATAAAACCAGAGGGCGGCAGAAGGGACAGTCCCCAAACACAAATTGCAATGACAGGCTATGCGTTCAATTACAAGTCAATATCAGCGATGGCTGAGGGTGGGGTATTCCTGACCACGTGAAACATCTGTCTGCTGTGGAGGCGCCCCAAAGTTCTCCATTTTTGGTCCTGATCTTGGCCTGTGTTCGTGGTTGGGAGCGAGGTAAGGTGGAGGGTGGCTGAGAGAGGCCATGTAAGAAAGTCTACCTCCCCCCCCCCCCCATCTGCTGAATAACAACATAGGATACAATGGTGTGATGGTCCAGTAGCACTGGCCTTGCTCAATGGAGTTGGCAGAAAAAAGTGCAGTTAGTGTCATGAAATGTCTGACATGCTCATACCAAGTTCATCCTTGGTAGGCTGACTCTGGGTGTTACTTGATACACTATCCTTGCTGGTGACAATATTTCCAGATGCTGATGTTCGAATCTGAGAATCCGACAATGTTGTTAGGCTGTTGCTGTCAGTGGCAACGTTGATTGCTGTTTTCTTAGCTGTAGGAATAAAAGCAATAAAACATTCCAGCCCCATACCGCTCAAGAACTACGTGTAGACGTAAACAAAAAGGAATTTCTGGCAGGCTCCAAACACAAAAGCACAACAGAAGAAGGAACGTAGAAAAGAAAAGGACATAATATATACGAGTTAACAGTAACCCTCCATCACTGTAACTGGATACTATATACAGTCAGAAAGTGCATTAACTAGGCACAAAACTGACAAGAGTACTGAGACATTCGACGTCCTGTCAACATATTTCATTCCTTCGAGGAGCATTAATCTTGAAGGTGAGTTCAGTTTTGCAAAGCAACATATATCTAGTCGAATGTGTTAGCTGTGAACGTACCTTGGCAGTCGGAACCATTACGGATGTAGCCAGTTTCACACATACAAGCATAGCTTCCCACTGCATTGACACATTCGGCATTCTTGGGGCAGAGCTGGTTGGTTGCATGGCATTCATCAATGTCTGAAATCATTTATTGAAGAAGAGAAACAAATGTTAGCGGGAATGTGGTATTGATAGGTCTCTGTATGGCTGAAAATGAATTAGATTGCAAATCAGAGTATTGAAAAATTGACCACAAGGGGTTGAATGTTCAAAGTAGATTAGCTTTGCTCATGCCACCGAGTTGGTGGGGTGGCTGCCATCCAATCTCTGACCGATCAACATATTTTAGACTGGCTTCCCATGAGAACTACACAGGCTGGAGGAATGCAGCTCCCACAGATGTCAGGCATGCCCAAGTCAGCATGGAATCCAAACTCGTCAGGTATTCACAGATCCGAGGCACTTGAAAGGGATAAAAAAATGAAGAAATGTTGATGGCCCACTCATTGATATAAAACAAAGTATTTTTTCAGACGAAAGGAAGTGGATTTTAGTTGCTGTGTACCTACCATGGCAGTGAGATCCATTACCAGTATATCCAGTGTCACATGTACATACATAACTTCCCAGTGTGTTGACACAACTTGCATTCTGAGTACAGATCTTGTCAGTTGTTTTACATTCATCAATATCTAAAATTGGTCATGTTCACACGAAAGCAATTTCATAATTCAACTGATAAACCTTGCTTTCACAAACCAAAACCAAGATCTAATTGCTAAAATACATACAGATGTCATTCCACAATGTCTATCTTTCACCGATGCAGGTTTTTTCAAACAATAGGAGGGCAGAGAAAGTTTTTTACTCCGAGTTTCACGCACTAAGCGATCATCAGAAAATAATGTAATGAGAAATCTGGACCAGTATTGGTTTTTATACCTCATTCCATATTCACCCACATACAATTGGTCATCTTCATAAGTGGTGGATATATTGCTGATTATACTGAGCTTGTATACAAACTCCCAGCTCTCCCCACACAACACTCCAGACTTGTATTTTGCATATAACAGGTACTTCGATGACGGGAATATAAACTGGTATATAAACTGGTATATAAACTGGTATATAAACTGGTGTATAAACTGGTATATAAACTCCTTTTTTTTTAGGATTACACTAGTGACCTGCAGTCCGCCTTGATGGTTTTTCGGCATGCACGACGGTCCCAACTTCAGGATCTCTTTCCCGTCAACGATGAAGAATACAACGTCGTCCTTTGTAACATGTGCCTTGTGCTGCACCTGGCGTTCGAGGCTGTCCTTCTTTCGCTGTTTCAGCACTGCGTCTGTCAAGCGCAGCACTCGACATGTGCGGCTGAAGAGCCCCGCGTGCCGCTCCTCCTGCGTTTTTGCTTGGACATAGAATGCAGATAGCAGGGGCGACGGAACTTCACTACTGATGGTTTTCCAATCGATGTTCTCCTTTCCGTGTCCCTTGCAGAGCGGACAGAACATGCGCAGCCATAATCCGTGGCACTGCCAGTGTTCTTAGAAACTGCTGCTTGAATAATGGCATCGTGATTCGTGGTCGTCCTCAGAAGAAACGTTTGGGAGTCGATTCAACAGGCTCGTGCTGATTCATTTTACTCTTACTTTGGAAAGGAGACGAACTCTATGTCTCTAAAGTCTAATGAGCAAACGGTTCTTTTACAGACCTGAGATCTGCGCGCAGTAACGGTCACTAGCACTGTGAGGTTCAAACTAACTAACTTACTTGGCGCATAGCTGTTACTTCCGATGTAACTAGTACTTCAGTACTAAACTGAAGTCACAAAGAGTGTGTGATGGTACTGCACTAGCACTGCATGCACTGCACAGAGTCAGTGGTAGTCTTGTACTTGATCCGCACAGGTTGGTGAAAGGAAGACTCGTCGAGCCATGGTTGTGGGTTGGAATTCCAATCTCTATCCTTGTGGGGGAGAGGGGAGTTTGTATATCAGCTCAGTATAAGCATAATATAACCTACTCAGTTGATTATATGGGAAATATAAACCAATATACAAACCTCGGCTTCGCCTCGGTTTGTATACAGGTTTATATTTCCCATATAATCAACTGGTTAGGTTATATTATATACATATTCACCACTTATATTCACCACTTTTCGAAACTTGCATGTACTGTAAAGAGAGCAGTACTCGGTTCTGCGCTTGATTCCTCTTCAGTCAGCGCACCGGAGCTGTCGAGTGCCCTAGAACATTTTCTACGCTAACTTCCGTAGAGAGGACTTTTCTGAGTACAAACGAAATAATTCCTTGCTTGCCATTGCCGCTGGATCCGCATGTGACCAGGTGCTGACAGTGAGCATCTTCACAGACGGAGCGTTCCAGCGAGCAAACAAGGTTTTGGACGCTCAACATGTCAATGGCCCGATGATTGCGAATCAAGCGGCAAGCCAGGAATTTCGCTTGTACTCAGAACAGCCCTCTTCAAGGACATTAGCGTAGAATTTTCTTAGAGCACACAACAGCTCCGAAGCGCTGCCTAAAAAGAAAAGAAGTGAGGGTAGAACCGCTTAGCTCGCTGTTATCTACTCCCGAATTGGCGCGATGATCGCGGATTGGTCAAATCTTCGCGTGAAACGAAACCTCTCTCTGATTGGTCAAATCTTCGCGTGAAACGAAACCTCTCTAATGATTGGCTCCCGCCACAAAGCTGCACGAGCGTGTTCTCCATGGTGATTGGCACGAGCGTGTTCTCCAAGGTGGTCACCTCCCATACCACATGCACCAGTATGTGTACACAATCTATTGAACAAGATTCTGAACACGCCGCCGCGCCCTCCGATTCAGGCAAGAACACGCCAGTCGGTCTGAAGGCTCAGTGAAGCAACAACGACTTACGTTAGTTCTGCGTACATGTACATGTATGAACAACAGGACTCGTTTGTTGGAATTTAGGGACTAGAGGGTGAATATGAAGAGGTATAAGTCTAATATTACCTTCAGCCTCGTGAATATGGGCGAATATTCACTAGCTATACAAACCTCGGCTTCGCCTCGGTTTGTATACTAGTAAAAATTCGCCCATATTCACTTGGCTTCAGGTAATATTATATAAATATACTCACAAAGCAAAGTGTAAATAGCTACAACATGGCGCAGATCTAAAAGTTGCGAATGGCGGCAGTGCAAAGCAGCGGCAGTGCAATTTTTTTGAAACGAAAGGAAGTGGATTGTAGCAGCTGTATACACACCGCCTTCCAGCCGAGTCACAAGCAAACCGTGATTTGTTTATACACACCTTGACAGTGAGATCCATTACCAGTATATCCAGTGTCACATGTGCATACATAACTTCCCAGTGTGTTGACACAACTTGCGTTCTGAGCACAGATCTTGCCAGTTGTATTACATTCATCAATGTCTAAGATTATTCATGGTGAAGAACAAAATCCAGCATACACACGTGAAAACAACTCCAGATGACTCCTCCAGGAGTTTTTCATCTTGCGCTCTGCCAAAAAAGCCTTAAAATCCTTTATGTATGCTCTTATCTTTTTTGCAGCACATCACGTTGCAGAGCCTCAGGTTCCAGCACATCATGGTGCAGCCCATCACGTTGCAGCACATCACGTTGCAGAGCATCAGGTTGCAGCACATCACGTTGCAGCACATCACGTGCCAGAACATCAAGTTGCAGAACATCACACTGCAGCTCATCAGGTTGTCACGTTGCAGCCCCTGGGATTGTGTCGCCAACCCAGTTTGATAACAGATTTATTCGGAAACAGTACACAGAGATGTAAAGACTGGAATTTTGATTAGTCAATTACTAGATAGGAATCACCAGTGTCGTGTGCTAATACCAAGGTGATTACAACTGGCTCAGAGTCTAGCAGTCAAGGATATATTTCCATCAAGCTTATACTCACACTGACACTGAAACCTAACTACTGCAGCTCACATGCATGCAAACTGACTTACCCAGGCATGGCTGGTGGTCTAAGTCTGACCATGTTCCATTCGGCTGGCACTTTATTGCTGTGGGAACTGTAGTGCCTTCTCTGTATCCAATATTACAGGTTACATTCAGTACAGTCAAATATGTAGTGGATAGAGGGACAGGAAGTTTGCCCGCAGTTACATTGTTCGGAGGTGGTCCACAGTCAACTTCTACATGAGCAAGCACAGGAAACAAGCACATTGATGCAAAGATGGAAATTGGTGAGAAGAAAAAAATGCAAGTTTGTTTTTGTCTGTTTCTTTTATTTGAATTCGTTTAGAGCACAGGCAAAGAGGCTGGTGCAGGCGCAGATCAACTCTATGTTTGCCGTAGCAACTTACCACCCGACACGATACCAACATACCCTACAGTGCTAGTCTTCGTACTAAAGCGGAACCAGAATAGCTCTGATTTTATTACTTTTACAAAATGGCATGCTAAGCTCTCAAATACTGATAATTTGGTTCCGCTACAAGTATTTGGACAAATTGGCTTATGCAGCATCACATTGTGGGCCTTGTGATGTAGCACTAGCACAAATTATAATAATTTACATTACACCAAATGTTCGGGACTGGTCTACGCTGAGCAAATACAAGCTCACTTACTAAGACATGGTTCGTGGCCCAGATATGACCATGTTCCGTTCAGTTGGCATTTGATTGCTTGGGGAGTTGTATGGCTTGCTTGATACCCAATATTACAGGTAACATTCAGGACGGTCAAATAAGTGGTAGGTACAGGAACTGAGAATTTACCAGCAGTTACATTGTTAGGAGGCGGTCCACAGTCAACTTCTACAAAAACATGGTAACATGATTCAGTGATTGAAGTTGTTGAACGTTGTTGAAATGTTGACAAGCATTGAAGTTCGAACAGGGTGTTTAAATTGTCCAAATACAACGTGAGAAAAGCAAAGATGACACATATTCAGCTGTAGCACTCGGTGCAAATACAATAAGTAAAATGTCATGATTGTATATTCCATAACATCATCGAAGTCAGTGTTCCACAAAAACAAGACATGAATTTTGACAAGTCAGTTATAGCGCCAACATCTTTGGTATCTGCAAGGAAACAGTCATACTTATACAAAAAGAGAAAGACTAAGGAGCTAAGAGTCACGCTATACTGTCCACTAACACCACCAGTTACTAAACAGTCATATGTGTTATTTTATTTGAAGATGTGAGAAGCTAGGTAACCTTCGTGTAACTAGGAAGTGGCCTGTGGCAGCTGTGTACCTACCTTGACAGTGAGATCCATTACCAGTATATCCAGTGTCACATGTACATAGATAACTTCCCAGTGTGTTGACACAACTTGCGTTCTGAATACAGATATTACCAGTTTTACTACATTCATCAATATCTATAGTCATGAATGGATAATGATCACATCGAGAATAATGTCACCCAAAATCCGATGACAAAAATCTCTTGGGTAAATTGTTTTTGAGTAAGAAGAGTTCTCAGTTTCACAAGCAAACCCCGTAATTTTCGCAGGAGACAAACGGGTGTACTGTTAACTAACTAATGGTTAATTTCCTTAGCGGGCGGGTTAACGGGTACCTTTCAGCAGCCATGTTTATTTTTGCGCATTTTCCACATCAATCATGATTTAAATTTATCTCTACTCAGGTTGCATTTTTATATCACATCAATTGGGAAATTGATTTGTGTCTCACAATAATAACGATACCATGAATGGATGTCATCCAAACAGTGCCCATGTACACCAGCAGTTACTCGTACAAGGATCTGAAAGGCCAAGGGTGTACGTAGGCAGTCAGGTCGTCCTAGTGCTATTTTGATACATATACACAAATCAACTGCAGATCAATGTAATCCAATCCATGTCAGGTATGTCAAAAACCCATGCCAAAGGTTCCGTGATCTTGCGCACACCTGGCAGCGATGTTCGCAGAGAAAAGGTACTCAGCTGTTGAACGCATGAGACGAATCACCGCAAACCAGCAATCGTGTATCAACCACCCTCTCACCCAAACATGTAGTTTGAAATCCTATTTTCTTGCAGCATTTTTGATTCGTGATGCTGATTGTAGTTCAACTCCGAGTAGAAAGACATTGACCAACACATGTACCATGTCACTCACCAGTACAAGGCTGGTTGTCCAGATATGACCATGTTCCCTTTGGCTGGCAGTATATTACTTGGGGAGTTGTAGTACTTGCTCTGTATCCAATATTACAGGTTACATTCAGAACTGTCAAATATGTAGTGGATAGAGGGATTGAGAGCGTACCAGCTGTGACATTACTTGGAGGTGGTCCACAGTCAACTTCTACATAATCAAACATAATTTTGACAGGCACTGAGGATCACATAGATATTCAAAGTGACAAAATACAATTCAGGACGAGCACTGACTATACTAATTAAGTTGCGCACTCAGTGCAAACACCATAACGAAAAAAAGTTCACGTCGCATCATGTATATTCCATGTATGTATGATAAAACATTCAAAGCCAGTGTTCCTCGAAGATGCTCAACACAGTTTTACCACTGGTATTTGCATTGAGTGCGCAAGTCAATCAATGCATTAAGATCATGCGTATCTTCGGGTATACATTAAATAGGTGTGGGAGGCAGGGTATCACCTTCATGTAGCAAAGGTATAGATCAGTGAAGTATAGCAAAAGCGAGTAGAGCAAGGAAATAATACTAATGCACAAGTAGCTGTGTGCCTACCTTGACAGTGAGATCCATTACCAGTATATCCAGTGTCACATGTGCATACATAACTTCCCAGTGTGTTGACACAACTTGCGTTTTGAGTACAGATCTTGCCAGTCGTTTTACACTCATCTATATCTACAGAAAAGGATAACATCAAGAATAACGTCATCCAAAATTTGGCAAATCTTTTTTTATTAAGACGATTGTTTTCTGTGGAAACAGACTTATCCTTACAAACACAGATACGATTTAGACATTCAAAGTTTTTTCCAGCATTGAAGCTCAAGCCTCGCGGAATAGATCTTTTAAATAAGTCCCTCTCAATCGATCTTCCTCTGTGCACCAACACAAATTTTCACAAGGACAACATTTCCCATCCGCTCACACTACAACCATGCATGGCAATTGTTCATCAGCCACCCTCCCACTCAAATGTGAAGTTAGGAATGGCATTCATTTTTGGGGAAACTGTGGTGCTGGCTCCATAGCCAACATTACAGGTTTCATTCATGTCAAATATGTGGTGGATAGAAGGAGCTGAGAGTTTACCAACGGCTACATTGCTTGGAGGTGGCCCACAGTCAATTTCTACAAATTCACACACGAGTCTCACGCGAACCGTGAAATATATTTTTTATGCAAAGAGCGAAATACTTCTTGTGAAGCACTTGAACCTAATTCATGCAAGGCAAGCACCCTTGTATCAAGAATTGATATGGCGGGATGAGGTTAACTTAGTGTTGCAAGTGTCAAATATATGAACAAGGGAAACTTTGCCTCTGTAGGCCAAGACGAAGAGAAGGTGCTTTTTCAAGTGCCATTCTTACCTTGACAATATGATCCATTTCCTGTGTAGCCAATGTCGCAGGTGCAAGTATAGCTCCCCAGGGTATTTGTACACTGCGCTACCTCAGGACATGTATCATTAGCGGCAGTACATTCATCAATATCTGACCGGTGTAGGAAGGAGGTAGCACAGCATTGATCAAGCACATGACATTGTCTAAGATTTTTAGATCCGACAAACTATTGTTGCAGCACTTGAGAATTTGTTAAAAGTGGCTCATGCCGAAATAATTGCAACGCTAGGGATGTCCAGAATGAGGAAATAAATATTAATTATTTGGATATGTATTTGGGCCTTTTGGAGGGATTATGGCCCCTCGAAGTAGCCTGAACAAGGCGTTCTCTAAGGAAGAGACAGGTCTGCATTGATGACAATAAAATATTTCCAGCATTCGTCTGTGGCTTCATGAAATCATGTCAGTAATCCTCATAGTATCAGAACATGTCAGGGAAGATTTATCAGCAAAGATATACCGGTTGAAAGTACAGGCTTCTGTGTGTGAAGACGAAACTGGTATCTGAACCCCGATTCCATATGATGGTGTAAAAATGTTTTGCAACTTAAATTTTGCAAAATTGGCCCGAAAATGATTGAGTTTTTCTTGTTTGTCATCGCCCTACGTCAGTATCATAACGTGATATCAAAATGATCTTAGGTCATTGGATTCGTGTGCCCAATGTTTCCAGAAATATACGAAGAAATGAAAGTCTCTCGATGTCGACTCCAATGGATTTGGTTCAACAGTGTGATATTAAAGTGGCCCGGCCAGAAAAGGACTTGAAATTCAATTAATAGTATATCATAGTTTAGTACAAGCCTGACTCATAGAAACAAATGAAAAGCAACTTCCTGTGTGTAGCAGAAGTTTTTCTCTTAATTCGTGCCATAAATACAGACTCGGAGGCTGACAAGGAGGCGCAGAGAGAAGATTTGTTCCTTTTCTCTCCTTTCAAGTATGCGGAGCAACCACAAATTTACTCACCAAGACAGGCCTGGTGGTCCAAATCTGACCATGTTCCATTAGGCTGGCACTCTATTGTCTGGGAAACTGTAGTACTTGCTCGATACCCAATATCACAGGATACATTCAGCACCGTCAAATATGTAGTGGATAGAGGGACTGAGAGTTCACCAGCAGTTACATTGCTTGGAGGCGGCCCACAGTCAACTTCTACATAAATAAATACAATGAGGCAATGATGAAATGTGTCGGGTCAAAAACAATATTTCACCGTTCGCGTGAGACTCTGCCAAATGCCCAGTTTTCCGTATACGCAGGAACGCCACCACCCTCTTGAATCAAGGCTCAATAGGGTACTAAAAAATAGGAACCAAATGCAATGCGACAAGTGTACAGGTGTGCACAATTTAAATTAATTATGTTCATAGCTCTTCCCAACAATGTTATCTCCTTGCCGTTTCTTCACAATTATACATGACATGTAGTTATTGCTTCTGGTATTGTACGGAGTGCGCAAGTGCATCATTCAGTTGAATAAGATGACTAGTACTCGCATCACTGGGGAAACACTAAAAAATTGAAGTGAGAGGTAAATACACGCGTGTCCACAACATGCTCTCTAGGCTGCGCAGTTCTTGCGCAGAGCTCTCCTTCTCACCACCACCACCAGTACCGCTGTGGTGGTTGGTGCCTTCAACTTCATTCTAAAGGTGAAAGACTCAGGGTATCCTTTATGTTACAATAAAGTTAAATGTGTTACCCCATGTGTCCCTACCTTGACAGTAAGATCCATTACCAGTATATCCCGTATCACATGTACATAGATAACTTCCCAGTGTGTTGACACAACTTGCGTTCTGAGTACAGATCTTGTCAGTTGTATTACATTCATCACTGTCTAAAGTCATAAAGTGAAAAGGATAACATCGAGAATACCATCATTCAAAATCTACCGAAAATAGTTTTGTTGGACAGACTGTTTGTTGAGAAAGCAGACTTTCAAGTTTAGTAAACAAACACCATGATTTTCAGAGAGACTAAAATCCACACTCAAACACACTGAAACCGTCTGTCAGATTTTTCTATCAATCACCCTGTCACCGGAACATGTAGTCCGAAATCCTATTTTCTTGCAGCACTTCGATTCGTGAGGCTGATTCTAGTTCAACTTCGAGTGGAGAGACATTAACCAACACATATACAATGTCACTCACCAGTGCACGGCTGGTTGTCCAGATGTGACCATGTTCCATTAAGCTGACACTCTATTGCTTTGGAAACTGTAGTGCCTGCTCTGTATCCAATATCACAGGTTACATTCAGGACGGTCAAATATGTGGTGGATAGAGGGACTGAGAGTTCACCCGCAGTTACATTGTTTGGAGGTAGACCACAGTCGACTTCTACACAATCAAACAAAATAATGAAAAGTATGAATTAAGCAGACATCACCCAGCAACATGACTAGTCGGTAGAGGTGTAAATTCATTCATGTTCTTGTTTGTAGCCATTCATACTCTACACATCTTATAAAACTATGTTTTCTCCACATAGATAATTTAGACAGAATGCCTGAGAAAACAGAAAAGCTGGGCTGGGCCATCTCTCCTACTTCGCTAAAATTTTGCAATTAGGTTCCCTTGGGGTCTACAACAACCAATCGGAAGGGCTTGTTGCATAACCTACGGACACCTTGGAACTGGGGACCACCGAGGCTGAGCAGAGTTTTTTTATAACTGGTCTATATTTCTCATTATATACGAGGTTCCTCGCTATAATATATTAATATCTCTCCGTATCCAATGTGTGTGGCCTGCTAATGGCTTGTTTCTCGCCGACAAATGCAGTTTATCTGCTTTCGTCTATTCCTCTGACTGTACTTCTCAACACGGAGATCAAGATCTGCAGTGTCCTCTTCTGTTATTCAACTTGCTGTCGGAAAACCACCATCCACTGGTGAAAACCACCATCCACTGGTGAAAATCATGTGAGGTTTTCCGAGTAATGGATCTGCTCCCCATCGGAGCTGTCAACGTAAGCTAGAGTATGCAATCATGGATGCTCAGGTGGATGGATTGGGGCAGTACAATCTGTAAATGAGTGTGCAAGGTCATGTGCACAATATACAAATAGTCGTCAGGCGAAATTACTGGTCAGTCGGCGTCACGCATTTTTCTCAAAAAATTGCGTTTCACCTGCTGAGAGAGTATACGTGCACTCGAGTCTCATCCTGAGCACGTTTTTTTCTTCTTTTTTTACGCTCCAGTATAGCTGAATTTTACATTGCAAAGCCATCCTCGGTTGTTGTGTTCGTTGTTCAAATGAAGTGGACATTCAATCATGAAGGCAGAGGACATAGGAGCCTGATTGGAGCTTCTCATGGCATGGGACGGCCACACAGAGACACTTTGTGATTTTCTGAATATAAAATACCGTACGCACGATGCTGAGATCAATTTGTGCAATATCAAATTGTTTGTGATCTACCACATCGAGCAGAACACGATCAAAACGAAACCTTAGCGACGGTTAGGCTGCCGACCTGACTTGACGCATGATCCCTGGCTTCACCAGACGCCAGAAGTCGGACACCATGTCCTTTGACGCGACGTCCATCTCCAAAAAGAACTCCATCTTCGTCGTGAAAAGCCTTGAAATACTCAATATTCAGCCGAGATTCGCGGTCTCACCCTTTCTCAGATCGAATTTTTTTTGTTGTTGTAGCAGTTGCAGGGCAGATCCCCGCCACTACTTCAACAGGGGATGGCTCCAAAGCATGCCTGGAAAAAGCCATATTGAGGTTGCAAGCCACCCCTTTCAGCAAGAAATTCGAAATTTCAATGGTGGAAGATATACTATGAAGAGAATTTCAAAAAGTATGTTTCGCGGAGCGATCGCACAACCTACGTCATTCAAACTCTGCAGGATGGTTCAGACGTAAATGCTAGGCATGAAACCACTGGGGATGATGTCACAGCTGACACACAGAGTCACACATACTGCAGATTTGTGTGCACAGATACTAAATTTGTGGACGTCGTCATCTTCTTCCCACTGATCTCAAATGTGCTATGACGTGCTATTTTGCCTGACGATTACATGTACTGCAGGGATTTATTGTGACTATGGTTTTCCTGAGTGGTGTATATACCTCTTTTATAGGCCCTGGGCCCACCTGCACTCTTTTCGTAGGCACTGCCGAAACCTCACTTACGCCTCCGCCATTTCCTTGGCAACGGCGGAGATGGCTTCAGTGTGCTACTTCACGCACTGAGTTTCTGGTGTTGTTTCGTTGCCGCTTGGTGTGTTTTCATTTTGTTCTTCTTTGCCAATGTACTTGGTGTGCGCTGAAATCCGCTTGAATAAGCAGCTGGAACGATGTATTTATCTATCTTTCGTCGGTCCCAGAGCGAAGGACTGTTAGGTCCTCGTTGGAGAAGTCATCCGACGATGGAAGGAACTCACTGAGAAAATGCACCTGACAAAGTTTTGACGGAAGCCGACGGCATTGTTGGCGCACGTGTGTTTCCGTACGTTTCCTGTCGCGTAGTTAGAAAAAATCCAATAGGACACGTGTAGATCTCTTCAGCTACTGAGAACATCATACCTTGGCTGCGTGAGGGCCACGGGATATCCCAGTGGGCTGATGCTTCCTTCACTCCAGGCATGTGCTTGCATACATGCCGAATGCGTCAACTTGGAAGCATTGAAGTATGGGGCTGCCGGTAAAGAGTTCAGGTTATGTGTATCTCCAGAGATACATTAAAAAAAAGTCAAATGTGTGAGAGGCAGGGCATCACCTTCATGTAGCAAGGAAGTATAGCAAGAACGTAGACCGTTGCACAAGTAGCTGTGTACCTACCGTGGCAGTAAGATCCATTACCAGTGTAACCCATGTTACATGTACATGCATAGCTTCCTAGTTCGTTGGCGCAACTTGCGTTCTGAGTACATATCTTGTCGGTTGTGTTACATTCATCAATGTCTAAAGTAATAAAGTTAAAAGGATAACATCAAGTTGCAGTAATAGTAACATCATCCAAAATTTGAGAAGGGCTTGTTTTATGGAAAGATTTTATCTCTCTTTAATTTCTGTCGCCCACGTCCGCACAGAGTCCTTGGCTACACAAACTGAAAACCTTTCCGAATCTCTCCAAGTCAAACTTAAAATTCCTTCTAAATGTTCGCTCAAGAGAGCATCTTCCTTCGTGTACTGAGCCAAGGACTCTGTGCAGGCATGGGCCGTAGAAATTAAGTATCATTAAAAGGCTAGAGATGAGTTACACCCTCTCTATTATCCGTGCACTCATACTTCAAACACACAAGGCAAGGTAGGTAGGTCAAAAAATGTTCCTTTTTTGTATTATGTTTAATTTCCCAACTGATGATCGTCACAAGAAAACTTTCTTCAACTCGGATGGTGAGCCCGATAAATCATGGTGAAGAAGGGAGAAGGCCAAAATGTTACGATTTTATGACTAACTGCCCACCAACGTAACCAGATCTTATACAGTCAGCGAATGCGAGGAAATCGCCAGGTCGCCGAATGTCTCACTACTCGTTGTCAGTTTTGTGCCATTTTGCCGCACTCGCTGACTGTATAAGATCTGGTAACGTTGGAAAAATTTATTGGAAACATTTTGACTTACCTACCTTGCTTTGTGTGCTTGAAGTATGAGTGCGCAGATTATTGTATACATAGCATTATTTAATTTGCTGTCTCCACGTAGATAATGTACCGTAAAGTCTTGTATAAAAGCCGCGGCTTCTATGACTTTCTTGGTGAAATTTTGCAGGCTTCTACATGAGACAGATTTCAGTACAAGACACGTTTTTTCTATGTATGTCAACACTAAAACCAGGCTTATTGTAATTTGAGGGGCCCAAAATTGCGGCTTCTATTCGACGGCGCCTTCTATTCAAGTGCGGCTTTTATACAATACTTTACGGTATATAGTCAAAGTTTTTCAGAACACCCAAGATAAAGTTCAAGTCTCTGTGTTGACTAAGCCTTGTACATAAAGTCCTTTATATACCAACAAATTCTCAGAAAGACAACATTTCTCGTCTGTCCACACTACAACAGTGCATGGAAAATGTCCATCACCCACACTCCCATGAATACATGTAGGTAGGAATGGCATTTTGCCTGGCGCACATCGATTCATGTGGCCAATTCTAGCTCAAAGTGTCCTTGTGTGCAGAGGGTGAAACTCATCTGAGTCAGGCACAGAAAGACGTTGACCAACACATGTCCAAAATCACTTACCCAGACAAGGCTGGTTGTCCAGATATGACCATGTTCCATTAAGCTGGCACTTTATTGTCTGGGAAACTGTAGTACTTGCTCGATACCCAATATTACAGGTTACATTCAGGACGGTCAAATAATTGGTGGATAGGGGGAATGAGAGATTACCAGCAGATACATTGCTTGGAGGTGGCCCACAGTCAACTTCTACAAATAAAAACACAGTTATGCAAAGACCGAAATACTTCTCTTGAAATGCTAGACCAAAAGAGATACAAGGGGACCAGTCTGTTTGCGCAATGTTCTCATACTTCAGAAGAAAGGAGCTCCCACCTTCACATTGAAATAGAAAAAATCACACGGAAACGAGCTATGAAGCAACTATCCATGGCCCCAACAAGATAATAAGCAGTCAGAAAGTGCGATAACAAGGCACATATCTGACATGTTACTGAGACACTCAAGAACCTGTGGCATAGTTCTCACACACCTCCAGTGCGTAAACCAGCAGCCTTCCAGCTTGGAAGGTTCACAAGTCTTTTCCATGTGATTTCTTCAATTTTAAATTTTTTGGCTCAGTATTAGAGCTAAATTTGCACACCACGGAAGCGGAAAGGTGGTTCTTGACCAGGGAGTTGTACGACTCCTTGTTCTTGACCTGCCCGGTACGCGAACCCGTCGAATTTTTTTTATTTTTTTATTATATATAATACCGGTCTACTATAAACGAATCTATACTATAGTATCTGTACGTTTGGCCCTCATTTTTTGGGGTCTTGTTGCTAGGAGACAGCTAAAATGGCACTCTACGCGTAGCTGAGGTCCAAGGCTTTCTGACGATGTGCAGAACAACCATGCTTACCATACAAATTGTTGCCGTATCGATCGACTGAAGTTTGTTGAAATTGGAAAAGAAGACCATCCGTCATGCGCGCATTTCGAGAATGCGAGTGCATCTCTTGGGGCCTTGTTTGACAAGCGTTCTTAGAGCAGTACCATCACCAGTCCAGGCTGGATGTCCCGGGAGGTTTTGCAGTGTAGTGTGTTGAGAAAAAGAGCTCCGTTGAGTCCTGCTAGTTCAAAAATATATCGTCCACGAATGAAGAAACAAAATTCTACAAACAGAGAGGAAGCCTTCTTGCTGCCGACACGGCGACAGCGAATGTCACAAGGACTCGTCAGGTGCGATCAGCAGGTTCGACTGGCCGTGAGAATCACTGTATGCGTAAGCTCGCGCCTGAGTACTCATCTGAGCGAGAGTGACCAAACCGAAACTGCGATATCGTGTAATGGGAATTGCTGAGGCTGGCGTATCGCTGATGGCGAGGTGTTGGTGTTCAATGGCGGTATTGTGGAGAGCCTACATTTCTTGTAAAGACGTAGCCCTTGCCTGATTGTTTATCGTACGATTTCAGCTCCATCACGAACTTGGTATGCCCTTCGTGCTGTGATATTCGTGTATTTCATTCGCAATTGTATTTTCTCTCAGCTTGAAGGGCTACCATGTGCCCTATCCTTGCCTGGACCTAGTCATATTTGAATTTTCTGGACGCATTCAGGCATACAGATTTTGAAAATATATGGTTTACCCATACCTACATCACATGGCTCTTGAGTTGTTGCTGGTTGTGTGTACATGTATTTGCGTGACCACCCCTCACATACATTGAGTTAGACCGGCAAAGGGTTAAAAAATTGCGTTCATACATTGATTTTATCCCGGGAAGAGGACCTTGCCTTAGTGTTACGTCCTGCTGGTCGTACTCCATTGTAACATCCCTAAGTTCGTCTGATTCCATTTGATTTTCTTCATACTGTCTGCATTTTTGACTCTATCCCACTAATGAACAACGTAGAATCCCGCAGATGAGCCAATGGGCTTATCTGTTCCACAGGGACATTTTGGTGGGCTTCTACAAGAACATGGGCTTATATGCGGGCATGAGCTTATATGCGGGCATGGGCTTATACGCTGACATCAACATTGAGCTATTGAAAAGTACCAAGGAAGTGAGAAGTACACTGCTGAAAGCCACTGTGCAAACAAAAAACAAACGATGATGATTGTGTTGAAATGTACGAAAACCCTACATGTAAATGTACATGGTATATGTACATGGTACGACCAAGAGTCCATCAATTTATGAACTCTTGGTCATTTATGGACTCTTGGTACGAAGTAGGCCCATAGGCCTGTACGGCGAAGCCGTTTGATGTTCGAACTTTCCCTTATATGGGGTGGGCGTATCCGCGGGATTCTACGGTACCCCAAATCACCTGTACATTCCGTCTGGCGAGACAGCAGGTATGACAATCTCCTTGGTTATGCTCGGACAAATCACTGTCCTCTCTTGAAAACCAAGCTACTCTTATCACGGATCATGTGTTGAAAGTAACGGGATTGTAATGAACAAGAAGCAACCCACCGTCCTCTCTTGATAAAAACATAGTACCGCTATCATTTTCCTTTCATTTTTATGATATTGAACTTAATTTGAACAAGTGGAATGTTTCCCCGATAGAGCATTAAAAGACAAACAGTTTTATCAAGTGCTCAGATGCACGGCTGTTTTTTTTGTGCGATTTCACGCCACTTTACAATATGGCCGCCGAAAGTCTCGATCGGGCTTCAATGGCAAGAAAATTTGAATTGTCAAATCGCCAGAACCCAAGTAGGCCATGGTTTCCCGTGGATTTTGGTGACTGGTTAGCCCAGACAGCCTTGGGAACACGCTGATCACGTGCATCTTGTTTCAAGCTTTCCGCTCGTACCTCACATGCCTGCCTTTCCTTCAAGAAACATTTGTTCTGCGTCGTGCAACTTTCGCTTCACTCTGAAGTACTCCTTGTGTCGTCGCTGTCAAACTCGGCCCCGAGAAGCCTTTCCTGGATTTTTCCCAGGCTAGATGGCAATTTTCCCAGGTAGAGGACTATCCTCTGGTTGTCTTCCCTGAGTATCGTTGTTGTTCGCGTATGAACTTCTAAGTTAGCGAGGCGGGTCAGGAACCTGTTTTCTCTTGATTCAGAAGACAAATGGCGTGGCCCTTTAGTTGCTGTTGAGTCTAGAAGGCTGCTTCCTGCTGTAAATTGCTTAGTTGGCATGTGGGATATTGTAGAAGAACACAGCAGCCGGCCAAGTGAGCTGGAAATTGTTATATCTCTCTTATTGTGCGTTGAACGAGTACGAAATGTCCAATTTGAATATTGTACACGCGCGCACGCCAAGCAGAGGCCGATAATCACAGGGGCGGTCGATCTCTGGACTACCAGGAGTAGTTTTGAGGAAATTTAAAGCGGAAAGACAGCTAACTGGGCAGGCCAGGACGCCTTTCCACCCTTCTTCTCTCTCAAATTACCTAAAAGTCGAGTATCTCGCTCGAGCGCTTTCAAAACATTTCTCTTGGATTCGCTTCCCAAATCGTGAAACCACGCGAGGGGCGACAAGAGTTTCTTCCAAAAACGCAAACTCATCCCGTATTTGCACGATTCGTACAATGTTACATAAATCGCACCGAACGACGCCATATTTATAAGTGGCTGTGCTGGAACAGCCGTGAGATGGTGAGCCAAGGAAAAATAAATTGTAACATGGAAATTGTGGGCACAAGTTATGCGATCGAGTCCACCAACTAAACCAGATTGTGAACAGTCAGACGTGCACAATCTAGGACAAAACTGACAAGGATTACTGAGACATTCATGAAGACATGGAAGTCAGCTTGAGCATTGCTCAATAGCGCTAACCAACGATCTTCCAACTTGGATTAATTCCAAAGTTTTGAGCTAGATTGTGCATGTCTGACTGTTCAAAATCTGGTTTAGTTGGAGGACTTGGTAGCATTACTTGTGCCCACAATTTCCATGTCACAGTTTTATCAAGTACCATTCTTACCTTCACAATATGATCCATTACCAGCGTAGCCAATGTTACATGCGCAAGTATAGTCCCCTGGGTTATTTGTACACTGAGCTACCTCAGAGCATGCATGGTTAGCTGCAGTACATTCATCAATATCTGAACAGTGTAGGAAAGTGCTAGCATGCATTGGTCAAGTGCGTATTCAAGGCTTTTGGCCTCCAATATAGTATCACTGTTCATGATTTATTGCTCTAGTACTTGAGAGTGTTTAATATATTATCACTGATGCACACCCTTACCCTCATGTCCTTTTTGTATTAGAAATCCAACACAATTAGAAGAGTGAAACCAACTCATGACGCGCACACATTTTAATTGAACATAAGTTTTTCTGCAAGTCAGGTACTTCATCTTAACCAGTCGAATATTGCAAATGCTCCATATGGACGGCACCTGGGTTTCTTGATTGGCACTATCCTGTCTAAAGAAGTGAATTGGATTTTACATCTGCGGAATCCAGAGTTTCGATCTGGACATTATATCTGTTAAAACTGAGGAAGTATGTGCATTAGGTAGACTTCAGTGGCTTTGCCCCGCTTGGCTTGGCGCTGGATACCGTAGGTTGTCCAAAAACCAGTACACGGAAGGAAAGTGAATGGACCATTGATGAGAAAGAAAGAAAGAGAAGGCGAGAGAGAGGGAGAGAGAGAAAGAAATAAAGAAAGGGAAGGAGATAGAGAGAAAAGAGGGAAAGAGAAGGAGAGAGAGAGAGAGAGAGATAGAATAGCTAGTAGTTGGAGTAGCTAGTAGATGCTAGTAGTTACATTATGTTCCCTACCCTGACAGGCATATCCATCTCCAGTGTACCCAGAACTACAAGTGCAATTGTACCCTCCCACTGTATTTATGCAGTGTGCATCCTTTGAGCAACCATTGCTGGTACCATTGCATTCATCAACATCTGTCAAAATGGGAAAGCAACAGACACAATCGGCGACTGCTAAACTCACCAGGCGCCTATGCCGATTCAGAGGGTTACACTGTGAAACAATACTAGTGTAGTGGCACTCTAAGCCGGTGCAGTGCACAAGTGTGGGACAAAGGGCAGGAATAGCGAGAACACCTCCCCTGCAAACTCGGCCCCATTTCCAATGCACCCAAGCAGCATGTAAAGTATTCCCGGAGTATGAGTATGAGTATGAGTATGAGGCGCAACCATATTTGTTTATTGCGAAACACACTGCCTTCTACACTGCCTTTCGAGGTTCAATTGAACAGCAGTGTAACATTGCCACGTTTCCTCCGGATAATGTGGTTCGTACACAAACATCAAGATACTAGAGAACACAGCCAGGCAGATAGCAGTACTCTCCACTCACCCAAGCATGGCTTGGATAAAGGTGACCATGTTCCGTTGATCTCGCATGTAGTTGACTGAGAAACTGTTGGGTCTGCCTTGCATCCAGGGGAGCAGATAACATCCAGCCTGGTTGTGTAGTAAGTAGATCTAGCAGTTGACAGCTGGCTACAGGAAATGTTGTCAGCTGGTTGTCCACAATCTATTTTCACTGCAACAAGGAAATAGTAAGCAAAGACAAAAGCAAGCAAAAATTCACTGAGATGGCACAAGGCCAAGCAAAACCACCAACTGCATTGTTTCAAGCCTGCAAGATCAGCTTTCCTCTGAAATCTAGCCAACATAATAATAACTATACCAGGAAGAACAAAGAAGGAAGGGAAATGCGCCCTTATCAAACTTAGGATATGTAAATCTGAACCACTTCATCACTCAGCAAACAAGAAGAGGAAAGGCTAAATTCAGAATGATGTAATTACCATACTCCAGTGCTCAAAGAGTGCTCAATACTCACGTAGAGAAGGAGAGACAAAGAGAGACAAAATGAGATACAAAGAGAGGCAAATTAAGAAGAGAGAGAGAGAGGGGGGAGAGAGGAGCTGTGTTGTAAACGCGTCCTTTCTCTCGCTCCCTCTCTCTCTCTCCCTCTCTCTCTCCCTCTCTCTCTCTCTCCCTCTCTCTCTCTCTCATCTATCTCTACCTTTCTCTATCTCTCTTTCAATGTCTCTGTCTCTGTCTCTGTCTCTGTCTCTATCTCTATCTATCTCTCTCTCTCTCTATCTCTCTCTGTCTCTCTCTATCTCTCTCTTTTTCTCTCTCGCTTTCTCTCTCTCTCTCTCCCTCCCTCTCTCGCTTTCTCTCTCTCTCTCTCTCTCACTCTCTCTTTCTCACGTTCACGCCATGATTGGGAACTTACATGTGCAAATGTCAACCTGTGTTGTTCCATTACACACCGGCTGCTCATGCAGGTACACATAGCCACTATCACAGGTAACCATGCCATCAGCCGATATGTTTGTGATATGGTCATCGGCTTGGCGATTGCACGCTGGATGGAAAAACGGAAAAGATTGGTGGAGGTACTACTGCTATGCAACCTAAACGCAACTAGCATGACAGCTGTTATGCATCATGGGAGTCTGAGACATGGGATCGATTCCCAACAGGGAAATGCTATAAAGAGATTTACAGCGCCAGACTTCTTGACTACCGTATTCCCCCCAATATAAGTTGCACCTTTTTCCACTAAAATTCAAGGGTAACAAAGCGTTTAACTCGGAGGATGAGCAGTGGACAGTGGGCATGACATACTATGTACTGACGTGAATGCATCCAAACTTGCTCAAACCTGAAAACGGAGGTGTGACTTACAATCATGGGGGAAACACGGAATTTGAAACGTTGCTTTCATGTGGTAGGCATTTATTTGTTACTCGAGAATCTTTGTGACGTTTGATACTTGATCAGACCGCTGGTGGTCCAGTAATTACTCTATCTATTTCTCTTGTTTCTCTCCTTTCACCATGAAAAAACAACATTTGTTTCACTTGTAGACCTATAATCGTCCAGGATCAATTTTCTCGTTCTATTCAACAGTGTGGTAATCCGGAATTAAATGAATGAAATACCACAAAGATGCTATATAAATCTCTCCACAAGATGCAAAGAAAACTATGTAGGAGGTAAATCAGAATGGTTACTTGAACGAGAGAGCTTGGAAGCTCAGGGTCCTACGCTATGCTTTTTTTCCGTTGATGACCTAGGCAAAACAAGCATAGGGATGTTAAAAAAATTTCATTTCTCCAATTTTTTAAAGACATAACCTGGGATTCGAACCCTCACTATCGCTTTGCATGCATCCCCCGATACACTTCGCATATATACTAATTCTTCCAAGTTGCTTCACGTTATGATCTTGCATTTGAAAGCCCTCTTTGAATATTGTGGCCCGTGGCCAGCTGTGTTTGATGGTACGGTACGGTAGAGGACAGATACGGGAGCCAGCAAATATTGTGGCCAGCTGTTTGTGGCCAGCTGTGTTTGATGGTACGGTATGGTACGGAACAGATACGGGATAGCGTCAGGCGTGACACAAACAAACAAACAAACAAATAAATAAATAAAAACCAAATTAAAGCTGTGTGGACCCTGGCTTCTGCATAGCTACGGGAATAAACCCTTTGACTGGTGCTCAGTACTGTTGCAGGGGCTTTTAGGACTAGCAAAAACGGACCAATCTTACGGAAAACACATCACACGTAAAAGTCCGTGACTTGGGCATCTGTTCTTCAAATATTATCATCTTTTGCTTCCTTGAAAGCTACTGCAACTAAAAAAATGATGAGGTGCAAACTCACAAATTCACAAATTTGGACACGAGATTTAGAAGTAAGCGGATATGTCCCAAACAGGGAGTGCAGATGCGAAACTAAAAATTGTCATGATGAGTGAGTCTCCTTTTGACTCTCCTTGCTCGTATTGATCTCAAACAAATTTCCGCTCTCCATCCTTTCTATTTCTCCTCTCGCTCTCTCTCTCTCTCCCTCACTCTCTTTCTCTTTCTCTCTGCAAAGATTTCTTTCCCTAGCTGTGTTGCACTTACCACCCTAAGACCATATAATCATAGTTCTGTACCCCACGAGTCGTAGGATTGTATTCTGAATGGAGTTGACAGTTTGTGCTGAGGAAAGATTCAGTGTCAATAACTCGCCGAAGGACATGCGGTATGCGGATCTAGCCGATCCATGCCGAGCAAACAGGTGGCAAGTGGCTTCTTTTTCGGTTGAGATAGGTGCGCGGTTTTTCATCCCGGACTCTCTTTGGAGGGCTCAGAAAGTGCTTGGGTTTTCTAATCGAAGAATAACATTTATTTGTAATTTGTGGAGTAAGACGTCTCTGCGAAGCAGCTACATCATCTGGTTGCGCTGCCAACAAAACCATTGGTCGGAAGATCCACTTTTCTGAGGTACTGTATGTGGGACTCTTTTTATTGAATTGCGTTGAAATTTATTCCCTTAATCTTATGATATCTTTTCTATCATTTCCCCATATGAGTTCTTATCAGTTGCTGTGAACACCTTGAGCGGAGAGCACTTGCTCGAGCATTGAACCCAGGTTCTTAATTCACCATTCCCAGTTCGCCAGGCTGGGCGGGGTTGTGAGCAGGCTTTCATTTCATCTTTTCTTATTGTTTCTGCTTTTCATCTCATTACAAAAATTCTGCGCTTTTCTCAATCTGCGCACAAAAGTTAGACTGACAACCTGCTTGTTAAATCATGCACCTGCTATTAGGCATAAAAACCCTGTTGTAGAGGTCTCAGTCCTCATTTGTTATACTTACCTGTCCTTATAAATGTAACTTACTCTCTCTCTCTCTTTCCCTCTATCTCTCTCTATCTCTCTCTCTCTCTCTATTTCTATCTCCCTCTCCCTCCCTCTCTCCCTCTCTCTCTCTCTCTCTCTCTCTCTCTCTCTCTCTCTCTCTCTCTCTCTCTCTCTCTCTCTCTCTCTCTCTCTCTCTCTCTCTATCTATCTATCTATCTATCTATCTATCTATCTATCTACTTATCTATTTCTCTCTCTATCTATCTATCTATCTATCTATCTTTCTTTCTCTCTCTCTCTCTCTCTCTCTCTCTCTCTCTCTCTCTCTTTCTCTTTCTCTTTCTCTTTCTCTCTCTCTCTCTCTATATATATATATATCTCATAAACGTATTATCTGGTTATGACATTATCCTACGTTTGGTGTGTTGCCCCATACACTGGGCTTGCAAAAGCAGTTAAATCCATGTGTACATTTTTTTACATACTCACTGAATTCGCATACCACATAGGCCATATAGGAGGTGTTCCACTTGGCATTTGCAGATTGTGTGATATATGCCAATTCTTTCTCACTGCTCATATTGGAATGATTGCGCCATGCGAGCTTCTGTGCAGCAAGTAACCCACTAGTACAGTTATCCGTGTAAGCAGTGTCGCTTAGCAACCGGCCATTCTTCCTGGCACACAGGTCCTTGCCGGCTGTGAAGTTAAGGTACTCATGGTCTAGGGTGCGTTGCAGAATAGCTGATACCTGAGTGCAGTAGCGATGGCCCGTTAGAGGATACTCGTCTGCAGTTGAAAAATGCAATAACATTCTATTTTGAAGAGTCCATTTTACAATTTTGTGGGCTAGTGTGCTAAATAATTGGAAACTGTTCAAGATGAACGTGAGCGCAGCGAAAATGTGCACAAGCTAAGACCCATGGCAACAAAGAATGCCGACTGTTACAAAACGATTAGGAGACCAGTTAATAACATGGCAATGTCTAACTACAATTATTCGAAGCAGCAAAGCAACACACCACCCAACTTGGGTGGGTCAGCAATATCAGAGGTAAAGGAAGGGAGAATCGTTGCAAAAACGAATTGTACAAAACCGGACGCCAATATTTAACGGTACTCCTCATGCATGACACTATTGTGGACGAGTTGACTACACTAACAAGTAGTTCCACATGACAAACCTTCTCCTCTTCGGTCCTACGTAACCATGAACCTTCCATGTTGGAAGGCTGTTGGTTTGCGCACTGGAGATGTGTTAGAACTAGGTCTCAGGTCACTGAATATCTCAGTAGCCTGCCAATTTTGTGCCCTGTTATTGCACTTTCTGAATCGTTATCATCTAGTTACAGTCATGGATAGTTGCTGCATAACTCGTTTTCATGTACTTTCTCCTCCTCTTTCTTTACACTTTCAAATTAAGACTGCTGCACAATATGGATGCAAAATCTGCAGGGTGCACTGTCACAGTTATCCACAAACAGTGAGATTAAAACATGCAGACTGCGTTGTGCCCAGAAGGGAGATGATGTTGGAGTGTTTTGTGGGAACTTGTAGCCAAGCACAAGGGACACATGGATGTGGCTAAAGGGGTCTTTCTAGGCACTTGTGCCAGTGGCTGTGAGGCTTAGTCACTCACCCCGAAGGTTAGGGACTGCATCTGCTGCTAGGGTTTACCGGGTGTTAGCGGCCGTCGTGGGTTCTCTTCAGGAACGGACATGATAATTTCCTTTTTTTTAACCCTTCGAGGACGAAGGACGAATATATCCGTTTTTAAGGAGAATTTTGAGACTTTTCCTCGCGCTGAGTTACTGAAATTTGCGTGGGTTTCACTGGTAGTATTTCCAAGGGTACACAGCGAAAAAATCGAAACTCTGCGATCAAGAAAAATGAAAATACTGGAGCAGGACGAAAGTGCACGCATCTCTAGCAGTTTTCGCTAGTTCGCTGCTCTCCGCGCTGGGTTTGAGTTTGATATGGCGTCCTGGTCATCATGCGTGACCTCAGTCTCTTCCTCTCGTGGAGACCTTTCCAGGAAGCCCAAGATTGTGAAGATTGAGTGAGTAGAACTGAAGTTACGTCCCAAAGAACATGAAAATATGCAGAATTTTGAAATTTTCAATCGGCTCTCAAAGGGTTAAGGTATAGCTGGATTCCTAAAGACGAGTATATCCGATTTTGAGAAAATTGCGATATCGATAAATATTTAGGTGCTTGAAGTCGCTCATATGTTGCTCAGACGAGTTCGATCTGATTCTTCGTCAAGGTGAGGCATGTCGCAGTCGATCCGCACCGGTACCGTGGAGAACCGGCTACATTTGAGTATACTCAGAGAATGCGCCGATTGAGAAATTATTTGGAATTTGAAACTAACTTGTTACTTTGTTGAGAGTGCCGATGGCACGTAACGTGTCAAGTGTCTCCTTGTCTGAGGCCCTCGACATTATCTTTATTAGGAGCGATAGTGAGGATGAACAGTGTGATCCTTTTTACTTTTCTAAGGATGACAGCTGTATTAATGTCTCTATAGAATCAAACTTTAGGACACTATAATCATTATCAATTTTCGAAAATCCCGATTTTTGGAGAAAATCCCGATTTTTGGAGAAAATCGCAGCATACACCTATTTTAAATTGACCATTCTGACCTCTATAATGGATATATGGTGTAGAAACTTTGGTTTTTGTTGCCTACTGATGTCTATGTCTCTTTAGAACCAAATTTTATGACACTAGATTAATTTTAGAAAATACAGATTTTTCGCCTGAAAATGGTAGTAATCCAGGAGGTTTTAGGTAGTCCTCAAAGGGTTAAAGGTTCAGCTTGATCAATTTTGAATATTAGTGCGTTAAGGAGCCAGCTCAAATTTTGTTGTGATAATAGGGAACATTGACGTGTATTGCGATTAAGGAGCACTGAAGAGGGGAAGACTACATTACCTTAATTTGTTGAGAAGGAAGAATTTTGTATGTGCTGATAGTTAATGTTGTGGGCGATGCAAAGAAGATTGCATAAACTTCTCTTCCGACGTGCAAATAAAGGTGTGAAAAAGTTGGTACATTATCAATCAACACCTGGAACAGTCATCATCGCGGCATTACATCAATTTCATGTGCAATGGCTAAATAAAGAAATTCGCTGTGGCCTCTGCTGGGATAACAGCAACGCCATAGCCCAGTGGTTAGAGTATTGCTGGCCTCAAGGGAAGGTTCCTGGTTCGAGTCCTGGTGGTGACAGTCAGTATCTTCTCCAAGCTCTTTCCATTTGCATCTTTCCCTCAAACATAGAACTTTTCAATTTTCTTGTCGAAAATCCGGTTTGTGCGAGAGCAAAGTGTCCAAATTGAATTCCAAATTGATTTTTGTCATCAGTTCCATCAAAGGTTGGATTGGTTTTTTACCTTACAGCGTAATTTGAAGCAAAAAGACCCATTGCTTTGGAAAGAGTGTTTGGTTTCTCGTGGGTAATAGACACCCTGAACAAACAAATGTATCTCTATACTTTACGGCACTCGTACCCTGATCACACATTTAACCCGACTGCTGCATGGACGATAAGTGCTGCGAATAGTGATCATGCGCCCTGGCCTGAGTAGCTCGCTTGGCTAATTGAAAGTCTGCCGACCTGGGCCACATTATGTTGCTAAGGCATGCACAACCCCAGTCACAGCGCGCAAGTTGGTTGAGTTTGGCCGTCAGGAGGCCAGCGCAAGGTATCCGGGGCGCGGGTCTGATTCCAGCGAGGGGCAATGTGGTACCCCGCAGCGCAAGGGTAGCGTGATACCCTAAGCCAGCGTGCGTGCTGCATGAGTAGCGTGATACTCGCTGAGCGCTTTTGCTGTTGCCTAGCAACGCGTTTCTGTCTTTCCTGGGCCCCCAACGCATGTTGGGTGGCCCTGCGCATGACTGCACGTTGTCATAGCAACCTTGGAAACCTCAAGCCGGTTACCAACAAGCTAGGAATCAGACCAAGCCGCCGAATGCCCCCGCCGGCCCCCGGCGCTTCATTGCAATTGAATTAATATTTGTCCAGAATAGTGAGCTAGGACAGATCAAGAGGCGTGGGTGGGAGGGAGAAATTGCAAAACAGTTGGATGCACGCAGCAGCACAGCTAGCAAGAGAAAGAGCCGTGGATGGGTTTGTTCCTGTTTTTGATGGCTGTGGCCATCCGTTGGCCCAGCGGTCTCGTGTGAGTACGGTGTTTGTTCGTGCTGCCAGCTCGCGCCCGGCATTTGTTTGCGCTGGCAGCTCGGGCCCGGTGCGCGAGTGAAACCGAACCGTGACAAAGGCTTTCGCTCTTTAGTGCTATTGACTGGCTTTTCATACGATGCCTATTGATGTCTAGAGACATGCTGTCTAGCCTTCCCCTAGTACGCATTCACGGGGCTTTGTTGAAGTTCGTGCCGTGAACTGCCAAAGGGAACTGTTTGAATGGTGCTGGGGCGAGTGCGACATTACGGCGTCCCTGCAGCCGGCCTAATCGCGTTTGTCGCCACAACCGATTTTAACCCGACTGCTGCATGGACGATAAGTGCTGCGAATAGTGATCATGCGCCCTGGCCTGAGTAGCTCGCTTGGCTAATTGAAAGTCTGCCGACCTGGGCCACATTATGTTGCTAAGGCATGCACAACCCCAGTCACAGCGCGCAAGTTGGTTGAGTTTGGCCGTCAGGAGGCCAGCGCAAGGTATCCGGGGCGCGGGTCTGATTCCAGCGAGGGGCAATGTGGTACCCCGCAGCGCAAGGGTAGCGTGATACCCTAAGCCAGCGTGCGTGCTGCATGAGTAGCGTGATACTCGCTGAGCGCTTTTGCTGTTGCCTAGCAACGCGTTTCTGTCTTTCCTGGGCCCCCAACGCATGTTGGGTGGCCCTGCGCATGACTGCACGTTGTCATAGCAACCTTGGAAACCTCAAGCCGGTTACCAACAAGCTAGGAATCAGACCAAGCCGCCGAATGCCCCCAAATTCCGCGTTGGTCAGCCGAATGACCTTAGTGTGGTATTCAAGCGCTTCAGCTACATGTACGTAGTTCAAATGCGTGCCCTTCGCATGTTTGTTTTCCCTTAGTGACACCGAGAAGGGTTTGAATCGCATGTAGTCGGAGCGTGCGTGCACACATGGGGTGTCCCACACCGCCATGGCATGGGGTGTCCCACACCGCCATGGCATGGGGTGTCCCACACCGCCATGGCATGGGGTGTCCCACACCGCCATGGTCTGGGGTGTCCCACACCGCCATAGCATGGGGTGTCCCACACCGCTAGGTGGGAGCTATAGCACAGCAACAGAGTGGTGCAGATAACTTATCATAAGTATCAGAGGCGTGCGTGCACAGTCAGTGCTAGAACGTGAGTGCATACGTCCGCGAATGGGCGTACCAGCGTGTGCGCAGCGTGTGTACCTGCATGCATGCTTGTGCGGTGTCAGACTGTGGGTGCGTGTACGCGTGCATGCATGTGTGTGTGCATGCGTGGGTGGGTGTGCGTGCGTGTGTATGTGTCTGCGGGTGCGTGTATGTGGGTGTGGCTGTGCGCGCTTGCGCGCCTGCGGACGGCGAACAGTTACTTTCCACAGCGTACATAGTTCTTGTAGCAGGCACTTCGCCATCTGCCGAGTTTCATGATCTCGGATTCGGTGAAGCCGCTCATTGCTCCTGTGGTTGCGGCTCCGGCTCTGAGGCCGTGCAGTGAATACTGGATAGGTGGGTACCCTGCGCTGCTCAGGAGCTGACGGATTAGACGGGTGAGTCTTGGTGCAGTTAGGAACTTGCCACAGCTGTCAACGAACAGTGGTCTATTGGGCAGGTTGGGGCGTCTTGATAGATAGGTATGCATGGCTTTGACCGGGCAAACCGTTGAGTTGGTGGTTGTGAGCCGGACGGAGTGACCCTTGCCGAGTTGGTCGGTCTTGGACTTCTTGATTGTGACCTGTATTGCCTGCGGCGTGATGGAGAGGTCTTCTGTTCGGAGGCCACCGTCTGACATGGTCGTGGCGGTTGTGGAAGTGTACTCACTTGCCCGGAGACACGCAAAGAAGCCCAGGCAAATAGCTGCCCATACCATGGCTCGGTCGGTCGCGTTGAGGTTAGACCGTATCAGGGCCCTGCGCATAGCTGCCATGTGGGGCAGGAGGATTGGCTTACTGGCGTTTTTAGTTCGGTTGGCCTGTGCACGTGCCACTCCTTGAACTGCGAGGTCCACTCTTCGCGACGAGAGATCTTTGCCGTTTTCTTTGGCAATTGCCCGGATCGCCGACACATACAGGCGGACGGTTGACGTGGCATGTTGACGCGCCAGGTAGGCTACAAACGCCAGCATGATGGTGTCTGTAATCACCTTGGTGCCGACTAGTTGGCAGAATTGGTGCAGTCGTTTCCAGGCTGTCGCGTATGTGGCACGTGTGGACGCTGACAGGCCTAGCCACTGGTAGGCCTGACCCTCCAACATCAGAGGGAGTAGGTGCTCTCGGGCACCGGAGATGGCGTGTCTTCTGCTGTGGGTGCCAGTCGGCGAAATCGGGCCATCTGAAACCGAGACAGAGAGTCAGCAATCGCATTGTCAGTGCCGGGGATGTGGGAGACTATGACGTGAAAGTTGTGTCGGGCAGCAATGGCAAACAAAGTGCGTACCAGCGCCATTAAGTCGGGGCACTTTGTGCGTGAGCGGAGCCAGATGTCGCATACGCTACGGTTGTCGCAGTGGAAGCGGATGCGCTTCAGATGCAGCTGCGGTGCCCATGTGGATGCTGCGGCCACGATGGCAAAGAGCTCCATCCACGCGATGGATCTCTGGGATTGGTGCCTCTGCCACCGGTGTTGGAGCCACCGGCCGGCGAAGAAAGCACCATAGCCGATGGCTCTAGATGCGTCCGTGTAGAGGTCCATATCGGCGGCGGCTGACCACGTGGGTTCTAGGAAGAAGGCGACGCCCTTCCAGGCAGGGAGGAAGTCAAGCCACCACTGGATGTCTGCTTTGGCGTCTTCTGTGATTCTGATGTAATCGTTTGGATGCGGGACCGTCGTGCTGAGATCAATGAGGCGGCGCAGAAACATGCGGCCCGCAGGGACCGCCTTGCAGGCAAAGCTGGGGTGACCTATCAGGGACAACAATTCAGACTTGCGGGCGGTAGGGCGGGTATGTTGCCAAGCCTTGAGGGCAATGAGAAGGTCTTCTAACTTGTCGGATGGGAGGCGGATTTCGAAGCGCTCTGTGTCCAGCATGACACCGAGGAATGTCAGGGTTGTACTAGGGCCTTCCACCTTTTTTTGGATTGACCGGGAAGCCTAAGTCGTGGCAGGCTACCAGGGCACGGTCAAGCTGGTGCTGTGCGCCGATAGAGTCCGTCGCTCCACCAAGGTAGTCGTCTAAGTAGTGGATGACTGGGGCTACGTCGAAGTTGTGCGACATGACCCACTGGAGGGCGTCTGCGACTTTGTTAAACAGCGACGGTGATGAGCGAAGGCCGAAGGGTAGGCATTTGTCCACGTAATATTGCCCGCGCCAGAACAGGCATAATAGTTCCCAGTCCTCTTTCCGTACTGGACAAATGCGAAATGCGTCTTGGAGGTCGACCTTCCACAGATGGCAGCCACGGCCTAGGGACCGTGCGAGATTTACGCCGTCGTCGACCGAACAGTACTGTACAGAGAATTTGTCGACAGGGATACCATCGTTCACTGAGTGGCCCTGTGGTGCTGACAGATGCATAATCAAGCGCCATTTTTGCACCGACCGTGACTTCTTGGGAACCACACCCAAACCGGAGACCTGTGTAAGTGTGAAGGGGGGCTCTTGGTAGGGACCGGCCATGCGACCTGCGGCAATTTCACGACCGATGGCAGCATCGACAATGTCAGGGTGCTCAATCGCTGATTTGAGATTACGAGAGACTCGGAAGGTACGGGGACCAGCAAACCCAATATCGAACCCGTAAGACAAAGAATGTATTACGAATGAGGCAAAAGCCGGATCAGGATGCTGACACAAAGCGTCCTGCAGGTAAGAAACGTTAATGGGGGTTACAGGCGTGTGCAAATGGATTGGCTCGTGAGCGAGGGTGCGTGTAGGAGAGATGTGAGCAGCTGGGCAGAGTGTGTGAGTGCTATTGGCCTGGGTGAGTGTAGAGTTACCGGTGAGTGACTGGAGTGACCGAGTCTCCAAGCTGGGCAACTGCGAGCTATTGGTCGCGGCTGGCGGCGGCTGGCTTTCCTGGGCATGACTTGGCGGGGTGGCTGCCAAAGCATGTGCTGCACTGGTGGCCGTAGCGACAGGCTGCGCGTTGGCAGCGGCCTTGGTTGTAGTCGTGGCAGACAGCTGGGGCGTTTGGGTGAGCGGTAGCCCCTGACCGCTGTGCCGGAAAGGGGCGTTTGGCTGCTGGCCCGTCAGACAGTGAAGCTAGGCTACGGGCGCGGGGGCAGCGAACTGTTAAATGACCTTGCCGGTTGCAGTGACGGCAGGGAGGCAGGATGGAGTTTGTAAACCACTCCGACCAGAGTTCCGGATCTGACGTGGCAAGGCTAGATTTGCTGCGTGCAGCTCTTGCACGGAACGACATGTCGAAGCCAGACCACGCACCGAATGTATAGCGTGCGGCCGCTTTCACGATTGTGCTTTGGTACTTGAATAATTCCGGACCTCTGCCGGGGTCGTGGTGGAGGGCTACTTGGGCGAAGGCTGAGAACGCCTCCAACCACGATGTCAAGTCTACAACTTTCTTTAGACGGGATGACGACGACATGGCAGATGGCACAAGGGTGATGTGGTCCCCCGTCCCCTGCAGGGTGAACCCACTGTCCGGACCCATGCTCGTATCAAAAGCCAGCTCTCCCAGTACCCTACCAAAATCAACGTACTCACGTTTGATAATCTTGTCCGTGAGATGGTCGCTGAGGGCAGGTAATGGGATGGATGGTGGACGCTCTGGGGCGAGCAAATCGCCGTCCAGGAAGAGACTCTCCTGGTCTGGTCTTAGTGCTGAAGCCAGTGAAGGCTGGACATATTCGGGCTCAGAGTCAGGCACCACAACATCACCAGAGACTGGACCAGCCCGCTGTGCTGCTGTTGCTGCTGCTACAGTTGGCTGTGCATGTGGAGGTACCACCGGTAGACCCATCGAAGTTGTCAATGACGTCATGCAGGACGCCACTGCATCTTGCACGACCCGAGAGATCTCGGCAGATTGCTGCGACGTGAACGCGGGCGACGAGTCAGGCTGGGTCGCGGCCGCGGGGCTTTGAGTGGCCGGGACTGCAGGACTAGCCCGCCGACGCGTGGTCTTTTTTGCGACCTGGCTCGTAGACTTAGCTTTGTTTCTTGCCTGGGCCGACAAATGCTCATGCAGACGGCTCACCTGGGCTCTAAAATTGCCTGAGCAAGAAAGCCCCAGTTCTCGCAGTCGAGTTTCAACTCCGTCGACTTTGAGTTGGCGGAGATCGGAAAGTGATGGCACGGAGCTCATGGTGACGGCTCAGGATCTCCTGCGACTGCGGAACTTTAGAAATTTCAAATCTCGCCGAGTAATTGCAACAAGGAAGAAAGAAATTGCAAAACAGTTGGATGCACGCAGCAGCACAGCTAGCAAGAGAAAGAGCCGTGGATGGGTTTGTTCCTGTTTTTGATGGCTGTGGCCATCCGTTGGCCCAGCGGTCTCGTGTGAGTACCTTGTTTGTTCGTGCTGCCAGCTCGCGCCCGGCATTTGTTTGCGCTGGCAGCTCGGGCCCGGTGCGCGAGTGAAACCGAACCGTGACAAAGGCTTTCGCTCTTTAGTGCTATTGACTGGCTTTTCATACGATGCCTATTGATGTCTAGAGACATGCTGTCTAGCCTTCCCCTAGTACGCATTCACGGGGCTTTGTTGAAGTTCGTGCCGTGAACTGCCAAAGGGAACTGTTTGAATGGTGCTGGGGCGAGTGCGACATTACGGCGTCCCTGCAGCCGGCCTAATCGCGTTTGTCGCCACAACCGATTATATCGTTCAACTCATAGCCAGCAATCGCATGTCATCAAGTACATTGAAAATCAACATAATTTTACGAATCGAACTTTTTTCAGGATCACTTTTCAACGAGGACGAAGCAAAGTCGGCCGAACGAAGCCTAGAGGTAGAAAATCACCCTCTCCACTTCACCAACACGATACTGACATAGATACGAGATGAAACAACTAAAAAATCCACAAGAAAACTGTACGGCAACTTTGGTCTGACTTTGGTCTGAGCATTTCTATCACGATCAAAAATGTACGAGGAGCACTCAAAAATAAGCCACAGACGTACCTTTATCGCTCTCTACTCCTTTTTCAAGGCACAAAAGTCGACTCTCCACTTTCAAACCAGGAACCAGAAATACCAGTGGTCCTTTTCAGCTGCTCCACGAGCGCAGGAAATGTTCACCAAGGTGCGCAGAGCAGCATCCATTCCAGAAAAAGAGCTAAAATACGAGTGAGACTACATGCCTGAGTACATGAGTAAATGTATGAGTACATGCAGAAAATAGTCAATTTCAGCGCTTCTGCTCCAAACAGCAACTAGCTTCGACTGGAAACAAAGATTACACTAAAGGATCAAACAACAACCATTTTCTGCAGTTTTTTTTGCATATGTCTTCTTTGTGCTTGGGCCAGCACGCCAAAAATCACACCTTGGAGGAGTACAAAAATTACAACTCTCAGATGTCCTCGACTGCTGGCCCTGCGCAGGGTGAAACCCTTGTGGGGGCTAATTTATGGTTATGATAAACGGTAGTTTTTTTGGACAAATAATGATAGTGTGTACCCATTTCGCCTTGTTTCGAGTATATGTCGCTATAAATGGCTGCACCGCGAGAAATAAAAGCTATTCTCATGGAATAATACTCATAAAAAGGACACACTCCTGGCTCATTACAAACATCTTGAAAGTTTTTGTCTTCACAAGTATACTTTCAAGCCTTCTCGTCAGGTGAAAAACAGGCAAGAGAAAAGGGACAGATATAGTAAGAAGGTTGTAAAACAGCGCAAAGAAGAAGATAGCTAAAGTAAACAGCGAAAATTGCAATAATGACACAAAGGTGCAAGTGCGGGAAAACTCAATAAGCGTGACATGTAGTGCGACAAAAAGAGACAACCACTGGACATACATGTAACTAACGAGGTTGCGTCACGTGTACGCAGTGCTAGATTGCTGAATGTTTTGGAAGCCGTATACATCCACACAAAGAAACCCAAACTTTGCAAGCAGAAACAAATTAGATTCACACTTAGGCTGTTAGGTAGAAGCAAAACTGAGATCCAAGCGCTTCATTTTATATCCATCACGCATGCACCATGCTAAAGGGAAATCCCTTGGCACGCTCCTCAACAAAAAGAAGTAATGAACAAATCGCGTTCCCCCTGGCCCATGATTTCCGTGTTCATCTTGTTGCCGCTCAATGAATTCTTATCCTATCGCAAAGAACTTTATATCCCCGGAAGATAAGGTCAAGACCATTCCAATGGTGTATTGATTGTTGCGATGCGTGAATGTTTGACGATGATACGAAAGTTTGTACACTGGTCTATGCACTGCAATATACCACGAGAATGCTTTTGTGAGTTAACTTGTCCGTATTGGATCAGGTCATTCATAAAGCGCGAGTTAACTCGTACTCAGCACGTAAAGGGTTAAACCTTGAACAAATTCTCACGTTGCGTGGTGATGTCTGCGGCATTCATACTTTTCATAGCTATTATAAAACTTTTATCTCCACGTAGATTATTTGTGTAAACAATCAGTTCATTTTTATTTCTTTTCTTTATACGAAAGTCCACTATTTTCTCGAACATGTGCGAGAAGTGGTGGTGGGCCCAGGCTGGTCTCTTTCACGTAGGTACAAGCAATGTCAGCAACAAATACAACCTTGTCAGTTGAGTTGCTCTCAGCACATCGGCACGTCGTCACTACATCCCCTATGTGTTTGCCTTTTTCCTCGTTTCTTTTTGTTCTCCACCTGTTTTCAGTAGGGCTGTGTTAATAGTAAAAAAAGAAGAAAAAAGGAAACAGTTTGCACATGCTACACCTTGCAGCTCTGATGGCTTGCCAGAAACACACGTAGCAAAAATTTAAAAATTTGCTCTCACCAATGCAGGGTGGGCTAGGGAAGGCCGACCATTTGGCATTATTCTGACAGTAAATTGACTGGGGAACTGTAGTGTCAGGTTCGTAAAATTGGTTGCAAATTACATACCGTTGACTTGAGTACACCGTACCCTGCCCAGTGGAGAGGCTATAGTGCAAAGTGTTGTTTTCCGGTTGGCCACAAGTAATCGCTGCAATATAATGCGCACGAGAAATGAAGGAACGCATTGAGCAATGCGGGGCATAAGAACAAAGGCTTCCCGTTTGGAAGCGGGTGGGTTTGAAGGATTTCCTCTTTGAAAATAATTACACACACACACTCCCGCACTCTCTCCCTCCCTCTCTCCCTCCCTCTCTCTCTCTCCATCTCTCAATCTCTCTCTCTCTATTTCTCATACACACCCTCTCGCTTTTCACTCTCATTCTCATTCTCTCCCGCTCTCACTCCCTCTCCCTCGTTGTGGAGTGAACAAAACATTCCATATTGTACTGCAAATTCAGCAAGAGTGCAAACACACCTTTTCGGACTAGATACTGAGCTGTGAGATGAGACAAGGGTACAACAATGTTTGTGCGAACAAAAGCATGGCTGCGCTCCAAAACAGATGATCAACAATACTGTTGTTGTCGTGACACACATGTAGGCGCATGTGCTTGTAAACCGGATATAAACACACTGGCATTTACAAGCACATCCTCTTATGGGCGAAGCACTACGAAAATTCTCACTTTGACACAATCATGGATGAAAGTCGGCAAAGAGCATACAGGGACCATGAAACTGACACTTTAAGACTTAGTCAAGAACAAAGACTCTGGCAAGCGGACTCTGATCGCGCATGCGCATTTAGGTGAAATACCTTTCATTTTACGTGGTCCTCGTCAGCAATATTGTCGCTTATCTTTCGACAATTTGAGCTTAGACTTTGGACATGAACGTGTGCACTTGAAGTGATAAAACTTGATACGATGAACGGTAAGGTATAGAATGAGAACTAGCTGCGAGGAATTTATTGTCCAAGGAAGGGTTCCTACTTTTTTCGGTCCTCCTGTTCGCTGCTCTCGGCGCTGGCGACAAATATTTTTGCTCGGGATCGACTCTCTTGCTTTTGCAAGCTCATCTCTCTTCCTCTCCGCTGCCTGGCTATTTTCTAAAAAGAAGTCGATCGTGACGGTCGCCTTCTCTATAGGACTTCGCGAGGGCAGCACGACAGCCTGTGTGGTTCAAGTCAGACGCCGCTCTTTGCAAGATTTTATTTTGAACGACGACGATGCGTACAGTACTTGCAAATCTCCACGACTCGCTGGATACTCCGAGCATTGAGCTGGAGGTAAGGGAGCTGCGATCTCAGCTTGATGAGCAATCCCTGAGGTGAGCGATCTCGGCCGTTCAGCAAAATGGAGCTGATTCCGAGTAGCCGATTACGTTCTTGTTGCTTGCGCTGCTCTTGCCTGCACAGCGCTGTATCAATCAGAATCACCCACCTGTCGCTCTCGAAATCCACTCGAACTCTAGCTAGACCTTTCAGGTACTAGCAAACTAACTTGCTAACCAAAATTGGGATGAAATGGGCTGCCAAGTAAGCATTGGCGACATATAAACAAAGCTGAAAGATAAGCGACAATATCGCTGACGCGGACCAAGTAGAAAATTTGATTCGCCGCAAAAATTCACTTATCAGCACACATGCTTATAAGTGCGTTACCGCGATAACCGGCACTCACTTGTTTGACACTGGTCCCCTGTGAGACCGACTGGGCACTGGCACTCTCCGGAGATATGATGGCAATGGCGGAACCCATATAAATTTGGACATTGAGTGCATTCCTGCGAGCACCCGAGACCAAAATAACCGGTAGAACATTCTGCCTGACAACGTAATCCGTGATAGCCTGCAATGGAATTTGAACGCAATAACACACGCAAAGGGCCAGCTTAAAACATGTCAAGACATGTACTGCCAAATTCCTAGCCAGCAAGAAATGCTGAAACACCAGAGTTAGCGACAGCCGAGAAGACAGCTGAAGCAGCTCAAACTTTAAAATCCATGCTACGGCTACCGTATTGCTCTATCAACGGTAGAAGCGGCAGATAAGAAAGTAAAAAAGTTGCTAGAACAGCAATAGAAGCAGCAACAAAAGCAGCAGGTTAAGGTAGCTTGAAGTGAAGTAAAATAAAGGCAAAATAACATGGAATGGACTCGGATGGAGAGCCAAATATTAATTTTTAAGAAAGTAGAAGAGGACTAAGAAACTGCAAGCTACGCTATAATGTCCACTAACGCCACCAATTACAAAAAAATCAGCTCATGCGATACTGACGTTCTACAACTAACTGGGCAACAGGTCACGCACATCTTGGAAGGGCACACCCACAGCCTTCCAACTAGCTGATTGTTTAGTAACTGGTGTTGTTAGTGGACACTATAGCGTAGCTTGCAGTTTCTTGGTTCTGTTAACTTTCTCAAAACCTAACATAATATAACCAATGGAACCTTCAACTCTCTATCAGTTATTGCGCGTACTTGCCAAAACCGTTACAGTGCACACGCCTCCACGCATGCCGGCAGAGAAGGCAGCAGCACTGGCAGCAAAGAGCGAAACAGCGGAGCTGAAGCTGACTCTCACTGTACGACAGCGGCGTATCCGAAACGGCCTCCGACGTTGCCAACGCCACGCCAAAAGCAGTCAACGACCAGTCAATGACCAGTATGAGTCGTACCAAAACGACATTGCACCGCCCATGTCGGCAACCAGCACCACCGTGCACCCCGGAACGCCGCCAGGCAGCACAAATGCAGGTACGACAACATCCACCTCACCGCACACGGACACAACTACTCCGACAACAAAGTGTAATCACCCAGATGTGGCGCGTGCTGAAGACCTCCTCTCCTTACTTGTGACTACCACAGATATGTCTAAACAGCCAGCAAACCCCTGGGTTACCTCCGAACGACGCTGGAGACCCAGTCCCAATTCAGAATCCTCACCTTATTTCAAAAATTCCAAAAAACAAACAAAAAGAAAGCAACAACATCGACCCTGGCCAAAGACAACCCCTTGCCCCAGCAAAGGGCTCACGCTTCAGCCCACTGGTGGCCCAGGATACTCAATCCTAGCCTACAGACTTTGTAACGTTGTTCACCACACAATAGGGAGGTTCCGGAGGACGATTTTTCGTGCCAAAACCCGTAGAGGTGCTACGGATTTTTACGGATTTTTACACGAAGTTTTCGAGCAGTGAAATGTTCCGGAGTACGGAACTTATGTGTTTGCCCTCATTGTCTAGGTTACGATCGCAAACACGTCACATTCCGACGCTATGCCTTTTTATTTTGAAAATTTGTACCGAAATCAAAACCTCCTGCAGAAAATCGATGTTTCTTATACCAAATTTGTACGCGAAAAATCTTTCTGTACCCGACGAAGCAAAATCTCCATACGAAACATGGTTCGTATGTAAGCCAGTCCACACGGATACTCCATGCCGAAAAATTGTATGGAGCACGCCTGGAAAAATCCGTACCGCCCATATAGATTTTGGCAAGGAAAATCGTACCCCGGAGCCTCTCTAATATCAGTGAGAACAATACCTTCAATTGCGGAAATACCAAAAAAAACGAAACAAATTACAAAAAAAAAAAAAAAAATATGGAAGTAGAAAGGAAAGGGACATATGGAAACGAGTTGATAGTAACTCTCCACCACTGTAACTAGATACTATATACAGTCAGAAAGTGCAACAACTAGGCACAAAAGTGACAGAGTACTGATACATTCGACGTCCTGACACCTAGCTTTAACACATTTACGTAGCGCTAACCAACAGCCTTCCAACTTGGAAGGTTCAAGGTTATGGAAAGACCACAGAGGGGAGTGCAAGCGCAACGAAAACGAGCACAAGCTACAGTCCCAACGGGAACTAAGAATGTCGATTGTCACTGGACATTCTTTGTTCCGTTGGGACTGTAGCTTGTGCTCGTTTTCTCTAGCTTCAGCCGCAATAACATCACCATCACAAGCCTGCCCCCTATGGGTGCCTCTGATCATGTTGTCATACAAGGCAACCTCCGACCCCAGCAGCACACCACCCACAGAAACAATAATACCAATAATAATTTGAAACTCGGGTATTGAGCCAATAATAAAAGTAGAAAGGAAAAGGACATATGAAAACGAGTTAAGAGTAACTCTCCACCACTGTAACTAGATACTATATACAGTCAGAAAGTGCAACAACTAGGTGTCAGGACGTTGAATGTCTCAGTACTCTGTCAGTTTTGTGCCTAGTTGTTGCACTTTCTGACTGTATATCGTATCTAGTTACAGTGTTGGAGAGTTACTCTTAATTCGTTTCCATATGTCCTTTTCCTTTCTACCAATAATAATATTAAACAAAATTTTGAAGGACGCTTCACGCAGCTCCATTATACTTGAATCGTTTGCAGGCAACCTGCCTAAACTCAAGAGAGCACTGCATTTCACACAAATCCATTGGTATCGTTACAACGTTTCGGTCTTTATGACCATCATCAGGAATGAAGTGGACATGGAAAGAACAGCAGTATAAAAGAAGGAGGCAAGCAAGCAAAGCGCGGTACATAGTGACAGCGCGCGTAGAGAAGTGCAAAGTACGTCATGACGGGTGTGCACAACATCCGCCATCATACCAATACCAGCGGCAGTGCCCCAGGGCTCTGTCCTGAGACCACTTCTGTTCCTGGCGTACACCATTGACCTGCCCACTGCCTGTGAAAATGCTACAACCTCGTGTAGCCAGTTCGCGGTCGACACCGCACTGATTGCCATTGCAGGAAGCTACATTGAGTGTGAGGCTGCGCTACAAAGAAGCGTCGATGGCGCAGCAGAATGGCCAGAGCGCTGCAACCTGCTGGTCAATAAAACGAAAACCGTCATCCTCCATTTCAACTAACCCACCACGACTACCCGAAATAAAACTTGGGCAAACCCTACTAGAAACAGTAACACAACATCGTCACCTCGGCATCATCTTTCAGCACGACCTAAGATGGTCAGCCCACCTTGACTTTGTGCTGAAGAAAGCCGTAAAATCTTTTAATATTCTCTTTAGGCTCAAATCAACTCTAGACACTAAATCACTCTCTCCCTCTCTCATTTACAAAACATATATCCTGCCTATAGTTGAACATGCATGCATTGCTGTCACCCCGCTCTCAATCGCAGCCCTTGACCGTCTTGAGCGAATCCAGCGCAAGGCGGCCAGAATCTGCCTCCGTCTCCCCCTCTACACTCCTCTGAATCATTCAACACTGCTCCCACAGCTCAAATGGCCGACAATGTACTCTTGCCGCAAAGTGAAGCTCACCCTTCTTTCCCACTCCATAAAATACCAATATGCCCCACAACACATACGCATGCTCAACACTCCCGCTCAAGTTACGGCCCAGTACAGCCTTCGACACGCAGGCATTTGGCACCTCCCACCCTCCAGAACTGATCGCTGTAAAGACTCCCCACTGTACAAGTCCCTAGAATACTACAATGCCCTCCCTGCTAGCATCCGTGACGTCTCCTCCCGACCTGCTTTCATACAAGAATCTGCTCACTGCTGATTAACTCAATCTGCTCCTGCAGCGCTCACCCTCTCCCATACTTGTAACATTCAAAGGGATGTAAATCACTTTTAATCTGCATAACCCACAATCTCACCTTCTCATAAATGTATCTCTTATTGGCGATGGTGCCATCGTGAGAATAAAGAATTAAAAAGTTTTTCCTACTGAGGTACCTTTTAACCCTCATTTCGGGTTGTGGGGTCGAAACGGACTCCAGGGATATGATTGCGGGCACACAGGGAAGTGCAACAATTGCGATAGTTTGGGTATTTATCTCCATGGCCACCGAATACATGGATTGCATCCACTGAAGTAGAGGCCCTACAAAAAATGCTCTTCTACAGCCATAGTCCCGCATTCCAAGTTGACTTTTTTCCTACGTCCCCAGTATATTGGGGTCCTTCTGGACCCCAGGCAAGTTCTGGGTGGTATTCTTGCAAACTTGCAAATAATCCCGACAAACTTCAGAGTTGGCAACAAATGCAGTTTGGTCAAAGCATTGGTCTACAGGAAGCAAAAAAATACATAAAATGGAGAGTTTGCAAGAATACCACCGAAAATGTTCCTGGGGTCCAAATGGACCCCAATATACTGGGAACGTAGGAAAAGGTCAACATGGAATGAGGGTTAAGCAACAATAGCAGCGCTCTCTCCCTCTCTCGTTTACAAAACATATATCCTGCCTATAGTTGAACATGCATGCATTGCTGTCACTCCGCTCTCAATCGCAGCCCTTGACCGTCTTGAGCGAATCCAGCGCAAGGCGGCCAGAATCTGCCTCCGTCTCCCCCTCTACACTCCTCTGGATCATTCAACACTGCTCCATCGGCTCAAATGGCCGACAATGTTCTCTCGCCGCAAAGTGAAGCTCACCCTTCTTGCTCACTCCATAAAATACCAATATGCCCCACAACACATACGCTTGCTCAACACCCCCGCTCAAGTTACGGCCCAGTACAGCATTCGTGACATCTCCTCCCGACCTGCTTTCAAACAAGAAATCTGCTCACTGCTGATTAACTCAATCTGCTCCTGCAGCGCTCACCCTCTCCCATACTTGTAAAGTTCAAAGTGATGTAAATCACTTTCCAACTGTTTAACCCACAATTTCACCTTCTCATCAATTCATCTCTTATTGGCGATGGTGCCATCGAGAGAATAAAGAATTCAAAATTCAAACACCAGAAGCTTCAACAGAGCAAAAAAACTACATTGGCATCGCCGTCACCATCACCAGCAGCACCACCAGCACCAGCAGCAGTAGCAGCAGCATCAGCATCAGCACCGCCACCAGCAGCAGTAGAAAGAAGCAACGACCGTATCAACAGAGGCTGCATACAAAACACCGGTAGGAGAAATCCGTAAACTTACCAGCAGTACATGTACATTGCCCAGTGATACCACTGCAGGTTCCATTGTTTGGGCAAGAACAAGACATAGAACAGTTGTCGCCATATCGGCCGTGGGGACATAACACACAAGCTCCATTGACGCGCCAAGATCCTGTTGCACAGCTGCAGATACATATCAATATTGGAGGAAACCGAAAAGCTTCACCAGCATATCACTATTTAGACGGTAAATCTTACTACTTGCATGTTTGTAAGGCCAAAACAACCCTGGAACCTTTGGATCATTTGCATCTTTTTTCATAAAACATTTGGCTTGTAGTACTTCTTCCTTGATTTGTTCCCATCTTCTGTTTGTGCCTTGTTCACTATTCTATTTCCCTCTTCTGTTTGTGCCTTGTTCACTATTCTATTTCCCTCTTCTGTTTGTGCCTTGTTCACTATTCTATTTCCCTCTTCTGTTTGTGCCTTGTTCACTATTCTATTTCCCTCTTCTGTTTGTGCCTTGTTCACTATTCTATTTCCCTCTTCTGTTTGTGCCTTGTTCACTATTCTATTTCCCTCTTCTGTTTGTGCCTTGTTCACTATTCTATTTCCCTCTTCTGTTTGTGCCTTGTCCACTATTCTATTTCCCTCTTCTGTTTGTGCCTTGTTCACTATTCTATTTCCCTCTTCTGTTTGTGCCTTGTTCACTATTCTATTTCCCTCTTCTGTTTGTGCCTTGTTCACTATTCTATGGATCTTGTAACAAGTCTTTAAAAGAAACTAAAGAATGAAGAACACATATCAAAACATGAATTCGATCGCATCAAACCTACTGGTACCCTTCGTCCTAGACCTTATTACCTTTCAAACGCAACTGTCACCAAACATTTTCTTTGTCTTATCTTGTAGTTCTTTGGCTCCTGATCATGATGGTGTTATTCGTTTTATCTGCAATGACTGGAAGTGTGTAAAAACTTGAAAAGAAGGTGCCAAAAATTGTCCCGAAGTAACGAGTGACATTATGCTACGTGAAGGCGATTCATCTGACGATGTTGCTGAAGATGCAGATGACAAGCTCTGACGTCTTTCAGTTCAGAGCCGCGTGGACAACACCTTCGATACAACGAAATCATTAATTTTTCAAGTACGAGGTACGTGTGTCACACTTACAGCAAACAAATATCCATCCACTCCTTCGTAATCAGAAACAAAACAAAGACCGAAAGAGCTGGAGCTTCAAAGAGGAAGTACTAGTGGGACAAACTGATGTCAACTTTTGTTTGTTTCCTCCCTTTTTGGCGTTCTGATTGTGTACAACATACACATCAGTGTCCGAGCTCAGAAGCCACAAGTGTGCCGTACATTGAACAATTGGCTCGATCGACCAGCGCAGGGGCAGGACTTCATTTTGACGACGAATGTATGAGTGGAGGTCAAGTCCGGCGTGCCGTCATTCGATACTTCGTGGCAATTTTAGGCACCTTCTTTTCAAGTTTTCACCCACTTCCAGTCATCGCAGAGAAAAACGAATAGCACCATCATAATCAGGAGCCAAAGAACTACAACATAAGACAAAGAATTTTTGGAGACAGCTCCCTTTATATCCATAAACGTACATACCATGTTAGACCAATAGTATCCATGACCGCGGCCCCTCAATACTCTAACTCGAAATGGCTGTGCATCTACCTATAGCCTGTTCAAGATTACTATTTCAAACGCACCGTGAAGAATAGCTTCGATTTTGTTGCGAAGCTCCGTGATAATCCGGTCCCTCTCAATGCACACGTGTGTTCCTTACATGTTGTTAGTCTCTTATTGATGACACTATTGACATCTGTATGGACGTATTGTACCGCAACAAGGATTTTGACACTCCATTGGTATCTGAATGGCGGGCGAGAGTCAGTCAATTGTCAAGTTGAGTGGGAATTGTGAGATGCACATAGACACAACCAACTTCATTTACCGCTACCACCGACGTCTCTACTTCACAACACATACCATACAACTTGTGTGTGAACTAGGTTTGAACAAGTGCAGATAATTACCTTTTCACAAAGAGATTCGCGCTCATCATGACGAAAGCAACAAAGTAAGGCGCACTTTTGCCTAATATTCTCTATAATCTCTGTAGTAAAGTTTTGCACGAAGCTGCTCCTTGTCAACAAACAGCATTATCCAGTTCTAAACCGCACCAACAACAAAAAACGCACACTTGAAACTCACCCACACTCAAACTGCGTTGGTATACACACTGACAGCCTGTCAGGATTGGAGCGGCAGTCACAGTGGACACACACACTTCCATTGCCGTGGTATGGGTCTTTGCAATCAATGCATTCTCCAGTGCTGGGGTGACATAGGTTTTTACAATGGCAGGTTTGGTTGCATCCTGGACCGTACAAATTCCTTGGGCATTCCTGATCACAGCTGATTGTAGTTCAAAAGTAGACATAGACAGAAATCGTAATCATTATGTTCTGGCTGCCCGTTTTGGATCATCTGATGATCGTAAAGAATGCGTGAAACTCAGAGTTGTAACAAAGCTTCCTATCTCTCTCTCTCTTGTGTACAAGGCTCTGCCCTACATGCGTATCGAGCACTCTTCGTACTGTGAAGCACACCACTTGACTAATCACTTTCAAAAACCGAACGACCATAGCAACAGGTGAAAATAGCATGTTACCATGACCACTAACAATAGTAACTAGACAGGATGCTGTATGTGCCGAAATGCTCACATTCACAATGTGTCACTGGAAATGCTCGAGTCACTGGCAATAACAGTCACCAAAGAGAATTCACAGCCACAAAGAGAGCTTGCAAGACCTGTGGTCTCGTCAAGTTTTTTGAGGGGTCAAATGGGCGTACCAGGTACCCGGGTACCCGCCTGCTAATCTCAGGTACCGTTAGTAAAAGGGTGCCGGTCAGGATTTCGATGGGACCGCGCATTCCAGCATTCCAGGCGGGAGTCAAATATTTACAACTCTCCGCTGCTTGTCTGCAGTGTACAGCAGTGTGCAGCACACTGTACACTGTACAGTGTACAGTGTGCAGTGTACACTGTACACTGTACAGTGTACTGTAAGGCTTTCGCACCACTGCAATGCGCTCCAGCTGATACAGTATGAGTCCTGCAATGCGCTCCGGCTGATACAGTACGAGTCCTGCACGGCCCTATGCACCACACACTTACACATCTGCGACTACTCCTATTCCACTGGCTGCAGACTAAAAAAAAAAAGAGTGCGGACATACCCTTTTTCCTCAAGTTGCATTCCCGTTCCGACTTTGTCAGACAGGAGCAGGCTGAGAGACAGTCGTTCTCTCCATTCTTGTGCCAGTCAAAATACTCATACTGGAGGTTTTTGATTGCGGATGTGATCAACAAAAAGCAAGATAAAACTCGTTCTAGGCGCCAGCTGAATTGCTAGAAACTCAGTCGCGATGGTTCTCGATCTCGGACATCAAACCTGCCAACGCATTTGAGGATGAACTCGCGTCGCCAGGCTGAGTGCCACACAGTGATGTCCGTAGTTGGTAGCTATGGTATTCTTGGTTGTAGTTAAGTTGGTTCAGTCATTCAACAGCTTGATTTAGTTAAAAAATAGTTCAAAATATTGCATTTGCAATCTATTTTGTGTAGATTCGTTTCACGAGTTCAACGACCGGCTAGTACTAGAAGCATACTAATATTCAATGATTATTGTCAGATCAATTTAGGAACTGATGTGATATCAAAATGCAACCTTAGCATAGATAGATTTAAAAATTTAAATCATGATTTATGTGAGGAATGCGCAAAAAAAGTAAACATGGCAGCTAAAGGGTACCCGTTAACCCGCCCGTTAAGAATATTACCCGTTTGTTAGTTAAAGGTACACCTGTTTGACCCCTAGTTTTTTTTTCTTTCTTTTACAAAATCAACATACATGTATCGCTAGACACGGATTCCAATAAATAAGGGGAGGGGCTTCAGAGGTTTAAATTTGAGGAAGAGTGTGAAAAATTTCCCCGACCAATGCCAAGTGCTGATAAAACAATTTCAAAGACCGGCTAGTACTGGAAGCATATGGTCACTTTTTGGGATCACATGCGAGAGTCGTTAAACGAACCTGTTCCATAGACTTTTCAATGCGCAAAATGTTGAGAACGATCTCGGACGAGCGCCGCACCGCACCGTCTCCTTGAAAAAGCTCTATTGCAAGACAATAATACTTACTTCTTTCCCATGTATCCATCGGGGCACACACATCCAATAGCGTTGTCACATATTCCACGCGTACAGTTGCATGTGTACATGCAGTTATGTCCATACCGGTCCCCAGTACAGGGTTGTGTGCAGGTGTGTTGCTGCAATAGATTCAGATCAGGGAAAACAGGACAAAATACATCTGAATGTGAGTGCACACAAAATTCACATCCGCATGCATGTGCAAACAAACGTACATACACAAAACTAGTGCTGAAACGAGTACTCTATAAGCTATCGAGCGAGTACTGTCACTATCGAGTCGAGTATTGAGTACTCTATAAGCACACATGCGCATATATATGTATGTCAGTAAACAGAAATCGAGAGAAATATTCAAAATAGGTCCGAGCCTAGCTACATGCGCTTGTCAAGCGCACACGCGTATACGCTTCCTGTTCGACTTTTGCTACAGTCTAGTACAGCCTACAGGCACATGTACCGGTGCTACAGACAGTGCAGTAGACGAGTACAGTAGGAGAGACTCGTACTCAGTAGTGTACAAAAACTTGTAGGTGAGTAGACACTACGCATTTGTGTACCGGATCCGTGGACGTGTACGTCGCTATCAAGTATTTTTTTATTTTTTTATCGAGTATCGAGTCCTTTTTTGATATCGAGTCGAGTACTCAACGAGCGGGTACTCGAGTACTCGGCGTACTCGTTTCAGCACTACACAAAACACACACATACACATACACATACACACATACACATACATACACACACACATACTTGTACTTGTACTTGTACTTGCTCACTGCCAAAACTGGTCACGTGGGTCTCCCCGGGAGAGGGGAGAGAGACTCAAAAGGAATCTTGGAAAGATGACTCAATTGGCCATTGAACCACTCAACGGCCGACACCCCCTGAAATCCCCAAACTAGGGTGGACTTGAAATGATCCCACTTATGGGCTCACCACACCTCAGTAAGTGGGTGAGGACAAGGTGCAGAAAAAGGATTGACGGCATCAGGGTATCCGTCCCAGGATCCAACTGCAGGTACCCCTGCCCCCAGTGAAGGTAATACTTGCTACTAGTGTGGGTGGCTAAATCAGAGTGGATCTGATAAAAGCTTCACTAGCACCATTGATTACAGAAGAGTTTATCTAGCCAGATACACATACACATACACATACACATACACATACACATACACACACATACACACATATACACACACACACCCATACACACACATACGCACATACACACACATACACATACACACACCCATACACACACACACACACATACACACATGCACATGTACACAGACACGTACACAGACATGCAAACACACACACACGAACACACACACACACGTACACACACATACACACACATGCAATCACACACACACAAACAAACACACACACACAGACACACACACACACACACACACACACACACACACACACACACATACACAATTTACATTGTAACACGGAAAAATGTGGGCACAAGTTATGCAAGTTATCGAGTCCACGAATTAAATCAGATTTTGAACAGTCAGACATGCACACTCTAGCACCAAACTGATAAGGAGTAGTGAAACAGCATGAAAGTCGACTTGAGCACTGCCAGATAGCGCTAACCAAAGCATAACCTGTGACCATATTTATCCATTTTACAATTTTTTCGTGTGATACCATACATGTTATTGCCATGGGTTAGTCCATCATTGTCATCAACTAAGCACAGTACTGTAGAATACTGGCGTTTGGTTTGTTACAATTCGTCCTCACTAAGCTTCCCCTTCATATTGTCGTCTCTGATAATATTGAGAATGAAGCTGAAGACACCACTGCAGCTGTACGTATGGTTGATAAATAGATGGTAAAGACATACCTGGCAATATGGCGGTAAACACACGCCTGCCCACACACGCTCTCTAAGCTGCAAAGTTCTGGCATAGAGCTCTCCTTCTCACCACCACCACCATCAGTTCGCGCGTGGCGCCTGGTCGATGCATGGTTGGCGGTACCCGACATAGCAGGCTGGTACATCAAGTAGCGCATGGCACATAGGAGATGACACAACGACGACATAGCTCGATTGAGACGTACGTTTCGTCCCCACTGGACTCCTCGAGTCAAGCAGCTATGTCGTTGCTGTGTCATCTTCTATGTGCCATGCGCTACTTGATGTACCAGCCTGCTATGTCAGATACCGCCAACAATGCATTGATTAGGCGCCAGGTGCGAGCTGATGGTGGCGGTGGTGAGAAGGAGAGCTCTCTGCAAAAACTTTGCAGCTTAGAGAGCGTGTGTGGGCAGGTGTGTGTTTACCGCCATATTGCCAGGTGTGTCCTTACCACCATATTTATCAATCTTATTAGTACAGCTGCAGTCGTTTCTTCAACTACATTCTCCCGAGTCAAGCTCCGTATGAAGACATCCAAGAAGAAGATTGCCTGATGAGTCCAACGGGGACGAAACGTACGTCGTAACTGAGCTATGTCGTTGCTGTTTCATCTTCTCTGTGCCATGCGCTACTTGATGTACCAGCCTGCTATGTCGGGTACCGCCAACCATGCATCGACTAGGCGCCAGGCGCGAACTGATGGTGGTGGTGGTGAGAAGGAGAGCTCTGTGCAAAAACATTACAGCTTAGAGAGCGTGTTGTGGGCAGGCGTGTGTTTACCGCCATATTGCCAGGTGTGTTTTTTATCTCCATATTTATCTGATATTATTGAGCCTCCCAAGTTGGGTGGTTGTTGCTTTGCGTTGTCAAATTGTGTTTTGACCGTACTGTCTGGTCTTGGCATCCCGTTATCGTTCCAGGCCAGCATTCCTTGAAGCCTTGGAATGTAGCTTTTGGTTGGCTCGATGGCGCTTACCTTCCCCTCTTTGGAATTAGGACTAATATCCATGAACCTTCCAAGGTGCTAGATTGTGCACGTCTGATTGTTCAAAATTTGGTTATGTTCATGGACTCAATCGATCGCCTAACTTTTGCTCACATTTTTCATTCTACGTCGCGAGAAAAAGCCGTGGCCTTTGGCCTCAGGGCGTTTGTCAAGGTAAAATCTCATGGCTGTGCGACGCAGGTGCGTAGACCTTGTCTTTGACGGGAACTCTGAGCCCTAGTCTGTCCAGGAAATCGCGATTCCACGGATGCAACAAATTTCGCGATTTTGGCCAAAACCCGCGCTTTTTGGAAAATTCGCGACTTCCCACATTTTGTTGTTGTTTCCTCCACTTCTTTCCACAGTTTTCTGCACTTTTCACGCAGTACACGATGCTTTCCATGATCCTATGCTTAGGTTATTTGCACAGTACGTAAATAGCGAAGTCCAAATCCGCAATTTTCTCCCAAGTTCAGCATCTTTGCGCACTTTTCGCCGCATTTTTGTTGCTTTCTACCGTAACTTCTTGCGTCAGTTTTTTTTCGGACATTCTCGTTGCACTCACCTTTCTCTTCTTGCTATCTCACCACGAACCTTCCAAGTTGGACGGATGTTGGTTTGCGCACTGAAGATGTGTTAGAGCTAGGTATCAGGTCGTTCAATTTCTCAGTTGCCTGTAAGTGTTGTGGCCTGTTATCATACTTTACAACTGTTTATCATCTTGTTACAGTCGTTGATAGCTGTTGTAGAACTCGTCCCCATGTGTTCTTCTTCTATTATTTTTACATTTCTTACTAGCTCAGTATCATAATAATTATGCATTTATGTATATAAATTGTACTCGACATAGTAGCATTAGAAACATCACAAGCTCTATCGTCATGCAAAACGTAGTTGTAAGATCTACAAATCTGCCGTAACGTTACTAATTATCAGGATAATAATTTACCTGATCTACAGGTCTAGCCGGTGGAACAGCATCAAGTCCAGGCGGGCAGAGACAATGCATAACTCTGTTTTGAATGTGTGGTTCGTGTGGTCTCGGAACCTCCAGAACGCAAGTCACATGGCCAGAACATTTCACCGAACAGTCGCCACGGCATTCGGTATAACTACCGTACAAGTTATTAGAGACGTCGCATTCATGTTGGCACCTACATATGCGCAAACAGTAATAGGAAATAACATAATTATGCAAGCATGACATGTGCATGTAAAGTAAGAACGTTGTTCACAAAGAAGTCCACAGCTAAATTCAACAACATGATTGGGTACGGTAGCAAAAGTAAGTGGGCCGCCTGCTGAGGCCACACATCCACATGAACTGATCACAAACTATTCTTCAGCTCTATTTTGGTGCGAATAGGTCCGGAAATTTCGATTCCTTGGATTCAACTTGACTGTCCAACGACTGCTGTATCTATTGTATAGGAGCGCATCCTAGAGTACCTCATTTAATTTGTCCTGGCCCATCTGGCTAACTCGACGGAAGCAATAACTCACATCCGTGATGCATGCCCGGGATTGATTTCCCCCATTTGGCACCATTGTTATGTCTAAGGATGTAGTAGAGTTATATCCGAGCATACCTATTCGGGATGGCGTTCAGGCAGTTTCCATAGAGGCGACATGACTCACACCTTTTTGTGGTGCTACACCCCGTGTATATAAACTGCTTCTGTGCGGCTTCACCTGTATTCATGGTTATAATTTTTTATTTTTTTTACAAAATACACACCTCACCGGCAGGCACATGGGGCTAGCATGGGGTGAGATGGTGCTGGTGGGGCTTGCCATGCTCAACCGACCAGAGGTCTCGGCATCTTCACATGGCAGGCGCCCCAAATTCGGGAGGGATGCATAAGCATGGGGGGAAAAAAGCAGGGGAGAAAGTGGAATATTTAGAACGAAGGAGAGGATCTAGTTTTGAAACACAGCAGAAAATAGCAAATAGTCAAAGATAATAGGAGTGAAAGGAGAGTGTCAAATGAAGGGTGCAATAGGGTAGCAGTGGATATTGGCTACTCAGGATTGGCGACAATTAGGCTTAAGGTGGGAGAAGCAGGAGCATATTCCCGGAGGAGGCTAAAGGCGGTCGGTAGCCCAGTTCCAGTCAGACTGCCTCAGGTGGTCATACACCTTCTTCTTGAAGGTCTGGATCGACTTCTGGGAGGGGCGAGCACTGAGGATAGAGGCTGGGAGGCAATTCCAGGTGTCAATCATACAGTGGGGGGGAAGAACCGAAGGACATTGTTCCGAAACTGAGGTGGGACAGTCTTGGGCAGCTGGAACGGATGGTGGCTCCCAATTGTGCGCACGCTGGGTCGGGTGCGGGCCCGGGCTGGGGCTGGAGCTGGCGGGGGTAGGAGGGCTGTGATCATTCTCAGGGCCAGTCAGACAGTGGAGCTTGAACAGGTAGCAGAGGGCAGCAACAGAGCGACGGATGTCCAGGCTGGGCAGGTAGCAGCCATCACCAATGACGTGTAGTGCCCTACGTTGGATGGCTGTGAGCTTGGCTAGTGTGGAGGGTGCTGTGTTCATCCATACCAGCATCCCATACTCCAGGATCGGCCGAACAAACGCACAGTATACTACAGCACGGCATCGTGGGTTGAGAGCCATGGCAGCCTTGCGGAAGAAGCCGAGTCGCTGCGCAACGTGTATTGCGAGAGACCGTATGTGCTGCTTGAAGCATAGCTGGCTGTCAAATGTTACTCCTAACAGGCGGAGCTGATCCACCTCAGGTACGTCTGTCCCCTGGAATGTGACAGAGGGAACTGGGTGGTGGGATCGTTGGTGGGTGATAGTGAGGGCTTGTGACTTTGTCGGCTCAAACCTGATTCGATAGAGGGTGCCCCAGTCGGCAAGTACGTCAACAGCCTGCTGGAGCGTTGCGACTCCATCTGGGATATTGGCTCGGGTTGTGATACACTTATATACCGAGGTGTCGTCGGCATATACTGCGAGTTTAGCCTCTTCATGTAGGTGGTCCTCTGCGTCGTTGATGTAGATCAGGAAGAGCGTTGGGCCGAGGATGCTGCCCTGCTGCACCCCTGACTGGATATCATGGGTAGTAGAGGCCTGGCCACCTACGACAACTTTAATCTTGCGGCTAGTGAGATAGCTCTGCAGCCAAGAGAGCAGGGACCCTTTGACACCGTATTGCTCTGCCTTGTGAAGGACTCCTGGGTGTGAGACCTTGTCGAAGGCCCCAGCGATGTCCACTGCGAACACCCTGAAAAGGCCTCCCTTGGCAGGTGTCTGGTGCCACTCATGCTGGAGTGCGATCAGAAGATCTGATGTGCCAAGTCCGGTGCAGAAGCCGAATTGCCGCGACGACAGGATAGAATTCTTCTCCAGGAAGTTGGACAGACCGTGGTTAATTATCGACTCCATGCATTTGGACATAACAGACAACATGGAAATTGGTCGGTAATTATTGGTATTGGACTTTGACCCTTTTTTGTGAACAGGCACATTTGCAAGTTTCCAGGTTTCAGGTTGATAGCCATTGTGGAAGCACAGGGCAAATAGCCGGGAAAGTGGGAGAGCCAACAGTTCGGTGCAGATCTTCAGGACCCTGGCAGGTATTGAGCCAGGTCCTGTGGTCTTGCTGGGGTTGAGAGCAAGCAGGGTACGGCGGACTGTGGCTGGGCGGAAGTGGATTGTAGTGAGCGAGTTCTGGGAGCGTGGGCGAACAGGGGGTGCATTGTGCAGGAGGTGTCAAAGTCATTCTCAAGGCTGCATTTATCAGCGAAGTACTGGCATATGAGTTCGGCCTTCTCGGTATTTCTGGTATGCTCATCGCCTTGGCTGCCGATGAGAACTGGGATAGAGCTGTCTCTACCGAGCCCTCCGGAGCGCTTGATCAGGCTCCACCACTCCTTATCCTGGAGGCTGCCTGTTGCAGGCTTCGCTCTGGTGCGTTGGAGATGTGCTTGCTTAGCGCTGGATAGTCGCTGCACAGAAGCCAAGCATGCCCGTCTATACTCTGCCTGAAGAACAGGATTGGTCGAGTGCTTGCGGAGTCGGCGCCATGCCTGACGTTTGGTCGTAACAGCAGCTGAGCATTCGGGAGTCCACCAGCTAGGGTCTCCTGGTCGCGTCTTCAGGACTTTCATTGGGATGAACCGTCCCATGCCCTAAAAAACGCCTGGTCACATTACTGCAGGAGGAGTCAGGATCATCAGTGATCAGTTCATTCCACACGTTTGCACGGTAGAAGGCTGTGAGGCCAATCAGCACGTTGGTAATGCCAAACGGTCCGGGTGGCTGACAGATCATGGGATTGAGTTAGCTGGAAGTCGGTGGTGATTACTGCATGGTCTGATCGACCATGGAGTGGGTACGTGGTGGTTTTAACCGTACCGGGGACATCCAACATGACTAAGTCAAGGGTGTTCCCGCCTCGAGTGAGCTCTGACACATGCTGCTCACGGTTGTGGATGTAGCAAAGGTCTTCGGCGGCTTCTCCGGCTGCTGTTGTGGGGCTGCTGCCAAGCCATTCATGGTTGTGGACATTAAAATCGCCTGCCACGACAATGTGTAAGCAGGAATGGCGGGCAATGTCAATATCAGATTCGAGCTGTGTGAACATAGTCGTATCATGGTCAGGGCAGGTTCCAAGCCAGTAAGCTGCACATACTGCCATTCGTGTTCCTGTGGGGGTGGTGATGCTGACCCATAGGACCTCCTGATCCGCCGTGTTTATATCAAGTTCTTTATAGGGGATATCAATCTTCAGCCAGATAGATGGCTACACCTCCGCCCTGTGCCGTTCTGTCCCAACGTATAGGTGGGTAGTAACCTGGGATTGTTACCTGTGCTTGGGTGGCTTTCTATGGGGAGGGCTTTGTCTCTGTGACGATGGCCATGTCCACATCAACGTGCGTTAGCAAGTGCTGGAGTTCTCCAATTTTGTTGTAGACGCTAAAGGCGTTTGTCAGCAGCAGGAGTAGCAGTTTGGCACACATCATGCTTGTTGGCAGCCTTCTGTAGATCTGGTCTGGCTGCGGGTGAGAACTGGGCTCTGTCCTGCGGCCGCAGGTGGTGCGGCAGACAAGTTGTCTGTCTCCAGCTGCGTCTCCTGAAGGAGTTTGTCCACGGTGGCCTCAGTCTCCTGCAGGAGTTGGTCGCCCGTGGTCTCAGTATCCTCAAAGAGTTGGTCGCCAGTGCTGCTGCTACAGTTGTTGCTGCTACTGTTGACCTTATTGTGGCTTTGAGTGCCTAGACAGGGCTCTACCTGGTCAGCGAGCTCAGCAGCTGTGCTTTGAGCACTGCCATTTTCAGAGGCCACAGAGGCACTACTTGTGGTGGATGTGCTATGGTCAATGCTGTCTCCAATATCTTCGCCAGGTGAGGTTCGCCCACTGCTGTTTCTGGCCGCATCGAACTTCCACAGCCTGGCGTACACACAGCCTTGCCAAAAGTTCTTGGCGACCAAATATCCAGCTTCTTGTGCATTGATCATGACCCGCCCTGACACCATGAGGCGAGAATTGTTTAGAGGCCGCTTCTCCAGTATTGTCACGCTGTGTAGGGGGAAGTCAGGAAGTGCAGCAGCAGCAATTCTCCTGTGCAGGTAAGTTGCTAGTTGCTCCTCAGTTGTGCCTGCCTTGAAGTTGCAAACAAAGATGACTTTCTTTTTTGGTATTCGGGGCTTTTCATGCGATACCAGAGTCCAGGCGTTATCTTCGTAATCCATGGGCGGGACAACGTGGGACTCTCCTTTGCTTTGGACATCCTTTGAGTCCTGACCACTGGGGTCGGTGCTGTGCTTTTCATCTGCTGTTGCTGCTGCAGTATGCACTTCCATCAACGGAGTTTCTGCAGAGCATCCTATGCTACGGTGCGCTGGGTCTGTACTACGACGCTGCACGTTGCCCCCAGTGACAGCCTTTGACGAGTTGCCACTCGTTGTTGTGCGTCCAGCTCCAACTGCCGTTGGCCTGCTGCTCATCGGTTTCGCAATAGCGGATGCCTTCAGGGTGACCAGTTCCTCTTTTAGTCCTTTGACCTCAGAAGATAGCTCTGAAATTCTTCGGCTCATCCTCGCCGCACGGTCTGTGGATTCTGTGGCCATGGTCGACTAGACAACGTCTGTACCTCTTCTGCCAGCGAGTGCTCGATCCCTGGGAGGGAACAAAGCAGTTATATCTGGGCTTCGCTTGAAAACTCGCCCACGGCGACGTCCTGCCACCGGTGTCCTACCTAGACTACAACTACACTACAGTCTACTTGGCTAATAACGACTGTGGATATAACGACAATTCGCGAATAACGACAGAATGTCCATGCCCAGAGCAAAGTCCCATCCAACTGTAATACATAATAATGAGACTTCGGGTATAACGACACTTTGCGAATAAGGACACTTTTTTGATGCCCCGCCGAATGTCGTTATAAACGAAGTTGACTGTATACTATTACTGCTTTCTACCTAAAAATACTATACCTTTCTTCAGTCCGGCCTGATGCCGGCTGGGCTGAAAAGATGCAAAAAATATACCATGGCCAGCAATCGAGGACATCTGAGAGTTGTAATTTTTGTACTCCTCCGAGGTGTGATTTTTGGCGTGCTGGGCCAAGCACAAGGAAGCTATCTGCAAAAAAACTGCAGAAAATGGTTGTTGTTTGATCCTTTGTTGTAATCTTTGTTTCTAGTCGAATCTAGTTGCTGTTTGGAGCAGAAACGCTGAAATTGACTATTTTCTGCATGTACTCATACATGTACTCATGTACTCAGGCATGCAGTCTCACTCGTATTTTAGCTCTTTTTCTGGAATGGATGCTGCTCTGCGCCCCTTGGTGAACCTTTCCTGCGCTCGTGGAGCAGCTGAAAAGGACCACTGGTATGTCTGGTTCCTGGTTTGAAAGTGGAGAGTCGACTTTTGTGCCTTGAAAAGGAGCAGAGAGCGATACAGGTACGTCTGTGGCTTATTTTTGAGTGCTCCTCGTACATTTTTGATCGTGATAGAAATTCTCAGACCAAAGTCAGACCAAATGATGGTCGTACAGTTTTCTTGTGGATTTTTTAGTTGTTTCATCTCGTATCTATGTCAGTATCGTGATGGTGAAGTGGAGAGGGTGATTTTCTTCCTCTAGGCTTCATTCGGCCGACTTTGCTTCATCCTCGTTGAAAAGTGACCCTGAAAAAAAGGTCGATTCGCAAAATTATGTTGATTTTGAATGTACGTGGTGACATGCGATTGCTGGCTATGGACCTCGAAAACGTGTGTTTATCACATCAACTGTGCAATAATATTACCTGTAGAAGGCCAAGGGCCGAAGCGTTGGAATATCACGGACCTGATCCGGATGTGAAACAAAGTGGGTGTGTCCTCCCGAATTCCTTTTTTCAGTGATGAAGCTGCAGCAAGCCTCAGCCCTTCTTCAGGATGACATTAAAGCTATGAATTATTCCATCGGCGCCGACACACAAGGCAAGGTAGATCTAGAGGTTTCCAAGACCGTTTTACCGTGATGATAATCAGTTTGAAAATACATTACAATAAGGAATTCTTCCTCCATTAACAAAAAATCGTGGTGGATTTTTGAGGCACTGGTTTGGGAACAAACCGCCGTCAAATGAGTCGCAATCACTTTCTTGGCCTTCCCTGGCATACCATGAAAGAGATACAATTCGAGGGAAGTGACCTTTCACATCAAACTGAGCGGAATCGATGGTTGCGCTGTGCCAACGTTGATGATGACAGCCATGATGAGCAAAACTGAAATACCGCATTTCTGAGGACAAAATGCGCTGCTTGGCCTCTCCAGCACCGAGTTTGAGAGTGAAAGAGAGCGATGGAATGGCGCAGCGAGCCCACACATCGAGCGAGTGAACAAGGAGCTGCACAGATCGCACGGCACAACGAAACGATTCTCAATTGTAGTTTTAGTTCAAGCTGCGCGAAACCCAGACTCGAATGCTGATGACAATGCATTCTTTAGAAGAGGTTGTGGTGTGCAGGTACAAGGTACAGCCAGCGGTGCAACCTGCGCTAGTCGATATTTGCAATACTTGGCAGGGGCGTAGCACCCGCTACGACTGGTACGACCATGGCCGTACCACTTTTCGAAAAGTGTGGTCCGTCCGAAACGTGCAAAACCGTAATAAAAAATCAGGATCCATCGATGGCATGCATATGCGCATGAGACTTTGACCTTTTTCTAGACTCGTAGATCTGTTATGCATCTGCAGTCGTAGACCCCACTGAGTACTGTACTCGACTCGACTGCACACTACGAACGACGTTACGTACACGTAGAAGTGTGCCAGAAGTTCCAAGAACGCAGGATTTTGTGTCTTTTTTGTGTCTTTTTTACAAAATTTTCCCGGGGGACATCCCCCGCACCCCCTTCCAACACGGCCTTCGGCCACAACGACCTTCGGTCGTACCACTTCCAAAACCCCTCCTACGCCCCTGCTTGGGGCAATACTGACCCCGCTGTGACTGGTAACACTACACCCAGAGAACGAACCTGGTATTCACTTACCTGAGGGAGCCACTCCAGTGCAAGAATCTGATTTATTGCATATTCGAACAAGTTTGCCTGATTGGCAATATTTTAATTTAAGCCAAATAATTATTAGTGCTAAATAGTGAAATTTTTGTTCGTTTTCTGGACTTGAAAGTTGTTGCATCGCTTTCCTGAGGGTTTTTACTTTCAGAATCACCTTATGATGTACATAACAAAATTGAAAAATACAAAAACGTACGTCATGCGGTCGGTTTTTGCTGTACAAATACCTGAACCGGTAAAGAGTTAACACTGTACTTTTAAACTTTACTTCTCAGGCTACATCTAGTGATATATGACCGTTCCAAAGGAGTCTCAAAAATCCCTCCTCGGTCCCACCCACACGAATTTGCTTACACTTCACCCTCTCATAGTCACACTTACTCCTTGCCAGCCCAACCAAATATGCAGTCACAGTATCCAAACGAGGCACTGCAAATCCCACGGCCATTGCATGAGTTATTCAGTCCACAACTTGTTGTATATTCACAAAGAGATCCTGCCATTCCTGGGGGACACGCTGCAAAAATACCACCCATATCACACATGTGCGCATGCCCAACACACGCACATAAACACACCAAGACGCATACACACAAACACATACACACATATATAAACACACACACGCACACATACACAAACAGACAAACACACACAAACACACATACACACACAAACACACACACTCACACACAAACACACATACACACACACACGCACACGCACACGCACACAACACACAAACACCCACACACCCACACCCACACCCACACACAAACAGAAAAACAGTTTTTGCTCAGGTTTCCCAGGAAATGTGTACCGGTGTACCACACGCCAAGGAATATGTGCACAAATGACCAATCTAGCCCCACAATCAATGGTTCACAATCGCTTTCAGCTTTATCACTATCGATAGAGATAATGACAAGCTTACGAACTTGCAGCGATCTCACTGCATGACGCCAGTCTCCCTCTCTAGCCCAGATTTTTACGCATGCGCATGAAAATTTCTTTCTCTTTGCTCAAGAATAAAACAAGAACATTTAGACAAAGTTGCCATCTTCCCTGGAGTTGTATGATATTTGGCCCCGGGGTTGTATGTCCCTGGAATCACCTGTTATCACGCTTACAGACACAATCTCTGCCTCATTGGTTACCTAAGGTGTTGACCCCCGACGCTGCGCAAACAGAGTTATTTTCAGTATCTATTTTTTTCTGATTTTCCTGATTTGGGTGCCTCTCGCCGCCCACCCTCCCTCGGCACACTTGCATCTGCTGCGGACTCTTCCCTCCTACCACAGATGTCCGTCGTCCTGCTCCGTTTCTATCTTCGCCTTCGCATAGCCGTCAACTAATACTGGTTTTCCGCGTTGCAGTTCCTGCTTGGACAACATTCTGAGTGCCTGTCAATCACCTGCTGTTGACAATAAACTTGAGCCTCACCATCCGCACAACCCACCATCTGGACCTGTACGACCCGGAGCTGCGGTAGAGCCACCACCCCACCACAATCTGGAGCTTAGCTCACTCCACACAACCTCAACCGCTCCCCAACGGTGGAGCCCGGACCTCCACTGCTACTAGCACTGCATGCGTTACTTTTATGCTCTTCCATAATCTGAATAGGCTGCTAACCACACAGTCACATACACACTCAGCTAGTTCAACGTCAACTGATCACTGTGCGTATTTCCCTCAGATGACAGTCCCTATCTCTTTAACTAATTTAACCTTTTGCGTCCTGGTGCTAAATTCCCTGAAGCCTGCCACCAGCGTCGCTGCCATGCGCAATAGTCCCAGTATGCATTTGAAAATGTTCTAATTTCACTCACCAGTTTCGTACTTCAAGTAATTGTTTCTTTTTGGTCTCGTTGGAAGGCTGCAGACGTCCTCTCTCTGAATATTGCCACTAGACACCCAGCAGGAGCAACAGAATCGCCTTCAAGCCTGTTGAGAGCTGCCCTATTGCGCCTGAGCGAGATTCTGTACCCGCATCTAAACGTTTTATCGTTTCTCAATGTTTACTCAACGTAGAACGATGATTCAAAGTCCTGCAGATTCATGAAGCTCAAGCGATTTATTATTTTGGTCTCTACTTTGCATGCGCTGTGCAGCAATGAGTCACTGGGAAAGTCCCCGTTTGAGGCACGCCGACGCACTTTGAAGCGCTCTGCGTACAAATTTTCGAAACAATTTCAAGCGTATCCGTGTTTTGTTCTTCGATACTCAGTGAATCATCACGCTATATCAAACAACATACCATTGGAAAGCTTATTCTCTCACCTTTCCAATGTGCTATCAATCGCGACGATCGGATAAAGGACAATAGAGTTAGGACAATTTGAACGGGGATGTATATGCACTGTACAAGTATACGCTTTTACTTGACGCACATATGCGGCATCAGGAAATCAGGGTATGACGTTTTGACGCATATGTGCGGCATCAGTCCGCAAAGGATTAACTTCCTGCATTCTGTTCCTTTGTTTCGAACATTGTTGTTGCCATGTTAAAACATTGGTGTCCTACATGCAGCGATCTTGTTGTTTAAAGTGTGTATATTTAATTGTCTATTTCTTTTGTTCTCTGCAGTCCTCTCGCTCTCTGGTGTTGTGAACTGTACTGACCTCGCTGCATGACGTCAGTCTCCCTCGCTAGCCCGGACTTATACGCATGCGCATGTAACATTTCTTCGTCTTTGCTTGAAATAAAGCACCAACACAGGTGGTGAGCCAAGGAAAAATATTGTAACATGGAAATTGAGGGCGCAAGTCATGGGATCGAGTCCACCAACTAAACCAGATTTTGAACGGTCTGACGTGCACAATCTAGCACAAAACTGGCATAAAGAGCTTAGACATTCCACGACGTGAAAGTCAGCTTGAGCACTGCTCGATAGCGGTCATCAATGCACACCTGAAGAGCCGTCTTGAACAACACGGCGAAACAATCGTCGTGTGATACTATACATGTTTTTGCAATTAGTTAGCCCATCACTGTCATCAACTAAGTACAGTAATGTAGGATACTGGCGTTCGGTTTGTTACAATTCGTCCTAGCGAATTGTCCCCTTCATTTTTTTATCTCCGATTCTTATTTCGTTAATTTCTTACTTTCTAGATGGAATCCATGCCAGTTTGGAAAGCAATTATTAATTGTCTATAGGGGGAGGGCCCGGGAATAGACAGCAATATTTTGTTTATAAAGCTGCCATAAAGCTGTTTTTATTGCTATAATGTGTTTTGAATAGCAACTGAATAGAGTGGTGGCCAGTTGCTATACTCCGTTTTCTTTTAAACAAACAGAAAATAAATTACGTTACTTACGAATGCAGAGGTCAGATTTATTGGTGTATCCATTCGCACAAATACATCTTGTACGGACAATGATGTCTTCAAAGCAATCACCACAGCGGTGTGTGTAAGGCTCTGTTGGACAGCATTTGCAAAACCAACAACAGCAACAACAAAAACAATGACAACTAGTGTGAACACATAAAATATTTCCCCCAAAAACACCAATTTCAGTGAATTTGAACTTTCTCAGTTCCAATGTGCGTTGCTTATTCAACAAAATGGACGAGTTACTAACCTTTACCCGTTTGCGCTCTGAATCTCAGAACTATCAGTCATTGCCGTCCAGGAAACCTGGGCTGACACATCAGACCCTGACAGTCTCTATGCAATCCCAGGCTACGAGCTGACCAGAGCTGACAGACAGGACTTTGGTAGTGGTGTTGCCTTGTACACAGGGAAACATTTCACCAGAAGTGTACTAGACATCCCAATGAAAGAAGCAGACAGCGTATGAACGAGAAGTTTCACCGATGAACTTTCCCTTGTTGTTGCCACGATTTACCGACCACCCCATAGCTATGGTACCTATGGTGCACTGATGACCTGTGATGCCAGATCATGGATTGTCGGCCAGATTTCTCCATGTAGGCTTGTCCAGAGCGATGGCCCTCACATTCCCCAGCTGATTTCTGCGCTTCAAGTCGATGTTTCTTCTCTGTAAGTCGCTTGTGATGCGCGTCGCAATGGATGTCCTTGGACGTCCATGCCCAGCCTTGGCATCTCCTGCAAAATAGCCCCTCAGCACGATCCATGGCGGCGCATCCCTGTCCATACGGAGAATATGGCCGGTTAGCTGCCATCTTCTCCTGTCCATGATGTCAGATAGTGGTTCCGTGTTGCACCTCTCATACAGCTTAGTATTTGATATCCTGGCTAGGTCGACTATGCCAATGAGCCGTCGGAGCTGCTTCTGGTGGAATACGTTTTAAAGCGATTCTGCTTGTGCCGCCGTGAGCCCCATGTGCCGCAGTTATACAAAAGAACGTGCAGAACCAGGGCATTATACAGTCGGGTGCGCCTCTGCTCACTGACCTTCCCACGCCTGAACCAGAGGCTATACATCCTGCCATAAGCACTCGAAGCGAGGTCTTTCCTCTGCTCCAAGTCCTCACTGTCGCCAATGAGGGACCCTAGCTCCCTGCTGGACCGCCAGGAGTCTGAAGTTGATGCCAGATGCAAGAATTCGGTCTTGGTCTCGTTTACGGTAAGGGACCAATCCCCGAGTTCTGCGCTAATGATGGGGAGGCATCGCTTCAGCCACTCCTCACTGGTTGAGTACAAGGTCACATCGGCGTAACCTGTTTCTCCGTGTATGTGACGGTCGGCGAAAGGACGTTCGGGAAGGTTTGCTCTCACTTGCCGCAGTGCTGCCTCCAGGTAACAAATAAAAAGAACAGGGCTCAGTCCATCTCCCTGGGGGGGGGGGGGGGGGGTGCCGATGGTGCTAAGAAACGGATTGGCCGTTGCCTTTCCTACTTTCAATGATATTTGGGTGTGGAACAGTAAGTGCTGGATCATGCGCACTTCATCGGGGCCAGTCACTAATGCCACGACGTTTAACAGTTTGGTGCGATCGATCGTGTCGAACGCACGGGACATGTCAATCCCCAGCATGTGGCATTCCCAGTTGTATCGAGTTGCCTTGGCCGCAATCCAGCGCTGTGTCCATTTCACATCTGTTGTACTTTGGCCTTGTCTGAAGCCAGATGGAGTTGGACCAACATATTGAGCAACGTCCTTTGCGATTCGGCAGAGCACTACAAGGGAGAAAACTCTTCGGATGGTGTTCAGGAGGACAATGGGACGCAGGCTAGTCACGGGTCCTCTAGGTTTTTTTGGTTTTTGTGAAGGAATCAGTGTGCCAAGTCCGATGAACGATGACATGTCAGCACCCTCTGCTACGCTTTGGTTGATGATGACTGCCGGTACGATGGATAGCTGTGATGTTCCATACTTCAGTAATTCTGCAGGGACTTTGTCTGGCCCACAAGCCTTCCGTTTTCGAGTCGTTTCACCGCTGTTTCCATCTCCGCTGGAGACACTGCCACACTTAGCCGGTGAGGGACTGGTTTTTGGTTAGCAGCTGATTGATCTCTACAGAATAGATCCTTGAAGTGCTCCGCTCTGCCATCTGCTTATCTGAAGCCAAAATGTGGCCATCAGCAGAGCTGACCATGATACTGGATGGCTGAGATCCACTTTTCATGGCCGAAGCAGCAAGAAACATCTGTGCTGAGTCAGATGCCTGCTCCACCTTCGCTGCCAGTCTGTCAAGGCATTCTTTGGCGTCGGCCCGCTAAATAGAACGGATCTTGTGCTGTATCTGGTTCCGCTGCCTCTTTAGCTCTGCCAAGGAGTGGTGAACCGACTCTGAAAGAAGCCGAACCTCCCACTGCTGCTCCGATAGGCGTGCCACTTCCTGGTTGGGCAGAGTTAACTTCAAAAAGTATTCTTTCTAGACCAAAGAGTGGTATATTTGATAACATTTAATAACGATAGAATTTTTTACGATACTTCTCCAGACGTTTCGTTGTTCTGAACAACATCGTCAGTGGATAAAGAATTCTTTATCCACTGACGATGTTGTTCAGAACAACGAAACGTCTGGAGAAGTATCGTAAAAATTTCTATCGTTATTAAATGTTATCAAATATACCACTCTTTGGTCTAGAAAGAATACTTTTTGATATTACAATGAGAGTGAATAATCAACGGCTTGTCCACCAACTCTTAGAGTTAACTTCCCGGATGTGGATCTGTGCATATGGCCAACACTGCTCTCCGCCGTTTTCAGGGTGCCATTTACTGCGCTGGACCATTTCTGAGATGGAGTATTTTTTATGAGTTTCTTCTGAGCAAGGGTTGGTATGGCTGATGGAAACGCTTTCTTTGAGTTTTGCTTTGTAGTCTTGCTTCACCGTGGCGTCCGATGAAAGCCTCCGTACAGCCAATGGACCAACGGACCTCTTTGTTTTTGGGTGTGAGCGATAAGCTTTGAACAATCATTGGAAATCCATGTCGGCGATGACAATTTTATGGTCGCTTGATGTCAGTGTCCCTGCATACGAGCGGGCACGATTGATAAGGGGCCTGCAACGAGCCGGTACTGCGATGAAATCAATCATAATATTATTGTTTACTCTGCTGATTACGCCAGTACAGTCAGTATCGCCTATAGCGTTGGTGTTTGATTTTGAGCATTTTATCACTATAAGCGATATATCACTATGACCGATACTGCATGCAATGTATGCGAGCAGGGTGTCAAACGACTCAGCGCGCCGTGCACATACGCACTACATACATGTACAATGTCATGTAGCTAGCTGTAGCTCCTGACACAGAAAATCAGCATTTCCTCATGATGGAGGCATATTTTGGCAACTTGTGCGAGCATAACTCACCAAACAACACTCACTGGAAAGGTTCTTCTCGAAGAAGTAACACCCTGTTCTCCTCTAACATCGCTTGATTTTACATCAATCACTATAACCGATGCAAAAATAATGTAATAAAGGTCTTTTGAAATATGAATTTGATCACTATAGGCGATATATTACTATAGACGATTATTACTATACGCGATAACTGTGTATACTTAGTTATGGCAAATGAAAATGAATTTGAGAAATTGATCACTATATCCGTTATATTACTATAGCCGCCAACCTTACAGGCGATACGAACTGTATCTCTGTTTGTGACTGAGCCAGTCCACCTTGTCCTGTAGCGCATGGAATAACAGAAAAGGGTGTTGGCAAGGACAATTTCCCACAAATTTGCCCACTGAACTAGTGCCTGGCCTGGCCTTTGTTATTCCGCACTCCTTTACCGTATAGACCAATGCAGGGTGTCTTGCTGGTGCCGACTTTGCTGTTAAAATCGCCCAAACCAAACACCAGAGTTCGGCTGTTAGGAGTATTCCATGCTTTTGAGCAACAGTCGTAGAAATCTTCTCTCAGCGATGGGCACTTGTCTGCCGACGGGGCTGTGGGTCCATACGCCACAACGAATCTCACATCAACAGAGGTCTCTGAGGAGCTCTTTGCGGGCAGCGAGAAGTCAGCGTAGCAGACTAGGTCCGACAGCTTTTTATGTTTTCTCAGGAATTCGTTTAAATATTTCGACACGGCGAATCCAATTCCCCCGTGGTGACCCGCGTCCTGGCCAAAGCCTACAAGCCGGTATCCGTCGTCAATAGACCTGTCAGACGGCTCAGCAATGTTTAGCTCCTGGAGGCCGCAGACGTCCACTCTGTAGGACAATAGGTATTTCGCTAGCTTCTGTTTCTTGGCATTTGAAGTTTGGCTGCGTACATTGAACGTTGCAATTCTCGCTTTAGCGAGGGTCGGTGAACTACGAACCAGCATGCTACAGGCTGGCATTGTGCACAAGGATAAGCGTTGACAGAGATGGTAGAGTAGAAGGATGAAGAAGAGATATAGGAGAGAAAGAGAGAGAGAGAGAGAGAAAAAGAATGCTGAGCAGTCAGCCCTACACCAGCTTGTGCAGAATGGTCACTCTAATTCCTGCTTCAGTCCATTTCAGAAAGATTTACAATCAGGTTTTGGTCTTAAAAAGTATGAAGATAAGGGAAATTTGGACAAACAATTGGACTAGCCGTTAAGGAGTTAGAATTTCGGCCAGGTTTCCGGCCTTTTCCCATGGTTTACAATTTGCCCTGGAAGCCAGTATCGATTTTTTATCAAAACCCACGATTTATCCTTTTCTTTTTGGCCTATGCTGTAAGTAATGGTTATGAAGGCTGTCTGCTGACCATGAAGTTAGTTGTGATTTCCAATCCCAAACTATTAACATATCTTCAAGTCAAACTTTTTTTCATTGTTTTGGTGATCTACAAGACAAAAAAAGAAGGTGGCTGCGCCAAACGACTTGTTGTTGGAGCTTGCGTTTCCTGCCGAACTGACTGACACTTGACTGGCTCACGCCATGTGATTCTGAACACACCCACAGCACTGAAACAGTGTGAGTGAACACGGACGTCATTGCGCTGTAGCTACGTGTTGTTGAACACACCAGCACATCGATCGATCGATTTCTTTTTGAGAATTATTTTAGTATTTCAAGATCGCCAATTTATTTGAATTAAGGAGTCAACGCCGTCTTCTATCAGCTTTCACAGGCGCCTGCTTTCCTCAACATGTTGTCGAAGTCACACGGATAGCTTTGCCAAGTCATGGCCTTGGGAATGAGTCTGTGTCAGCTCTTCATTGAGATACCTACCATTCTCTCTTTTTTCTCCTTATTTTCTTCCCAACCCTCCTTCCCTGTAACATAATAACATATTCGCTGCCTTGTCATTGAGCATTTGTGCTAGTTTGGATTTGCGAATTCAAATAAAGTATACAAACAAACAAACAAACTTCCGGAGGCATGCTAGCTGCCCAGCAAAGCCATGGCTGAACCCAGAGCTCACTAACGCCATCAGAGAAAAACACCGGTTCCACCATGCCTACTTGCTCCCCCGGACGCCCTGCAACTGGACAGCACACACCACTCAACGCAACAAAGTGACTCACCTTCTCCGAATCGCTAAGTCTACACAAGGACAATGGAGTTCTGACAATGTGAACAGTGATGTTTACGTACTATACAAGTATTAAGGAAACTTCACTCAACTCCAAAAACGGTCTCTTCACTGCGATTCAAATTAAATCAAAATTAAAATTAACATTACACCAAATTTTCGGGCCTGGCTCGTCATCAGAGTAATGAATGACAAACAAAACATCCATTGCATAGGTACTTACTGAACTACTTCGTACATGTATGAAGACAACAACTACTGACACTGAGAAAGTTAACATATTGGTGTGAATATGTTAGGTGAAGAATAGGAAGGAGGTAAGTGTAGGTGGTGTATGTCTCAGCGGTAAGGTGTGTTTGTGTTGGGGGGGGGGGGGGAGGCTTCAATAGAATCTCAGTGTGCAGATGTGAAGACAGATGACATTGTCTACCCACAGTTACGACAAGTCATGGCAACAGAATTGCATGTACATGTGTACCATAACAACTACACACAGCCTGCGCACCAAGCACTGACACAAACAGCCTGCGCACCAAGCACTGACACAAACAGCCTGCGCACCAAGCACTGACACAAACAGCCTGCGCACCAAGCACTGACACAAACAGCCTGCGCACCAAGCACTGACACAAACAGCCTGCGCACCAAGCACTGACACAAACAGCCTGCGCACCAAGCACTGACACAAACAGCCTGCGCACCAAGCACTGACACAAACAGCCTGCGCACCAAGCACTGACACAAACAGCCTGCGCACCAAACACTGACACAAACAGCCTGCGCACCAAGCACTGACACAAACAGCCTGCGCACCAAGCACTGACACAAACAGCCTGCGCACCAAGCACTGACACAAACAGCCTGCGCACCAAGCACTGACACAAACAGCCTGCGCACCACGCACATAACACCTAGATCCAGCCTGCGGACCAAGCACTGACACAAACAGGCTTGCACATGTACGTGACAACGCAACACCTACACCACAGTGCATATGCTGTGCAATCTTACAAGTACCAGTTTCACACATTGTGCAGAAGCCTCCAGCCACAGTCCCTGTTCACAGACGGACGCCTATCAAAAATAAACATTGCTTCACGGATAAGACGATTGACACGGGGTGACTGGGTGGCGAGAATTAAAGCGTTGGTGATGGGTGCTGCAATGTCGGTGTGATGTGGGTGGTGATGTGCGTAATGCTCTCCCCATGATGTGTCCACTGCCTGTGCCCTTTCCTCTCTACAATGCTCTTCAAAACGCTTACAAACAGTTCTTTCCATCTCACCAACATACTCTTCCTCACACACTGAGCACAACATTGTTTCATCTTCTTCCGGTACACTTCTCTTGGGCACTCAGGGCGAGACAACGATGACGACACCAACATTATCCTTTAGTGAACGACCGGACTGGTAATACTACACGTGCACCTTCCCTGAATGAACGCACGGTACGGTGAACATCACGAGCCTAACGGTCATTCATGAATGGCAACTTGACGATGGCTGGGATGTGTGCTGTCAGCGTGGTCTGTGTGGGTTGCTGGCGTTGTGTGTGCCTGTGCTAATGGCGTGCTGTGGGTAGTTGTTGTCGGCTAGCAGCTGTTCTACTTTCTTATCTCCTCTGACTTTCGCGGCCTTTTGATAAATATCTGAAAGAATTGTTGCCAATGCAATACTGCTAGCGCTGTAGCGATAGTTTCTGCGGGTTCTGAGCAGACCATGCAGGAAATAATTATAATGCGTCTTACCTCCTCCATTATGAATAGCGCCTCGGGAACATGCATTGTGTCATGAACCACAAAGCATTATTCTATGCCACGAGGCAGGTGATTTCATCATTCCTCTTGCCGTAAAATTCAAAAACTACAAGCAAAATTTCAGTCACTTTTGCATCAACTGTTGCACGGAAAATGTTCGCGGCGCAAGGAGAAGCTTGACGTTTGGAGTGACAAGTGATCACCGCTGCTATTCCTTGTCAAAGTCAACAATACACTTGGATAAGCGTTGACAGAGATAGGTAGAGGGGGGGGGGCGAGCTTTCCTGCGCAGGTATGAGTTTGGACGTATTTCAGAATGGTCGGGTGGAAAAATCAAAATTGTTTATGTCAAGAAAACCCACAAAGGATGACAGGGGACATGTCGTCAGCGCTAGAAGAGGTGATCTACTATCTGACGGTGTTAATTGCATGTTAATTGAGAATGTAGCTCGCTGTTTTATCAGCGCTTGGAATTTGACTACTTTCAAGACCACCAATTGTGACGTCAAGTGATGATGGCCCTTGTCTTCTGAGATGCTGGCTTTCCTAAGCGGTGCTGCCCATAGAACTCTTCTAATGTGAGACAATGTTGGCTGGATGAACTTTTGTTCGTAGCTTGTTCTGGTACGCTGTGGCGTGGCTCGTTTGTAGTCCCATGAATCATGTGATATTTTTACCATTTTTGAGGTATGCCAATTTCAAGGTTCCCTTCAGAAACCTGTCGGTGGCCTTTGCATAGTCGCTCTACACCCCAAAAAGGAAACTTACCTGCAAAATATGAGCGAAATTGGATAGTGGAAAATGTGTTGCACCAAGCAAGTGCGAACGCGTGCAACCAGTTGTTGCTTCCGAAGTTTGCGGGCTTTTCGGAGATATTCACTATTTTGAAGGTGGGGCAGATGCATTATTTGCATTTATTGACCGGAATATGATCCATGTCATGATCAAGTGCACAATTTAGGAGGGAAAACTGAAAATTGGAGAGGACTCTACTTTGAGTGAAGGCAATATCATGGCATTGGTTTCGCAAATTTACGCAAGAGGCGTCCTCTGTACCCGCAATAATCTGCCGACGGCCCTTCGGCTGGATAGTAATGGACGCCATATAATCAAGTAAAATCCCTAAAATAGTTTCCAGGAACTACTCTGCTACTTGAGGTTTGGTCACGAAGATGGTCTCCGGACACTACGTCGAACGGAAATTATTCGTTTGCTAGGAGTCGCGACACCACGTTCTCCTTTCACTCGTAAACGTATTTATCACAGTAGTCAAAGAATGACCAACATGGCTGAGAAAAATCCAACAGGTTGGCCCAGCAGCAGCCATTTCCGGGGTGATGGACTGAAATGTAGAGTTTGCAGGATGAGCATGGCATGCAAATGCTCTTTTATTTTTCTGTAAACTGACGAGAGGTTGCCCTTTCGCTGCGCGCAATGACAGCTGCTTGTCTCCAAGATAGTGCACCTGTCATTGGTTCTTCCTTTTAAAAGGTACCTTTTACCCCAAGGACTTCTGTTGAATGAAGTTGAAGACACCACTGCAGCTGTACTTATGGTTGATAAATATGGTGGTAAAGACACACCTGGCAATATGGCGGTAAACACACCCCTGCCCACACACGCTCTCTAGGCTGCAAAGTTCTGGCACAGAGCTCTCCTTCTCTTCTCTCTCCTTTTTTTGCAGCCTGCAGAGCGTGTGTGGGCAGGCGTGTGTTTACCGCCATATTGCAAGGTGTGTCTTTACCACCATATTTATCAACCATAAGGACTTCTGTTTCTACACATATTGCCGAAAATAATTCCAAGCAGGTATGTTTTTGTCCAGTGGAGTCATATGATGCCTCCGGTACTTCTAGGGTAGTTGAAATTTTGGTAGTTCTAGGGTTAAGTCACGAAATCGAAAAATCTGTAGGTCCGTCAGTCCGCCCGTCCGTCCGTCTGTCTGTCTATCTATTCATCTTTAACTGACCGCCTTTATGTATGAGCATCTTTCTCTATTGCTACGTCTGTCGTTTTATGTGTCCCTTTCGCCCATATGCTGACATACAAAGCATTCAAGGAACTTACGATCGTTAGGTCGACAGTCCATATGCCCATGAGAAACATAAAGAGGATTGGTTTGGTTAGCTGCACACGCAAATACAAACAAGTTTTTCCCGTGAATTGGAGCTGAAAGAAAATGTCCAGACCCAGCTTCTAAGCTCCCAACATCCCAATAGAACTTTCATAACAAGGAAACGGGGATTTGCTTTACGAGAGAGAGAGAGAGAGAGAGAGAGAGAGAGAGAGAGAGAGAAAGAGAGAGAGAGAGAGAAAGAAAGAAAGAAAGTGTGAGAGATAGAGAGAGAAATAGAGAGAGAAAGAGAGAGAGAGGCTTTGTGCAATAGTAGCTCTATGTGGCAAAAGCATCTACAGAGAGACTGGCTCCAGCGCGGCGCAACACGAGCAAGTGGACTAGAAAAAATGAACGAAGGCTCGACTTGGTAGGCGATCACCCACCCCGCCCCTTTAGAAGTCGGTGTGGCAAGTTAAAACAAAGATTTGAAGGGTGTTTTGATCCGGTTTACCGAAGGCGATGTATGTATCATTAGTGGGAGTTTGCTCGGTATTCTTAGTGCTGGATAATGACGACTTTTGCTTAGAGAGAAGAGAGAGAAGAGAGAAAAGAGAGAAAGAGAACTAGAGAGACAGAGAGAGAGAGAGAGAGAGAGAGAGAGAGAGAGAGAGAGAGAGAGAGAGAGAGAGACAGGGAGAGAAAGAGAGAAAGATGAAGCGAGAGAGAATTTGAGAGAAGAGAGAGAGGAGCTAGGAAGCAGGAAGAATGGAGCTTTGAAGAATCATTTGAGAGGAGGCACGAATGGGAAGGATTCCGCCGAGAGAAATATATCACATTTCAAAAGGAAGAAAAGTAAAGGACGAAGTAGTGGTTGCGATGATTTGGATGGCAGATGGCAGTCGTGAGTCAGTCAAGTGTCAAGTAAAGTCGGCGAAATAGCGCGAGCTCCGGAGTGGGGAGCAAACCCTTTCTTTGAAAGTAAAGGAAATGAGGATAATATACCCACCAAAACATCACCTGTGGCAGGATAACTGACACTCACATTCTAACATCGCCCATAGTAGGGTAGCTGTCACTCACATTCTATGACAGACCAGCACATTCTTACGTCACTAATTGTACCCAAGTTGCATGTGAAGAATCATTCCCACCCATATACATCCGCTGTCTATCTCACAGATTATCAGAGTGATATCGCTTTAGCTTTTACTTCCTACACTGATCTCATAGTCAGTCAATATTAGATACTTTATGCACCCCCCCCCCCCCCGCGCACACACACACACACACACACACACACACACACGCACACACCCACACCCACCCACACACACACACACACACACACACACACACACACACACACACGCATACAAATGCAAGCACATGGCAAATACATCAGGAACATCATGGTTTACCTACCAAGTAGCAAACAATGGAGGCTGAACTCATTCTCCCGAGCATAGTGCTCGCAGCAAACCGGTTTACCACTGAAAACAAAAGGAGAAAACATCCAGCATCATACAAAACCAATCACAACGACCATTATTGATGAAGTCAACTAATCCACAAGCAACGTGCGCCAACTGGAAGTAGCTGTGCCAGACGTTTCCCTCCACAATTTATCACCGCTTCAGGTAGATTTGTGGGGAATTTGTAAAACGGGTCAGGGTAGCAGAAGAATATGCAACTTCGTCAATACCCCAATGCAGTAATCTATCGCACACACCTCTTGCCACTTCTGTCCTCCATACACTACCATTATTGATCTGCCCCCCCCCCCCCCGCACACACACACACCTAGATGTTCTCTCGCATTCGAGATGTGTACCTCCTTGTCAGTGTGGCCACTTTACGCCGAAAAACCCAGCCACCTTCAACGCGCAATAAGACTCATCGCTTCACTCTATCTTGGTTCTCTCTCTCTCTATTTCTGTCTCTCTCTCTCTCTCTCTCTCTCTCTCTCTCTCTCTCTCTCCCTCTACGTCTCTCCCCCCCCTCCCTCTATCTCTCTCTCTCTCTTTCCCTCTCTCTCTCTCTCTCTCTCTCTCTCTCTCTCTCTCTCTCTCTCTTTCTCTCTCTTTCTCTCTCTCTCTCTCTCTCTCTCTCTCTCTCTCTCTCTCTCTCTCTCTCTCTCTCTCTCTCTCTCTCTCTCTCTCTCTCTCTCTCTCTCTCGCATGTATTAACCTGTAACACTTCCATTGCACATTTCACCTTCCAAGCACACCAACACCCACTACTAATCTACTTTCCTACACTTCAGGTTTACTACTTGCCACGTGTATCAAACCACACCACTTGCCTTGCACCACACATCAACCACTAACCAACGTATACCTATTATCCCACATGCACCTTCTTACATCATTTCATCATCATCATCATCATCAACTCCCTTATTAACACTGCATTGGCTGGCCCATACATTGATTATGTCAACACTCAGAGCCCCCATTCTTCATGCAATGACAATGTCGTTCAGAATCTTTGTTATTCACATGTACCCCTCCTGGTCAAAACAATTTTTTTACAGTGAAAATGTCCACCAGCACTTTAACCCTTTCAGCATGGCCAGGGTGTGTAACTGACCCGCGGAGCCAAAACCAGTGATTTTCGTGATTTTCCAAAAGTAGTCCTATTCACTCACAATTTTTTCTGCGGAATGCATAGGTTTCAGTGAGAACAATTCCCAATACAAAATTCCATATTTGGTCAATAGAAGCCAGTAAAACGAGTACAAAATATACGCATTTTTGATGAATTTTCGCATAACACGGGTTGAACGTACCAGAGCATGCAGCTCATTTATACTAGAATGGCCAGGTGGATATGATGGTAAGAACTAGGTTTGGCATAATTAGTAGTAAATTACGGTTTTGTTCTTGAGTAGATGATGACCAAATATGGTCATGTTTGCTGAAACCAGCTGAGGGGCGTCAGGAACTATTCAATGTGCATACGAATAGCTAGGCAACAGGTTCTTGCCGAACAGACACCGGCAGAGACATGCACATATTCACAACCATACAGATCTATCCAGCCATGCAATTCTCGCATTCACATTCACCCGTACACTCATGTACACTATTGGACATGTGTCTGAAAGCGCACCCGAGCGCGGGCACGCGTGCGCCCCCCCCCCCCCCCCACACAAATTATATAATGTAGCTCACATAAATTATTGAATGCAGCTCACACAAAGTAGCTGAGCGCTGCAATACCACTACAGTGAACTAGCAGGTAGCTAGCAACTACATAAAGCCTGTCACGATCCTCAAGCGGTGCCCAGACCTGAACACCCATGACACGAGCGAGTACAGCTCTATTTCCCTCGGTGAGACTCCTCGAAACACTGAATGCAATACGAATGGCTAGGCAACAGGTTCTTGCCGAACAGACACCGGCAGAGGCATGCACATATTCACACCCATACAGACCTATCCAGCCATGCAATTCTCGCACTCACATTCACCCGTACACTCATGTACACAATTGGACACATGCATGAAAGCGCACCCGAGGGCGCGCGCGAGTGCGCGCCCACACACACACACACAAATTATAGAATGTAGCTCATACAAATTATTGAATGCAGCTCACACAAAGTAGCTGAGCACTGCAATACCACTACAGTGAACTAGCAGGTAGCTAGCAACTACATAAAGCCTGCCACGATCCTCAAGCGGTGCCCAGACCTGAACACCCCTGACACAAGCGAGTACAGCTCTATTTCCCTCGGTGAGACTCCTCGAAACACGGAATGCAGTACCCAGGATTCCCGAGGCAATCAGCGCACATGGTGCGGACATCCTTCCGGTTACCCTTGCCGTAGCAGACAACACACTGTTTCTGCGGATTAGCCTTTTTCTCGGTTGCCGGGATGTAGCGGAGGAAGTGGCTGTCCATGCGCTTCGTGCCTGTGGCTCCACCAGTTGCTGCAGCAGCTGCTTCCGCGTGAGCTACCATCTCCGCCTTGCCTTCGGCGATGAGGGCTTTCAGGGCGCGCTTCACAAAGTCGAAGTGCGTCATGCGGTTTGACTTCCTGTGCAGGATATACGCGTTCAGGAGTGCTTGCTCAATCAGATGCACGGCGAGCTTCTTGTACCACTTCCGGGACTTGCGTGCAGCGGTGTAGAACGACAACATCTCATCATTTTTGTCAACTCCACCCATCTTCTTGTTGTAGTCCTGTACAAGACGAAGCTTGCGGACTGGGCGGCGCTGCCGATCTCGCTTGCCAGTTGGCTCTACGTTTGCCTTGTGCATCGTGGACAGAAAATGCACCTCCTTCGTGTCCTGCAACTTTATAAACATCATGCCACCACCGCTCCGGTACAGAAAGTGGCCTTTCTTTAGCCCCTTGAAATTTGCTATACGCTTCGGTAGTCCGATCCGGTTCTTGCGAATGGTACCGCACACTCCCGTTGCGTTGCCCTTGAGGTAGGTGGCTATCGGGATACTCGTGTACCAGTTGTCCACGTACAGCTTATACCCCTTCCTGAGAAGCGGCTCAACGAGCTTGTGCACTACCGCACCGGACACGCCGAGCTCCTTGACCTTCTCAGGGCAGAAGGTTTCGTTGTCCTTCCCGACGTAGACAATCAGATTGAAGAGGTAACCGCTGTCTTCGCAGAGCGCATAGATTTTCATCCCGAAGCGTGCTCGCTTCGACGGAATATACTGGCGGAATGATATCCTTCCCTTGAACGCCACCAGTTCCTCGTCAATTGAAATGTACTCGTTGGGAGTGTAAACGCTCATGAATCGCTCCTGAAGCAACGTCAGAAGAGGCCGTATCTTGGAGAGCTTATCGTTGGGATCTTCTTCAGCGTTGTCCATGAAGTGCAGAAAGTTCATGATAGAGGTGAAGCGCTCGCGCGGCATCGTGCGGCTGTAGAACGGTGTGGCGATGATGGGATCTGTGCTCCAATAGTGGTCAAGCTCGGGCTTAGGAACAAGGCCCATGTTCAAGAACAAGCCCAGGAACACTTTCATTTCGGCTACGGTAACGGGTGTCCACGAGCGGGCGAGGCTGCGCCGGGCCAGTGTTTCAGCGTTAGCGTCGATGTATGCTCTTGCAAACCGGTTTGTCTCCGTCACTAGCATCACCCAGAATTGTGCAGTGAAGAACAGCTTGACATAGTCCAGTGGAGTTGGATCGTCCGGGAGAGGCATCTTGATCCCTGGCTGGCCAGTAAATGGCGGCACATTAGGTTCCACATTCTGTTTCACCCAGATACCTGCAGTAACAAAAATCCATGATAAATCCTATGATGTTCCCAGTGTCACACACAAATGCTAATAATTATAATAATTTGCATTGTACAATTCTGTCCGCTGATTGAGTTGTACATGTGTATGAATACTAAAAATATAATTCAAATTTAGAACTCACAACGATAAGCATTTGCAACACAATACACATTTACATGCATTGTGAATGAGGAAAAATGTCCGTGCATGATCATTGAGCGATCAGCTGAGTGACAAGATTTTTAGTACAATTATTTGAAAATTTGAAATTATGAGTACTATTTTCAGATCCATAGGCACACTGACCTTCACTTCCATCGTCGCCCTCAGCGAGTGCTTCGACTGCTTCCACGTGCGTTTTAGCAGATATCCCCTCGTTCTCACCGTCACTGTCGCTGCTGGCGCTACCTACATCGTCATCCGCGGCGTCTCCTACGACATCGTCGTCGTCCAATTCATTTTCACTATCGCCTGGCGACGCTGCGCGATTTTCAGGCAGATCTCCATCTTCCTCCGACAGAACGATGTCGTCTTCAGACAATGTCGGCTCGACATCACTGTCAGGGTCGAGTACGACAAGGTCGAGGACATGATCGAGATCGTCTGCACCATATCGACGCCGCGCCATGACAGCAAATTGTCAAAATTTCTATTGTTCAAATAATTTCGCACGCGACATCTGTGTAGGCGTACATAGCCGCACATGCGCGTGCGCCCGTCAGTACTATCGTAGAACTGTCGACGTTCATCCAGCACGTCACTGGTCCACGTAGGGATAAGATCCGTTGACCACGGATGTCTCGAGAGTACGTTCATTTTCACTGTACGCATCACGTATATATACGTGATCCGTGGGCCAGTTACATGTACCATCACGTACATATACGTGATGCGTGCTGAAAGGGTTAAACCTACACAGCTTGAACATGTTCTTTTGGCGCTGAGTTATTTGTGCTCTGTTCGACCCTTGTTGAAGTTGTACAATAGTATACTAGTGACACAACATACTTAAAAATAAATCAAACATACAACCAAACAACAAAACGTCATGAAAAAGCGAATTCTGTTTGCAAGTCTCGTTGCTGAGTTTTCTTCATTTGAACATGTTGTCTTTCACGGTTCAGGTCCGCTCTTGACATAACAACTCTCACGTGTACGTAAACCTTGCTAGTACGTAAAACAATCACATCCCGTGCTGAAACAGCTTCACACGCATATAAATTTTGTTCTGCGCAATAGAATCCTACATAATCTAAACCTCGACATAACGCACACTACGGCGCGGTCCCCAACGTGCGTACTCTCGGTACAGCGTAGATTCGCGTGCCCAGTATGATCAAGCTGCATCTTGCCAGATGGTAGCCGTGCACACGTGGCCCAGAGAGGCGTACATTTAAGATGTTTACTTATGTTGTGAATCTAATTCCGTTGATGACTTCCATGTTCTTTCTTCTGTAGTGTCTTTTTAAAACCGTTAATGATCATGGTGCCGGTTGACTTCTTTGGTGCCAGTTTAGTCATAGTGTGCATAATATTCTGAGGCATTCATTGCATCTGATGTCGATGGTGCTACAGTGTGTACATGTTTGCGTGGTTGAATCCGCCTTGTGTTACCTTTCATTTTCAGGTATATTTTGTATTTTACACATGGCTTTCTACACAACATAACTCTCGATATAACGTAAATTTTGCGCGGTCCCAGAAATTACGTTATATTGTGAGTTGACCTGTTGTGTGAACACAAAGCGGAAAATCACCTCCGTGAATCCCGCGACACAAATACAAATCTTTGGTGTATGCAGTGTACGATATAGGTGTCCGGTTACGTTGTAGCGCGGCCTCTTCCCAGGCACCGCAGCTAGCCCTCAATACTTCGGACATCAAGCGCCGCCGCCACACACCCCCACAAGAGATGAGTCGACAACATCAAAGAAGACCTCAAGCCTCTGAATGTGCCTATTCAGGAACGCCTCAACCTCGCCACCAACGAGCAACTCTGGTTAAAGATCATTGACAGATGCATGATCCCCCATCTCGTTCATGCGAGCAATATGCGACTTGTTCATATTATTATTAGTACGTTGTAGGTCACCTCAAACACACACACAGACACACACACACACATACACACACACAAACACACACACACACACACAAACACACACACACACGTCAACATTATCAGCAGTGCTTAAGACAGCCGTACGAAACGTCCACGTTTACCAAATAGTACGAGCATGACCTGCTTTGAAATAATTACCTTGAGTTATCTTTGCAGACATTCACTCCATTCGGCAGCAGCGTCACGCCAGAGAAATTATATTCATCAGGGTAGAGGATATCTCTTGCCTCGGCAACTTGTATTCTCGCCACTATGAGCACCCCGAGTATGACCACGGCAACAAAGCAGATGAACACTCCTGCTACATCCTCGCCGCTACGGCGTGACTCTCTCCTCCGTCGGTACACACCTGGGAAAACGCTCCGCCTGCTGCTGGTGATGGTCCAGTTCATGGCGGCAGGTACAGACACATGAAACCTCAGCTATCACGGCTTGGCCGTGGCCCGAGTCTTTCCTCGACCGTAGGCCTACAACACCCTATTCAAACTGCGTGATTAGATGTAAACCTCTCTTGGATGTGAACGATATTCAACTTTACATTCTTTTTTTGAAAAAGGTTCAGAGGAAATAAAAATCTCAAACTATCTGACACCATATGCACAGAGATCTCTAGGATGCTCTCCTCTAGTGTTACGCTACATGCACACTTTTTGGGAGTCGTTCGAGCTGACTACGCCCTATTGGGCCTAAAGATAATGGTGACATGCGTGCCTGAGCATGACCCCATGCATGCACTGTACTAGTGCACTTCCTTCCGCTTGTCCATTTTTGTGGAACATTGTGTCACGCGATCCAAATATGGACCCCACGCGTCCGTATCTGGGTCGAACCTTTGAATCGAAGATCGGATTGGCAGGGAACGCACGCGTGGTCGCGTGGGCAAAGTGCAAGACAGTGCTAATGCTGGCTTCACTTGCACGCCTGACCGTGTGTCGCGCAGTACGTAAAAAATCAAGCAAGGTTCGTAGATCTACGGAGGGCTTGATGGATGATCAAGGCCAAGGGACCAGCCCGACTGAACCTCGCTTGAATATGCTTCAGACGATCCCCAACATTTTTTGGATTTTGCACCGCTTTATTCTTTGTGTGATCTCGAGTGTGGACGATGATTATGTCGGCCTTTTGTTTGGGATTTCAGAGCAGCCTGAAGTCTAAAGTGCATGTCGTTTTCACGGTCCCGTTCGTAAGTTTCACACAGAGATAACAGGAAAGGGAAACAAAGTCATGTCACGGATGGCGGAGTGGACGATGAACCTGCTTCGTGAGAAATTTCTCAAGACTAAAAAGTGACAAGAGCCAGACATGGCTGAAGTCATAATTTTTACTGCGACAATACACACCTTGCTCACGCTGCATACTGCCGAGAGTTCTGCGTGCTGGAGCTAGATTTCAAACTCCACAAGTAACGTTGAGAGTCACCGCATTCCCGACCACCACCCCTATCGGTTTCTTGTTCTTATAGAGGTTATGCGATAACGTCAAATCCGCCATATATAGGAGCCAGTTGGGGTGGCAAAATGCCCAAAGCGGGTACAGAAACCCCTTATATAGAAGAATTTGGGGCGGCAATGACGTGTATCGCATGATAAAGCAGAGCATGTATGCGATAGGCGCCCAAAAATGATCCAGCTTCCTGCATTCGCTCTGCTTTATCGAACAGCACCAAAAGCGGCTTCACACGCGGTTGGCCCATTGAACCAGAATAATAATTATAATAATAACAAGAGTCCATAACCCCCGTTATGTTACGGACTCTTGATAATAATAATCTTTTATCACTCTCTATTGACTCCCATTGATTTTCGCTATACCTAAGCAGTCAAATATTCCTGCATATTTCACTCCTTAGGGCTATGCTTATATTTGACTGCTTAGGCAAGCTAGGGGTTGCGCTGTTGAACGGTGCCTACATTGTCACTGCATGAGTAGGTGATGGTGCAACGGTTGTGCAATCATAAAACCGGGATTCATGAGGTTATCGTTCTGGAAATTGAATTACGGACTGTTTGTCGTGATAAATCTAATATTGACTTCGTACTTGTTCAGTATAGGAAAAAAACCCTCGTAAAAGACCTCGGCTTCGCCTCGGTCTTTTACTCGGCTGTTATTTCCTATATTGACCAAGTACTCAGTCAATATTAGATACTTTTTCAGGAAGACACCTGCAAAGCCCACTTTCATTTTTCTGCTCAACTTTTTTGTATTTGGCGCGAACATGTACTCCCTTAGTATTGACTCCCATTGATTATCGTTATACCTACTTGTAAGCAGTCGAATATCCCTGCATATTTCACTCCTTAGGGCCATATATTATTGACTGCTTATATTTGACTGCTTAGGGTTGCGCAGTTGAACTGTGCCCAGTGCATGGTGACTGTACTTTGCCGGATTGCACGAGCAGCATGCAATAGCCCATACATGTTCGCATGACTAGGTGATGTTGCAACGGTTGTGCAATCATAACACTGGTATTCATGAGGTTGTTATTGTTTATTTCACCAAATGAACAGGCAGGTAATCATTCTGTAATTTGAAATACTGACTGTTTGTCGTGATAAATCTAATATTCGTACTTGGTCAGTATAAGAAATATTAACCTCAAAACTAGGCGTTTATTTCCCATTGACCTCGTACTCAATGAATACTAGATACGTACTCGTACCTACCCGCCGAAGGGACTTCAGAAAGCTTGAATGCTTATGGATTGTAGACTAAGTAAAGTGTGAAGATGCTGGTGCAGCTTCAGCTATACTAGGGGAATTGCGCGTTGCTCTCTACATAAGATCTCTCGCTTTTCCTGCTGACAAGTGCAGAAAAGTCGTAGGAGTAGGAAGCAAGTTTTTTAGCTCCTGCCTTTCCATCTATGGAATAGCCTTTCGGCCACTTTTGTAAGTATAGGTGGACCTGGAACTAGTCCCAGCCCTAATATGGTGGAGAACTCAAATATGGACCTGGCCTTGCTGCTGGATGGGGAGATTCGTGACTTGGCCAAAAAGTCAGGACTTGCAGGTGTGGACTCGTTGGCCCGACCGGACCTTGTACTTCAACTTCGCGCCATGGACATCGGCAAATCAGGTATGCCAGCGCTAGTGAGCTCTATCAGTGCACTGTCCTCGACTATCACTGCATTAACTGTGGAAATGGTATCCCTCAGGGAGGACAGGGATAGGGAAGTTAGAGAAATGAAAGCAACCATTGATGGCCTCGTGGCGAAGATGATACACCTTGAGGAAGGCGGGAGTCCAAACCTGATTGCACAATCTACAACCCCGAGTACAACGTACAGTAGTGTAGCTAGTTCAGGTAGTACAGGGGCTGGGGTGAGGGAAACCGTCACTCGGACTCGTACTCCCCCCAACGCACACTCTACCAACCGTACCCGCACTTCCCAAACATCGACACATGTACACCAGACCTCATCACGCACTGAAACACCACCGGCTGCACCAACCAGATCAACATTGGCTACAACTAGTACAAGTGAAAATACGGGAAGCAGTTCGGATGGCTGGGCCGAAGTTGTACGGCGTCGGGTCACGTCCCGGTACGTGAAGCCTGTGGCCCCAGCTAACCCCAACATCCTTACAGGCGTAGAAAAAGTCGCGAAATCTGTGTTCTACGTGGGCAATGTCCACATGGAGTGTAGCGCTAACGCAATTACTGACTGGTGCAAGGACCGTGAGGTTGAGGTGCTCAATTGCAGTATTAGCGAATCCCGGACCTTTGGCACAGCATATGCACGACTGACGGTCCTAGCGACGGATGAAGGCAAAATACTCAGTGCAGGATTTTGGCCGGCAACAATTAGCCACACCGTCCGTAAGTGGCGCTTTGCCGACGGTACCAATGTGACTGAACGTGGTGGTGATAGTTCCTCGTCATAATCATGTTGTCTATGTCTTCCCTCAACTTGCATGCTACCCCATTCTACCCCAGATCAGAATCCGACCTAACGCTGATAACCATGAATTGTCGGTCTCTCGTCAATAAATTAGCTGAACTTTCGATTGTTCTGGAGAGCACTAAGCCAAGTATTGTTTGCCTCACGGAGACCTGGCTGTGCCCATCTGTTTCCGTGCATGTACCGGGCTATTCCTGTTTCAGAAGAGACAGACCAGCACACGAGAACAGAAATGCACACTCCTTCACTAGAGGATATGGTGGTGTCGCGGTGCTTGTCCGGACTGATGCTTTTCAACATATTCTCCACAGGCCCGACCTGCAGCGTCAGGGCTGTGAATCTACCTGGGTGGAAGTTAAGTCTCAATGCACCCCTAACCCTATTCTTGTATGTTGCATGTATCGACCCCCTTCCCAAACGGCGGTACAATTGTCCTTCTTCTCGGATATGCTGGTCGATGCTATACAGTCCTCTTGCTATGACGAGTGTGACTTCTTCCTGACGGGGGATTTTAATGCCAAACATAATGATTGGTGCTCTTCTGACTCCACCTCTACAGCCGGTACCAACCTACTGACAGTTTTTTCAATGCTTGGGCTCCAACAACTAGTGAGTTTCCCAACATACACTTCATCAGCGGGTGCCAACTCATGTCTTGACTTGTTGGTAACCAACAAACCCCAACATGTCCTCTCAGTCGACCACGCAGCTCCTCTTGGCACATCTGATCATCTGCAGGTTGTTTGTACGCTCAACTATGCATCGTGCTCGACACCACAAGCGACTGCTAAATCGTCCCTCCATCCCCAGGCTCAGTACAGGTATAAACAAGTGCCTACCCATGTCTGGCAGGTTGTGAATGAAGACTTGTCTAGGTTGGACTGGTCATTACTTCATCGGCATTCTGATGTTGATGATGCCATTGTCCTGTTTGATGCTTTACTACAGTCAGCATTCCATCGTCATCTGTTGCCTTACAAAGTTATTCCGCGGACAGGAGACTACATTAGGCCTCGTCCTACTATGCGGGATGCATCCCGACCCTGGATCACTCCGGACCTCAAGTGTGCTGTGAAACTGAAGCGAGATTTGTATAGCATTTATAGGAAGTATCCAACCAGTGAAAACTTCATTGCCTTTAAGCGCAAGCGTAACGAAGTGAAATGTTTGTCACGTACCCTCCATCGTCAGTATGTACAGTCGGTTCATGCCACCCTGTCTTCCCATGATCGCCCTAGTCTCCATCAATTTCTCCGCCATCTCCGTAAGAACTGTAGTCGGGAGCCGATCCGATCAATGACAGCTTCAGACGGCACGGTAGCAACAGATCCCGCAGACATAGCAGACATATTGAACACGCAGTTTACGTCGTTTGGACTTCCTGACGACCCTACGTGGCCTATACCACCACTCACCCCTTCACCCTCAATACCTGCGTCCCTCCTATCATTGTCGACTGGTACAGCCCAAGTGAGGAAATATCTCCGTAATCTGAAAACTGGCAAGTCCCCTGGTCAAGACGGAATTACCAACGAAGTTTGGAGAGCTCTTGCTCCGTCTGTTGCCTATCCTGTGTCAATTATCTTGAATATGTCATTTCGTGAAGGGAAATTCCCAGCCATGTGGAAAACTGCGGTAGTCGTGGCCACCTACAAAAATAGAGGACCACGCACCACCCCCAGCAACTATCGCCCTATCTCATTGCTCTCTACTTTATCAAAAGTGTGCGAACGTGTTGTATATGACATCATTTATGATCATGTTCGCATTTCACTTTCGCCAGCACAGTCGGGCTTTTGTCGGGGTGACTCCACCAGGTACCAGGTTACCCGCCTCGTGCAAGACATCCACACAGCCCGGAACGCCCATAACCATGTTGGTTTAGTTTTCTTCGATCTCGCAAAGGCCTTCGACACTGTTTGGCACAGGGGTCTCTTAGCTAAGCTGCGAACAGTATATCGCATTGATGGCAAGGCTATCGGCTGGCTCTCATCGTATCTCTCTAACCGACATCAGCTTGTACGCCTCTCAACTGTGTTATCGGAGCCTTTACCCGTTACTTCTGGAGTCCCCCAGGGTTCAATACTTGGGCCACTGCTATTTCTCCTGTATATTAATGACCTCCCCGATACTGCCCCTGGTGTCAGCCTTTTCGCTGATGACACAGCTCTGCTTTGCTCCAATGCTTGCCCTATACGCCTGCACAAAGCCATGCAAGATAGCATTGGGAAAGTTATAACCTGGATGCATGATTGGAAGTTGCAGCCAAACGTTGATAAAACGGCAGCTATGTACATTTCCCCCTCTCCCCCTTCCCTGCCACTTTGTTTTCCTTCTTCAAGTGTTGCTATTCGCATTGTTGAAGAGCATAAGCATCTTGGCGTTATTATTGACTCTAAATTGTCGTGGTCACCCCATGTGCAGTATGTCTGCAAGCGCACAAGCTCCATCCTTGGGGCTCTTCAAGCCCACTGTAGACATCTTCCTCTTTCTTGCAAACGCTTGCTTTATCGTTGCTATATATTGCCCTTACTTGACTACTGTGATACTGCTTGGTGTGGCATAACTACTACTGTATTGAACAAGCTAGAAACCCATAACCGCATGCTCCTTAAAATCTTATTTAGCAAAGATCGTCGCTTTCCCTCCGCTAGTCTTTACGAAATTGCCAAGATCAGTCCCCTTTCCACTCGACATAAGTACCACCTCTGTGTTCTCATACATAAAATATTACTAAATAAAATACCCTTGCATATGCAGGCTTATAATTGGTTCTCCGAAACACGGAACACCCGGAACTCACTCAGTCTCCCACGCGCTGCCTCCACCCTATTCACTAGATCCCCGATCTTTGCTGGCTATGTGTTTTGGGCAACATTACCAACGCAGGCCAAGACCAGCACGTCGATGGATAATTTTGTTGCTAAAATCTCTGCTCAATTATAGGTTTCATGTATATCCTGCTGGTTTGTCTCCTCCTTTGCCTTCTTTGCCTCTTATTTGTATTCTTTTATCTGTTTTACTGCTGTGGTTGGCTTTCACCCTTGTCTCAGTTTTATTGGCCGTCATCATGATGTGCCATGAGATAATGATATAAATACAAATACAAATACTTGAAACTCAATTAGACATTGGCGGATAGAGCTCGAAAAGGTGGCAGATTCTGCTCGAAAAGCAGTGAAATTGGCAGAACCATACAAACCTTATGGCGGGTAATTCCTCGAATTCTGCTCCATTTCTTTATCCACATACCAAACATGCATAAAACTTACCAGAAAAAGTACCGAATTCTGCAAATATTTCTGCCGACATTATCCGCATATGCCTAAACTCAATTGACTGACTCAACACTGCCATCCAGAGCACACGATAATTCCATCGAACCGTCCACTTGGCCAAAAAACTGGAAGAAGGCGTCACTCCCTGCTCAATAAAGAGGTTTCGACCCGCGTGATTTGTGCTCTTACGTGAACTTCACACTGCGTGAGTTCAGTTTGTTTGTTTGTTTGTTTAGCTTTATTTTACTTCATCAGAAGCACAGGCAAAATCTGCCTTCTCACTGGGCGTATTGCCACAGTTCTCGCAAAATGATGAAGGTGGTGATATAAGAAAAGGAGGAAGAGGAAAATACAGTCATGAACAAGGCACAAAGAGAAGACGGAAGTGTCCCACATTGAGGTAAACAAACGCTGAGGACCGTTGGCCATTCACAACGTTCTTGCCTGCAAAGCATCAACAGTAGAGTCGCACGTCCAAGAACGTTGTTTCTGAAGGGTTAGCCTGGGACGTTCTGATTTTTTAAGCAATCTGGCTGCGTTCTTGCTGCACGTTCTACGAATCAATCCGTTCATGTACCAGTAATTCACAAGAGAGAGATTGGAAGCTTCGTTACAACTCTGAGTTTCACGTATTACAAATACTACGATCAGTAATTCGTAAGCCCTCGCTGAGGACGACAGTGTGAAGAAGAGGTTGGTGTCACTTCGACGAATACACCCTATTCTATTCTACACCCTATTCTATTCACTTGAAGCGAATGCTCGAAAACTGGCATGAGACTTCATTTTCTGTTGCGAGCGTAAGTAGTACGGTAGCTACTACTGCAAAACCGGAATGGTAAACGTTTTTTGTAATTTTGGCATAATAACGTGCAGAAAGTTGAACTTTTTTTGCAATTTTGGCATGATAACGTGCAGAAAGTTGAACGTTTTTTTGTAATTTTGGCATAATAACTTGCAAAAAGTTGAACTTTTTTTGTAATTTTGCCATGCTTACGTGCAGAAAGTTTTTAAACGATGTTTGTACATGTACTAGGGACCTTTCGCACCACGCGTACGAATACGAAACGAATGCTGATTCGTCACCTGGGTTCGAGGATTCGTCAGAGTCCCTGCGGAGAGTTCGTTTTCACGAATGGAAGCCTCTTCATTCGTGGCACGCTCTGAATCCGTCAGGTACACATTTATTTGGCCAGGTACACATCTAGGGTGAGTTTACACGACAACAATTGAAAACGATTTGCGTTTACACGACAACGAAATACGACCTAAACGGAACGAAATCGTTGCGTTTACTGCTATCGTTTACACGACAACGCCCGAAAACGATACCTAAACGGAACGAAATGGAAACGCACTTCAAAGTGTTTTGAAACGTTTTCAAAACGTTTCCGTTCTCGTGTAAACGGTGAAAACAGTGAAAACAGTGAAAACAGTGAAAACGATTGGAAACGGAGCGCGGTCATGGAAACCATTCCGTGCTGGAGTATATTTCGCGGGAAATACCCAATCCTTGCGACCACCAGCACGTACCGACTCCAACTAACGTGTTATTTCCCGCCCTTGCGTCAAGCCAGCACGTGCTAACTCCAGCCTGATTGCCCGTTTTCCGTTTTCGTACGATCGTGTAAACGGTTCAAAACGATTTGCCGTTCTCGTGTAAACGGTTTGAAAACGATTCGAGGCCAGCCCGTTTTCCTTCTGTTTCGTTTCGTTTCATTTCGTCTCCGTGTAAACGCAGCCTTATTTGGCCAAATACAACATGTTTTGCCAGGTGCATATTTCTTCCCTTGATTCCATGATCCATGCACGTGTGCGTGTAAAACTAAACACCCGTACACCAAGCTACCTGCCGTCTTCGTAGTTGCCATGCACATTTGCATCACGACTTGCGAGACCTGAATCCGTTTTCAACGAAACGATTACGAGCCGAATCAAACTTGCGTTTCGCGTTCGATTCGTAGCAAATGCGACAGGTCCCTACAATTGATTTTATCACTCTACTTAATGCTTGCTCTATCTTATTAACAAGTTCTGTCAGACCTCGCTTATCCGGTCCTCGTTTATCCGGATCCCTCGCCATCCGGAAGAGAATAGTTGGTTGCAAATGTACAGCATATGCCATGCTTACATACAGTATGTGTGTTCGATTATCCGGTTCCCTCGCCTATCCGGATATTTTTGTGGAAAACGGATGTGTGCGGTTATGCGGGGTCTGACTGTACTATCTTTTTGCCGTTCAAACATTTTTCCATCTGTACATGTGAAAATTGTTTACGGTATCTTTACCGGTACCCAAGTTGTGAAGCTTTGGACTAGTTGGTTCTCGGCTGTAGTCTATAAGTAGAATTTTACTCTCCCGTTCACTCTCGTGTGATCATAACTTATGTCGCTTTGCCACTCTGTGCTGTCAGCTGTTATGATAGCTGTATTCATCCGTTTCCAGTTTTATTGTTGAAGTTGACATTTCGCGCGTTTTTAGGACGGTGCTATTTATTTATTTTGCCTGTTCTGACGTTAAACGCGCGTGTTCACCTCATTGGCCTCGCTCGCTCCTCATTTCTTTAGTTCATTTGGCTTATGTGAAGATTAGCCAAGCTTACTTGATGATGTCAACGCGAACAAGCAAAATTATAATAATTATAATTTTGCCTGCTATAGTTATTATATTATAAACAGGGCGTTGACCAAAGCAGACTGCTCACTTAGTCTTTCAGCTGGATTGTAACTCTGCACTGATAAATTGGATTGTAACTCTGCACTGATAAATTGGATTGTAACTCTGCACTGATAAATTGAATCTGAAAATGGGGCGAAAGCTTCATTGCACTCCAAAGAAGAGAAGATGCTTGGTGTGTGCAGAATGATATTTAAACAAGCAGTTCATACCGGTTATCGGGCAAGACGAGAATCACGAGGATTGTGGGATGTGAAAATCTCACCAGATTGCCGGACTGCACCAAATGATCTGCCACTTGCATAAGATTCACAACAGGGCATGGACAATGGTTATGCTTGCAAAGGGGAGCTTCGGGTGATTGTTGAGGGGGAGGGGGGGGGGGGGGGGCTAGGAGGCAGGGGGGGGGGGGGGGTATGTGTCAGCTAGGGTGGGGAGGGATGATCTCGTTGGACTACCTAATGTCAACTGATAAGGGGCTCTTGAACTTCAATGTGTGCTCCCAGCCAGCATGACCGTTTGCCCAACAATACAGTAAAACAGCTCTGGGTTGCACATGAATAACTTCTTCCCTGGTCCACAGCATAGCAACGTAGTATTACAAATGGGGCTTGATAGCCACCGGAGTGCTGTCGTGTCAACAGATAACGGAGATCTGTATCCCAGTCAACATTGTTACATTCGTCTCTAGCCAATGCACCACCATATACGTGTTCACAACAGTTGGTATTGGTCACGTTGCTCTTCTTTATGATCACCTGACCGGTATGGCATGGCGGTGGACAATGCCAATACAGCTGATATTGCGGCCAGTTGGTCTTGTTGACTGGTAGACACGTTGCTTGGTCGTTTGCCAGCACCTCCTATTAATTTGGTCGGCGTGAAGTGTGTGTTTTGTATGCGTCGGTGAAGGCAAGATTGTGTTGGCAAGATGTGCACTCGGCTCCGCCTGTTTGTTGATTATTGAAGGTGCCTTTCTTCCGTATGTGTGTGAAGAGCACGAGTTGAAAAGTTCAATGTCCTGGTTCAATGAAACACTGTGTTTTGCAGCTGGTTTGCTTGTAGGTGACATTGGAGTGGCTGACCTTGATCTCTCGCAGTTCTATTCCAGTATGTCTGCATCATCAAACGTGAACCTCGATTTACAGCTCTTCAGGGCAGGAACGTGACTGGCAATGTCAGGCTTGAAATGGGATCCATTGTTGTGTTGCCTGAGCACAGTGCTTGGCTGTGTGTCTGCAGTGGAGTTGTTGCTGTCTCCTCCTCCACTGGTAATGCTGTCAACAAAGAATGTACTATTCAGCACTGGCATTGAGTTGTGGACACCACCCTCCTTCATACTGTGCCTCGCAAAACCATCTTTACGTCGGATCTTAGTAGCGTCGCTATTTCCACTCACGTTATCAACGCTCTTCATACCGGAGTGCTTCCCGATACACTTGCTGTCGCTCGCAATGGACCGGTTAGCGCTGCTCGCACAGCTTTTCTCACTCACGGTGGAGAGCTTGCGCCGAGGCATGTATAGATCATCTTGGGAAGCGGCAATACGAATGGATAACCCATTGCTCTTTAGCGCAGTACTTGGTTCTGATCTTGAGCCGCTGAGATTTGCTCCAGATGAGCTGTAGAGGGTGTCATTGTCCCGATTGTCGAACGGAACCGAAGTCCCAGGATTGCACGGGTCAGAATGTCTGTGGTTGGATATATAGTAGGCCCTGAAGCCATCAGTCGGATGTGAAGACTTGTCATATGTGTTGCCTACCATAATGCCAGGTACACTGCGGTGGTTTTCAACTGGCGACTTTTTACATACTGCACCGTTGACCTGGGAGGCAATGCCATTACGTGCCTGTCTGGACATGCCATCATCTGTGTTCAGAGGCGCCGATTTTGTTCTGCCGACCGTCAACCTACATATGCAGCAGTAGCAGCAGCAGCAACAACAACAACAAATACAACAACTTACCATCGCTACTATTTCAACAAGCAGCTAAACTTAGATTGAATTTTCTTTTATCCGATCCCCTTGCCTGTATTTCTTTTTCCTTTTATTGGCCACAGGCCATCGTGAGAATAAAAGAATTCAAACAACAACAACTCTATTGGCTATAGTGCCATCGTGAAAATGAAGAATTCAACAAAAATTACAACAAAGAATCTTGTAAGTACCTCCACATGTTACTGCTCAGACCACCCATGTAAGTACACACATTCTCAATTCGCGTCCGAGTGTGAGTGCTGCTCTCTATTCAGCATAACATGATTGGGTTCTTGACATCCCATATATCCTAGGTGAAACACCTTACCTTCGAAGTCTGTTCTTGCCCGTACTATTGTTATTCTGGGCACTGACGGTCTTGTCCCGGCTAGATGAGCCATCCCGTGAGTCACGAGCACTGCCGACTGTCAGATGGTTGTAACCACACTCTCTGGACACTTCGCTGTACACCCAGGGCGAGTCATCATGGAGCGACTGGTTTCTCGCCTGCATATCACCGGGGCACGGCTTAAATACTCTACATGTTAAAAGCAAGAGCGGTAACAACAACAACAGCAAACACAACAAGCAAAAAACAATGCGATAAGTCATTGCTCAAACGAAATTCCTCAACCCCTGTGGATGTGTGAGGATCGCTAAATTTTGCTGATGTCAAACTTTCGATTTTCCTCATCAATTGTCACGCAACGAGCGGTGGACAAAGTGAAAGGACTTCTTGCATGTGATTTTGTTGTACAGTTTGTGACAGTCAAATTGTCTCAGTGTTACTAGTTTATCGTTAGCTTACTAGTTTGCTGTTTGAATCTGCGTTTGGTTTATTTATTGTTTATTTGACACGTCTTTTCTGTGTCTTTTGTTTGGTTGACGTCATGAGGTCCCATGGCTACGCGGACTGTACTCAGTCGCGGATCCTTCTGCAGAGCTGGCTACTTTTTCGGTTGCTTTTGGAATCCTTATTTGATGCATGTAAATTAGTGTAGATTAGTGTAGTACGTTGGCGTCGTTTGCGCTGCTGTGGGTGCTTTGTAGGCGCACGTGTATGTGCACGTTCTGCTGAGGAGAGCGTTTTGGCTTTCGCTTGCGCTACTTGTTTCTTCGATATTTTCCTTTTCTAGTTAGTTGTTGTTCCTTCCGTGATGGACGGATAGCTTTCTTTCTCTCTTGTTTCACCTGTATCATACTGTTCCTGTATCCTGTAAATATCCCAGAACTGAGTTGTGTGAGCTTGTTGTCGGTTGGATCAAATTATGGCGATCACGCCAGGATAGATACGCTGTTTGGATCCAGTGGCGCAGACAGGAAGTGGCCACGATGCTCGAGGAGAGAGCCAGTGAGGGCGCAGGATACTCGGCAGAGTCCGCGGGGGGACTGCTGTTGGAGGAGCGGTTGCTGCGAGTTGGTAAGGCCCTGGGTTTCGAGGGGAGCCGACTCGCGCAGTACGTGGAAAGAAAGGTGAAGGAGGTCAACGCTCGACGGGAGCAGGCTATCCAATGGGAGGAGGCGCGTGCTCAACGGGGGCATGCGTTCCGAGCGGCCGAAGCGGAGTTGCGAGGGGAGCGCTCTGCGGCGGAGGCTGCGTCTACTTGTGGACTAGTGGACAGCAGTGCTGTGGGGGTAATGACAGTCCCAAGTACATGTACCAGGATTACGTTTCCAATGTACAAGGAAACAACGGTTGTGTTTGACCAAGAGGCGCGTGGACGACGAGCGTCAGTGGAGAATCAGTCGGTCGCTCCAACAACCCAGCACAATGGACAGTGCTTTGGAGTGTCAGCCATGGATACGGCTGAGGTGGAGACGGAAATGAAGGTCGTCAATGGTAACAGCGCAGTGGACACAAAAGCCGGATGCACTGTGTCGGTGGCCTGTATCGAGGCGAAAATGGAACGGCGGTGGCAGATGGAGGAGCCACCACGTGTAGCGAACAATACGCGTGAGAACCCAGCGAAGCGGTTTGAAACGCAGTGCCTAGTTGTTGCACGGAGGAAGGGTAACCAACGACCGCCAGAAAGTGATGTGCCGGAAGCCATCAAGTTGATGAAAAGAGGGAATGTCAGTCGCAGGATGCAGCGCCTGGGTAACATGCTCAGGGAAGAGTACAGCGACGATGATCAGCGGTGTTTGGCACGCAGTCGTATTCATTGTGAGGTCCGGAATACCAGAGTCGATTGTGGTGTTCGTGCATTCGTTTGTTTAGGATTGTGATCCCCAGGAAGTCCTTTGGTGGGGAGTGATGTCACGCAACGAGCGGTGGACAAAGTGAAAGGACTTCTTGCATGTGATTTTGTTGTACAGTTTGTGACAGTCAAATTGTCTCAGTGTTACTAGTTTATCGTTAGCTTACTAGTTTGCTGTTTGAATCTGCGTTTGGTTTATTTATTGTTTATTTGACACGTCTTTTCTGTGTCTTTTGTTTGGTTGACGTCATGAGGTCCCATGGCTACGCGGACTGTACTCAGTCGCGGATCCTTCTGCAGAGCTGGCTACTTTTTCGGTTGCTTTTGGAATCCTTATTTGATGCATGTAAATTAGTGTAGATTAGTGTAGTACGTTGGCGTCGTTTGCGCTGCTGTGGGTGCTTTGTAGGCGCACGTGTATGTGCACGTTCTGCTGAGGAGAGCGTTTTGGCTTTCGCTTGCGCTACTTGTTTCTTCGATATTTTCCTTTTCTAGTTAGTTGTTGTTCCTTCCGTGATGGACGGATAGCTTTCTTTCTCTCTTGTTTCACCTGTATCATACTGTTCCTGTATCCTGTAAATATCCCAGAACTGAGTTGTGTGAGCTTGTTGTCGGTTGGATCAAATCAATGGAAGCATAAAATAATCACAAGACCCAATAAAAGTAGGCGAAAAGCACTTGTAGCTCAAGGCATCTCAAATGCAACATCCTGCATGCACTTTTGGTGCCCACTTGGAATGTGAGAATAGGCCCAAAAGAAACTGGCCAGCCCAGTCTATCTTTCGCATGGATATGTTCTGGGTATTGACTGACTTGTGAACTTCTTTTCTCATGCCGTCCACCGGATCAGATGATTTTTTGCGCACGCGCAAAAATATGTTAACACAGAAGGCGCATGCTCTGTGCCCAACAAACTCTCACACGCACATCTGCTCAACCTGCGGCGACCGAGGTCATCCCGCCGCTCGCTGCACCAACGACGGTCGCCGGGAACCCCGCCAGACGGACAAGCCCGTCGCAGCGAAGTAGTCTCCCCACGCCTCTGTACCTCGTATTTCTAATCGTGTCCTCTCTGACTTTATCCTTAATGGCTTGCAACACAGTTTCCCCATTGGCCACTCTGGTGCTTCTGTATCTATCACCTCTGGCAACCTCCCAACTGCCATTGAACATGCTGAGTTTGTACAACAACAAATTGCTGACCGGGTCCGACGTGACAAATCGGCCGGTCCTTTCTCTGTCCAGCCTTTTCACCCATTTGTATGCTCTCCGCTCGGCGTAGTGCCCAAGAACAACGGGAAATTCCGCCTCATTCACCACCTGTCTTACCCTGACCGTATGTCTGTCAATGATGGAATAAACAAGGATTCGTTCTCCCTACATTATGTCACAGTGGACGATGCCATTGAGCTTCTGCAACGTCAAGGTACCGGTACCTTAATGGCAAAGCTCGACATACGCAATGCATTTCGACTGGTCCCTGGCGCACTCACTGCGTACCATTTGTTGGGTTTCCAGTGGCAGGGCCAATTCTACTATGACAAAGTACTGCCATTCGGGCTGTACTATTGTCCCTACAGTTAACAGTGAATAGGAGGTTCTCTATTTGGGGAGTCAACCTTGCTTACCAGGCTCCTCATACGGCTCATTCAGCCTCTCACACTCAGACGGCTCACTCAGCCTCTAAACACGGCTCACTCAGCCTCCGCAGCCGGGCCCTGCCCGGCTGCCTTCATACGGCTCACTCAGCCTCCGCAGCAGGGCCCTGCCCAGCTGCCATACACACACATTCACACAGCTCTAAGCTGTCACTCACTCGGAGCCTGGCAAAGCAATTGACAAACCCTCCTATTCCCCAAACTGGTTGCTCGTTGTGTGAGTGCGGCATGCAGATGCTTGTGTTAAGCGGCGATGGAGATGGATGAAATGTTCACGGAAATAGCTGATGTGCCCGCATTAGGGACAAAATAGTAGCCACGTTTTGGAAAACTTTCATGAATTCGTTATTGCGTTAGGATGATGGCAGAAAAGGTTCTCTTTATTGCTATCTCACAAACAATGCTGTGCTCACAATTATTTCGAGGATGGAGAAATTCAAGAGGAAGAAGATGTGTTCATTTCTCGTTGGCTGAAAGCAGTGAAATAAACGAGAAATAATATTCTTTGTAGATTTTTGCACGTGGTCATCGATGGGTGCGAGGGCACAGTGGCTGCTGGAAAAGTGTGCTGGCGCAGAGGGCTGTTCATTATTTTTCTTCTTGCCAGACAGAAAGTTGCCAGTCTCGGCCAAAATTTCGATTCGTTTGTAATAATTGTCCGATACAGAATGGGTTGACGTGGCTGTGTTGCAAGCGCCGTGCAGGCGGCCTCTGTCAGACGCAGAGGTAGTTGTAGGAGGAGAAGTACCCGTGACTTGTCTGTGTTCGAATTCCCCATCTCCGACTTAGTTGGTAACACCTCGTCGGAATACGAGACTGCAGTAGAAGAGCAAGTCCCCCGCGAAGCTGAGACACAGGCTCCGGTGTCACCTATAAATAGAATGCCGCATTCCTAGCTCATGGCGGAGAGGGAGCTGCTGGGGATGAAAATCCGGATGCTCGAAAGGAGTGTCGGTGTGCTGACAGCCCGTGGCAGGTCCCTGAAAAGGAAAAGAGCAAGGGATTCAGCAGAGTCAGGTTCGTCGTCATCATCATCATCGTCAAGATCTCCCTTCTCGGATTCGTCACGATCCTGGTCGAAGTCGCCAAAGCGGAACGCAAGGTCAGCCACCGGCGACATCGCGAGCTGGAAAACGACAAGCTACGCGAAGCAATTCGACCTGAATGCCGAGCTCCTGGATCTGCTCCACAATGTGAGGTCTTTTTAATCCAAGAAGAGGAGAAAGAAGGCAGCGAAAAAATATGACAGGCTGCTCAAGGAGAGGCAAGAGTGGCTTGTGATTGCGGAGAAACAAGGCCATCAGGTGTCAACATCCATCCAGGAAGGCAATCAGCTTATGGCACTGGTTGTGGGAGCCAGAACGCAGAAACGTCTGTAGGCAGGTAGCAGAGGTGGTGCGGGGCCAAAACATGCCACACCCAACCCATACCATGCAGGCGGCTGTGATGCTGCTTAGCCACCCACCTTTATCTATGCATGCGCCGATAGGCAATTGCCGCTCAGGGGTGTGCCACCGGTGTGGGCAGCCGGGTCATTATGTCAAGTTCTGTCCCCAGCGGGCTAACACCGCAGGCCAACCGGGTCAGCAAGCTGTGCCACATTGACATGACTGTGGGCTGGGGGTGTCATGTTGTTAAAATTGCTTCAGCTTAGTGGCATCCAGTGCAATCAGTGAGAAAGTTACATTATTTATTTATTTGTTTTATAATAGCAATCACTACACAGTTCTAGCGTTATAATTAGTTTCTCACCCGCCGTTGCACTTAGCTCTCACATCACTTCTATCGTCTCACCATCCCTCATTCTATGTTGGTACTTTATTTTGTTTTCGTAACACATTATTGTTATATATGTTAGGTACCTCCTCCCGTACCCTTTATAGCTGGCCTGCATGCACTTGCGTACTCACCTTTTGTCTCCTTTTGTTCCGTTGGCCTGTGTAGCTACTTGCGCGCCCATATTTGCCATAGCTACCCAGGCCCTTTATCTTGCCGTTCAGACTTGATCTTTTTCCCACTCTTCAATGTAGTCGTTTCGTTCGTCTTGGTCTCTTGTCTCGTCGTCTATAATGAATGTCGTTCCCCCAACCTACCTGTTCCCGTTGTAGTGTCTGAATAATATGTCGTCAGTCGTCCTTTCCCGATCTTAACATTAGTGGGGTTTTGCATTCCGAATTTCGGTTCGGCGCTCTTCGGTCATTTGTCGAACATCAAAATGTCGAATTTTCGCACCAACGTTTGTTTTGCAAGTCGAAAATGATGTGTTTTCATTTCGTGAGCCCTAGCATCAGCAACGTTCTCTCCCGTGCTCCTATTCTTGCTGATTCCAACGAACTTTGATCGCCCTAAGAGCCGAGGGCCAAACCTGTCTCCTCAGTCGCCTCAGAAAAACCAACTCCATGGCCAAGTCAAATTTTATGAGTATCGCCATAGTCTTTTCAGCTACACAGATGACGGTGAGGACACTCCAGGCGAAAGAGAGTAGACAAGCAGTGGAGGAGCAATCAGAGGTAGCTGACGACGCTGATGTCGCCAAAGACGCCTGTGAAGCGATGCCGAGATAAGAAATCTCTTTGAATAAATCACGCGCTAGCGCTCTTCTACATAAAATTCATCCGAAAAATATTTTCGGCAAAGTGAGCTTTTTCCGAACAAACATGCCGAATCTTCGCGTGCATTTTCGACCTCGCTCCCGCGTGCCGAATCTTTTTGCCGAATTTCGGAATGCAAAACCTCGCTATTGGCGCCCGATTATTGATCGACCCATGACCCTGAGATCATCCCATGCCCAGCCGTTCTCAACCGCCATTCGTGTCGTCTATGTCAACCTCGTCTCGTCCATGTCAGTCTCGTCTCTCCTACGCCAACCTCGTCTCGTCTCTATCAACCTCGTCTCTCCTACGCCAACCTTGTCTCGTCTATGTCAACCTCGTGTCGTTCAAGCCATGCAGGTCAGCTACCTTTCTCTATTTCTCTTTTTTGTATGCGTTCCTTCTTCGTCAAATTTATTTTCGTGAATTTTTTTGTAGTGTGTGGGCGCGCGGGTGTCCTTCATTAATATTAGGGGTCCGATCATGGTGAGCCACGCTCTCTAATTTATGTCGTATATTAAAGTGTAACTAGGCTCTATTAGCCGTGCAAAAAAATATTCATCAGAATACAATTCAAGTCCCTCGTCGAACTCCAATAGTTATTTTTTGTGCCATGTTTTGAAGGGGCGTTTGGGCCCGTTGTTATTGGCAATGTACACACTATAGTATGAGTAGTACAGGAACGTTGACGGTTGTAATGATCTGTAGTGCATTTTTTAGTGCACACATTTGTGAGGCCCGTGCGTTGTGTGTGTGTGTGTGTGCGTGTTTTCTCCTTCAGTCATTTTTTTTAATCTTTTTCTCTCTTTTTTTTCTCAGCGAGGACGCGGGATTTTTTCATGGAGGGGTGGTATGTTAGGTACCTCCTCCCGTACCTTTTCTAGCTGGCCTGCATGCACTTGCGTACTCACCTCAGTTTGTCTCCTTTTGTTCCGTTGGCCTGGGTAGCTACTTGCGCGCCCTTATTTGCCATAGCTACCCAGGCCCTTTATCTTGCCGTTCAGACTTGATCTTTTTCTCACTCTTCAATGTAGTCGTTTTGTTCGTCTTGGTCTCTTGTCTCGTCGTCTATAATGAATGTCGTTCCCCCAACCTACCTGTTCCCATTGTAATGCCTGATTAATAAGTCGTCAGTCGTCCTTTCCCGATCTTAACATATATTTAATCATTGTTCACCATGGGTTACGCTTCAGTCACAACTTTCCACTGATGAATGTGAGAAGAAAATAAATTTTTGTAAACTTTCATGACTTCTTTGTAGTGTGGCGATGACAGCAGAATTTGTTCTCTTTATTGCTATTATAAAATTGTTGTCTCCACGTCGATTATTTGCATTTATTTGTTTGTGTTTATATAGGCACGTTGTGCTTCAGCTCCAGTGCCCTGAGCACTGGAGATTGCGCAGATTGCGCAGGCAATCTGTGAATTCTGGAATTCTCAGGTTACGCAAATTCTCAGATTGCGTGGAACAGACACATTATACTATGATAATAATTATGTGATTAATTTTTTTCTCGGAGAGTATACAAGCTGCCGAAACCACCACGCCACATAAAACCGGTTGGATGTGGGAGCGTATCGAAGTTGATATTTACCATTATGCTCAAAGTGCAGGTTGCCTCAGTTAGAACGATCACAAATTCTATGCATGTGCAGCGTACATGAAGTGAGACCACTTGAAGTGCTGAGATGCATAACCCGCGAAATACTTTTCATCACTTTTCGGACAATGGCTAAACAAGGACTTGTTTTATGTGTGGTTTGTATCTAAATCCAAATTTGGGTTCCAGTTTTGAGCTGGTTCGAGTCAGATTTTGGATTAGAAATTTTGCCTGCGGGTTCTCCAGAAGAATAGTGAGCACTTATGTGATTAACTGGTTTGAGGGTGTACTTATGTGATTGTGCATCTCAGGTCTTCACTTGCCTTCCTTGGAGAGCTGAGCTGTAGGCAACGCTATAGGTCCCATCGCCTAGATCGGAGCACTCGCTGCGGACCGTGTTAGTACTACCAGACGCACTGCAGGTTCTCTCGAGCAACGAATGGTGCGATTGGCTGAGGCCGGACGACAGGGAAAAGTCAGTGAACGACGGGCTGTGCAGTGTGGACAGCGACGACTCGCTTGAATTTATGCTCAACATCCTGCAATGTAATGAAAAACCGTGACAATAAAGAACAACACAGAAACACACACACACACATACACACCCACATGCACAAGCGCAGCAACACACACACACACACACACACACACACACACACACACACACACACACACACACACACACACACACACACACGCAAGCACGCACACACACACACACACACACACACACACACACACACACACACACACACCCATGCACGCACACACACACACACACACACCTTGACATTGACCTTGATACATGTTGCCTTGATAGGTTACACGGTCCCCGTCAGGGGAGACATGGACACACACACACACACACACACACACACTCGCAAATCAAACAGCGTGTAGGTAAAAAATTAGCAAATTCAATGTTGGCGAAACGCATTCCTTATTAAGGGTTGTAGAGCTGTTGCACACAAATTGCATATCCATGCGGGATAGCAATCTTGGCTCCAATACACACACAGACACATACATGCACGCATGCACAAACCCACACCCCCCCCCCCCCCACACACACACACACACATACATGCACAAACCCACATCCCCCCTCCCCCACACACACACACATACATGCACAAACCCACATCCCCCCCCCCCCACACACACACATACATGCACAAACCCACATCCCCTCCCCCCCACACACACACATACATGCACAAACCCACATCCCCCCCCCCCCCCCACACACACACATACATGCACAAACCCACATCCCCCCCCCCCCCCCCCCCACACACACACATACATGCACAAACCCACATCCCCCCCCCCCCCCCCCACACACACACATACATGCACAAACCCACATCCCCCCCCCCCCCCCCCCACACACACACACATACATGCACAAACCCACATTCCCCCCCCCCCCCCCCACACACACAGATACATGCACAAACCCACATCCCCCCCCCCCCACACACACACACACACATACATGCACAAACCCACATCCCCCCCCCCCCCACACACACACACATACATGCACAAACCCACATCCCCCCCCCCCCCACACACACACACACATACATGCACAAACCCACATCCCCCCCCCCCCCCACACACACACACATACATGCACAAACCCACATCCCCCCCCCCCCACACACACACACCTACATGCACAAACCCACATCCCCCCCCCCCCCCCCACACACACACACATACATGCACAAACCCACATCCCCCCCCCCCCCACACACACACATACATGCACAAACCCACATCCCCCCCCCACGCACACACACATACATGCACAAACCCACATCCCCCCCCCACACACACACACACATACATGCACAAACCCCCCCCCCCCCCCACACACACAC